>NC_136934.1:10343370-10430870 GCF_949987615.1 Pollachius pollachius | reverse complement strand
ATGTGTACAAACACACACGCAAACACACACACACACACACACACACACACACACACATGCATGTACACATGCATGTTTACATGCATGTAACCGGAAAAACATAGATATGCCAATAAAAACAAAATAGTGATATTGTTCCGACATCAAAATCGATAAAGTAATGGTATTTTGTGGTACTATGGATATGAAATCATGGAAGGGCAAGTCAATATCAATCAATATCGATCAATAGTAGACTGTCTTAGAGAGGATCTATATCAAAATCAACTATTATAAGAAATGTAGATATGAGTAACTATCTGATAAAAGCATCCATTGTGCAATTAGCTCAGCAAAAACTGTGTTCGGAAAATAGTTTCCCTGACAGACCCCTTTGAAGCCATGCACAGCTAATTCAAAATAACATCACAACATTCGTAAACACCAAACAAAGACGAAGCCCCTAGACTCATATCGCAGCTTCACCTTCATATTGACGTATTGGACACGCGAACCCCACCCACACACACACATACTCCAGTAGACACGGAAAGAGTTCTGATGTTCACATAAATAACAGACTTGAAAGAATATATAGGGATGAAGTCGCACTGAGATATATTAAGGATAGAGAGTAGAAATATTGTAGAAAATAGTATATAGGCTCAAGATAGAATAAGCGACAAGAGGAAGGGACAGAAGAACCCAGCGTCTATGTCTTGTCCGACAAGAGCTATATACATGTTTTATTTATCAGAGGGCCGGACATTAAAATTTAACCTGGCCACGATGTCTTTTGTCTCTACATGATCTCTGTTAACATTGGCAAAGTGCTCTACTCTCTACTTACTCTGCATGAACACACGCACATAGACACACTTATTGTGCACTGTATTAAACATAATCCGTACCTCGAAGGACATGACTCAAAGTTAATGCTTTGATGTGTTTTCAATCTGTTGGCGTATACAAAATCTTCATCTTATGAGAGCTATCCCAATAACCGATATCCTGAAGAAACAAATTAACATTACAGTTGTATGCGTATTTTGCTCAGCGCTGTTACCCTAGCAACATTGTTCTTCAACTTTTAATAAAGACATATATAGCATCTCATAATGCATCAATTATTCAAGACAGACATCAAATATCAGAAGATATATATTTTTTAAAGATACAGCCAGCAACATAACAACATTTTCAGGAAAATGACCACGCAAACAGTTAAATTAGAATGTCAAAATTACATTGTAATTCTAAAGTCTTATCTGATTCAAGTATGAATGTGCAAACTGAGTCCGAACAGTTTCTGCAAATATTTCCAAACACAAAAGGCACATGTTTTAATGACTCAGCAAGCCACGGTCCCAACTTTCAGCACCCATTAGGACGAGAGAGGGCACTAGGACCCTGGGTCCACTGGCCCACATAACCATGGCGTGTGCTTTAATTAACATGCAGGCAGGCTCCATTATAACTGGCTCTTATCTTTGATAATGCAATTCACTTCATGACATGACATTTCTAATTGGACGGCTGCAAATACGGCGAGACGAAAGAGTTTTTCATTCATCAGAGTCCCTGATGAGGGAACCAACAAGCTTATACGGCAGCACAGGGGAACCAGAGGACACAGAGACCGGATTAAAAAAAAAAAGAAGGGCAGATGAAAGAAAGAGGGGAAGAGCCGAGGAAGAAAGACACCACAGGGGGCAAGTCTTATGTATGATATGTCCCCATTCGCCACTAGAGCTGTTAAGATTATTGCCACAGTAATCCATAAATGTATTTGTGTAAATAGCAATGCATTCTTTAGGGACAGGAGGTGTGAGAAAGAGAATCAATGGGCAGATTGTTTGCCGGTGTTCTCTATAATTTTGTGCAATTTGGTAGTCAACCTTTGTTTACCCTGGGCAGGGTAGCTGAGCCTCTCATGCTACCGTCTTTTCCAGCAGGTAATTACCTTCAAATGCATCTCTTCAGAGGACAGAAGCTAAACATGCTAACTTCACAGAACGTGTGGGCATGCTCACTCCACACAAAAAAAGAAAAAAGAGGAAGTAGGTCTGAACCACAGACTGTATGCCATTGATGTCAACAAAGCACCCTCTTGCCAAATGCCTTTGTGTTTGCTTAACATCAGAGCGCCAGCTTTGTGTTGACCACCCAAATCTTCCCCACCCACAGAGGCATTGATCCAGGCTCTGGCCGGATGCAGCACGGACAGATCAATGAAGTGGTCTTGAGGTGTGTGGGAGGAAATGATCCTAGCATGAGTTGTAATAACTGAGCTGAAAGGTCCCGCCCCTTTTTCTAAATCAATGACAATACATTTAGGTTATAAATACCGTTGAAATTAGGTGAAAGTGTTTGTAGTCTTTGGCAAAAAGACTTTTGTAAAAATCTCCAAAAATCGAAATTATACTTTGCCTTATCATTGCAGATTCATTTCTCGTCTTGTGCATTGGGACAGTGTAAAATCCTAAGAAGTCATTACGCTGATCACGTTTAATATGCGTGAAATGCACAGTGCTGACCTTGTTCCATCGTGAAAGCAGATTAACCTATTAGAGTATCACCGCCTCGCATGTTAGGGCGTCCTGGTCTAACCACTGGGGAAGGACAGTGGGGGCAAACGCAGGCACACACACATGTACGCATGCGCACGCGCACACACACACACACACACACACACACACACACGCACACACACAGAGACACGCACGCGCGCACACACACACACACACACACACACACACACACAGATATGCACGCACGCACGCACGCACGCACGCACGCACACACACACACACACACTACATGTATGCACACCACTCATGACACACGTTCATGCACGGACACACACTCGAATAAACGTGGATGTAGCGTCGTAAATCATCATGTATGGTGCTGAACCTACTTATTTTAAAGTACCCATTCATCATGTTTTATATCCCCCTGTCCCTAACACACATGCGCCCACACACACACACACACACACACACACACACACACACACACACACACAGCCATGCACACGCACACACATAAACATCCATGAAACCAGATAAAGTAGCCTTAAGAAAAAGTCACAGAGGAGGCAGTTTCTTAAGATGGTTCAGTAATGGTGGTGTGGGTCGTGTGGGGCGTGAGGGTAAGTGTGTGTGCTTGACTGTGTGTGTGGGAGTGGGCGTGCGAGTCTGCGTGTGTGTGTTTGCTTGCGTAGGCATGTCATGGCAGCTGTCTTATCTTTTCCCGACAGGATGTTAAAAAGAAAATCATGAGCGAGAGCGCGAGAGAGAGAGAGAGAGAGAGAGAGAGAGAGAGAGAGAGAGACAATGGGGTAGGAGAGAAAGATAATTAGAAAGCCCTCAGAAAGAGGGATGAAAAATAAAAGAAAAGAGTGAAATTAGAAAAAGTTAAAGGGGAGAAAAAAAAGAGAGGTAAACAGCTATGAGGTTAACAGCAAAAAATAATAATATTCATGTAGTTTAATGTGATGTGTTAATTTGTCAATTTCAGTTTTGTGTTTATATATGTGTGTGTGTGGGGGGGGGGGGGGGGGGGGAGCCGATAAGACTCTGGATCACGTTGTGTCGTACATCAGCGCCTCCGAAACCTTCCATTTTCATGCTGTCTGCCTTGCTTCACTACAAAGTGAGAACAGCACTTACAAATTCATCCACCTGGGATAGCCTCTTTGAGAAGGCAGTTTAAGTGTGGATGTGGACGACATGACCAAAGGCCAATAATATAGAAATGGGGTGTGGAAGTGGCCTTAACAGTTAACCAATATTGATTCAGTAGCCACACGTCTTCCCCTCCACTCTCCTCCTCCATCTCTCGCCCTTCCTGTCGCTACCCCCTCCAGCTCCTCAGTTGTAGAGTCAGGGCTGCAGAGGCATTAAAGGGACGACAGCGAACTGATCAAGAATATAAATAGTGCTGCTATTAATAACCAAAACACAGTCTAAAGAAAAAAAAATGTAATATCTCAGTAATTACACACTCTTCATTGTGTAATACATACATTCTCTCTCTCTCTCTCTTTCACACACACACACACACACACACACACACACACACACACACATACATCTCTCTTGGGAAGGGGCTTAAAGGTCAGAGGAGTGCCCTTGAGAACCTTGAGTATGATCCTGCATTAAGCCCTACGTAAATGAACAGGGTTTCGTAAATCCTACAGTCACACAGTTTATCCACTCAATCACAATCAGTGTACATCAGTGTAGTGTTTGGGTGTGTGCCTTTGTGTGTGTTTCGGGAGGATTTCAGACCTCTTTAATGGCTACCTTGAGAATATGCTCACCATATTCAGTTCCAACCGCATCTTGAAGTAGACTGGAAATATATATGCCGTCATATATAGTTATATCATTAAGGTGACTTTTACACAATTATATAAGAAACTTAACAACTACATCCTCAGGAGACCTTTCTTGTCTCTGTTATACATATTCCCAGGCTATTTCCAGCCATGATTGCAGATATGTTACATAGAAGCATAAAGTCGGCGGCTTTATGCTTCTATGTAACATATCTGGACGGCGAATTAGTGACTGTAATTGAAGATCTTCAGCCCGGTAGGTTCCATTAAATCTTTTATAGAGAAAGAGATACACATTTAAACATACACACACCCAGACACACACACACACACGTGTGTGATGGCATCGGTGGCAGTTCAGTGAAGTGAGCTTCATGAAGGACAGTGATCTTTCCTTAATTATACATGACCCGTCAGGGAGATGAAGGAGGGCAAGTGGGCAAGAGAGGACAGTGAAAGGAACAGAGAGAAAAAGAGAGAGAGAGAGAGAGAGAGAAAGAGAGAGAGAGAGAACGAGATAGAGAGCTCTCGTAATAGTAAGGGAATGAGATGAGATCATTAGTATTGATGAATGACATAAATGATAGAGTTCAGAAGTGATGACAGTAACGTGAACAGCAGTGTGAAGAGGAGCGAGGGGGTGATTGGCCAAGGGGAGATGATGATGTAAGAAAGGTTGGGGGAGGTAGGGAAGGTTGGGGAGGTGACTGTGAACTCTGCATTGATCTCCATGTCTCCCCCTGCAGCATGTTTGGACTTTTGCACTGTGACAGAACAGCGAGCCACCGGCTGGACAAATTAGCCCCAGGCTTCCTCACACAGATGCACACATGCACACACACACACACACACACACACACACACACACACACACACACACACACACACAGACCCATTCACAGATCCACAGACACACATGTGGATGCACACACAACAAACACACAAACACAAACACATATGCGACACACATGTGAAAAGACACATAAAATAGCTAAATAACATTGATTGCAAATTGATTGCAAATGATTTTAGAATGTATCAGTTGAAAGCTATTCCATTTATCTTTGTAAAAGATTCATTAGAAAACATTTGTTTCTAACATGCACACTCACATTCCTCATGCATTCTACAAAACCATGAAACCATTACAAGCAGAGCCTGTGTTTACATGTGGGAAAACTATACATTTGAATAGAAAACAATTATCTGAAGACTGTAGAAAGTCTTTCTACAGTTTTAATTTACCCAGCATAACCTCAGCACCAAACACAAAAAGGGAAAATACATGTATATTCATGTATAATGCAGTGCATTCAGCCGCACACATTCGGGCATGACGACTTCAACAGAGTAACTTGAGCCCTACGAACTCCCAGGGTCCCAGAGAAGACACATCAGACTCCACTTTGAAACCTCCCAAGTCCATAACGGAGAAACCGAGACATGAACTCAAATACAACTAATTAACTGCGACGTTCTAGGCATCTAGCAACGACTGTATCACTGTTATTGATGTTGACCTACATTCACACATTCAAATATCAGGAATATGAGTGTGAGCGGAACAGAGTCGCACAGAGTGAGGGAGAGAGACGGGGGAGATCGGTAGGGTGGAGGTCCGAAATGGAAAAACACGGCAGTGCTCTTAACAGAGGAATTCGGGGGTTGTGTAGCAGAAGAAGACGTAACATCGGGAGCACAGGATGTCATGAAATATGTAGGAAGCGGCAGCGCGGTCACGGCGCAACACAACAGCCATTAGAGAAAGCGAGGGAGAACGCAGTCAGCCAGAACCATTAATGTATTTTTGCTTTAGCATGGGGACGTAAATACACAGACACATACATGGAAACACCCCCCCCCCCCCCCCCCACACACACACACACACACACACACACACACACACAGATACAAAGACACACACACAAACATACTCAGACACATACATGAAAACACCCACACACACATACACAAAGACACAAGCACACACACACACACAAACATACACAGATACACAGTCACACCTACTCATCACAGTAGTGGAGAATCTCATGCATTATGGTTCATGCAGATGTAAACCACACATAAACACATACACACAAAAGCACACAGACAAATACACACTAGTATTTTTCACCGGGTTTTCACCAGACAAGCAGTTGAGTGCTGAAGAAACTCACACACACACACACATGTATACGAGCACTAAGACATGAAAAACAAGTACTTTTCTCTCTCTCTCTCTCTCGCTCGCTCTCTTTCTCCCTATCTATTTCTCTTGCTTTCAGGCTTGTTGTGTAAATCATTGATGGGGCGCATGTGAAGGAAGACACAGGCCTGGTATAGCTACAGACATAGTGGTGTGACTACGCCAGTCTGGCCTTTAAAGGGTCAGCCCTGAGACCCCGTACGAACCAATAGACTTCTGACACTTTTGAACTGTAGGTAGTAATCTGTAAACAGAGTTAATGTCTTTGAAAGTGAGGAGCATCATGCAGCATCCTTTTGGCACTAGTAGTAATGGAGGAGAGAGAAGTCTGGAAAAGAGCGGTTTTAAAGACAATTTCCATAAACAAAGGTTAGAATGTTCTGCTGTTTTGTGAAGCAGTATTAAGGCAAACTTGAATAAATTAAAAAAGAATTGCAATACAAGGACTTCTCATCTGCAATTCTTGAATCCATGAAATGATCAAACTCTTAAAAAGTACAAGATAATTGCGAGGTAAGATCATCATTTAGAGCCAAACTTCTATGCATCTATTGCATCAAATTCATACAGGAAACAGTCAGGTCAAGGGGCCCACAATTGAGGGATTAAGTTCCCCTGCAGATCGTCATGAGTCATGGTTATAAGCAGGCTTATTGGTATTGTTCTATGCTTCTTGAGCATATAAGCATTTAATGTATAGACTGGGGCCAACCACACACACACACACGCACACACACACACACACACACACACACAAACACAAACACATACAACACATACAAACTCACACTCTCAAGACAGACATACAAAGCAATATAGACACTTCACACACATATACACGTATGTGTGTGTTAGTTATATCTGTATACAGTATGTTGGTGTGATTTCACACACACACACACACACACACACACACACACACACACACACACACACACACACACACACACACACACACACACACACTAGCTTTACTAAAGAGGAGACGGTTAACAGCATCAGAACAACCAGGTGTGAATCTCAAAAGTTCGCTCTTTAAGTTCTGCTATTTTGGTCCACGCTGCTTGAAACGTCTTATAACGAATTTATCATCCCAGAGTAACAGCAATAGACTGATAAGATAAAACACAACAGTGACAGTGATTGAGGGGCATCCGAAAATGCATAGGATAGCCTGAGCTGAACACGCATTCCCTGAGGTGTGAGTCAGTAAATCACAGTGTTATGTAGAGCCGGCGTTATGGTGCCACCGAATTTACCGTCGCTGATGAGACGAAATGAAACGATAAAACATGGCAATAAACAGGGAAGCATTTGGTAAAAATCCAATGAATAAATCACTGTTGTTTTTTTTTATCCGCTTATTGTTCGAATGCCAGAAAAAGAATCAGTTTCTTGCGTAAAATGATTATCGTTCAAATTTGGCACGGCAACATACGGTGTGCAAGAGAGCTGTGGAAGAGGGAGGCATGTACCGCACATGCTGGCTTGGAGACAACACGAAAGCCTACCTGGATGCTGCATGAGATCTCAGAGTCGTCCAGTAACCGAATCGTGCAGAGGGTTTCCTGGTCCAACGAGCGGATGCTTGGGCTGCGAAACCGGAGCATTTTCATTCTTCTGTCGTTTTGAACTCAGCTCTTCATCTCAACGGACACTGTCGCACATGCCTCGGATTCGGTGGCTTTGATCACCGCCTGTGTGTGTGTGTGTGTGTGTGTGTGTGTGTGTGTGTGTGTGTGTGTGTGTGTGTGTGTGTGTGTGTGTGTGTGTGTGTGTGTGTGTGTGTGTGTGTGTGTGTGTGTGTGTGTGTGTGTGTGAGTAACGCTGCCTAGGGATGGACAGACAGAGAGAATAAGGGATGGGATGAGGTGGTTGCTGGGTGTAAAGGAGCGGAAGGGCAGAAGCGGGAATCCGACTACTGTCTGCTCACCGTTCTGCCTGGTCCTAATTGAAGTGGGAACAGCGTTTCCAATTCCCCTCGATCTAATGCTCCCTCCTCCACCCCCCCCCCCCCCCCCCCCCACCCCTCTTCCCCCCTCCCTCGTTCCTCCCTGACGCGTAGTTTGTGTACACCGCGCTGCGCTTTTCTGACATGCCTCTCTTCAAATGAACTGAGCACCTGCCCACGTATCATTTGTATCATATACATTTCATTTCACGGACTTAATGTAGGCCTACATATCATGAACCAATTCGATTCAGCATTTGAATCGCCATTAAGCCAAATGACACTTATTTGGCTGAACATTTCTTAAGTAAGAATTCAAGAGTGTGGTAAGCTCACATAGGAAAATGTAAATATCTACTCAAGTTTGGTCAAATGTTCGTTTTCTTAAATTAATAAGAGAAATAAAAAATATTAAGAAAGTTTATTGTATCTCGTATCATTATAATTATTATTTCATTGCTCATTAAACCACTAATGTAAGTATTTTAATGACCAATGATGTCGCATGTTAACCGTCAATGGGTTATTATTTGTGGGATCAGATTTGTCTCGGACGACGCTGTCTTTTTAAATGATGGGCATATATGCGCGTTTTGCGTCATTGGTCCCTCTGCAAAAGTTGACTCCAGCGAGCGAACGTACAACGCGTGTTTCCTGGCTCAGTTCTCGACCAATCACTGAGGCGAGCTGTAAAGTGAGCGTTAGTCGATTGGTCGGTAACGGATAGCGGCTCGGCCCACTGTACGTTCGAACCCTTGGATGTTAAAGCTCCCCAAGCAAAATTACTCCAGCTTCCGAGCTGTTCGCTGCTGTTCTCCAGAGTTCCGAGGTGTTCCGAGGGGACATTCGTTGTATCGGGGAGTCGAGTATACTGGTTATAACGCTCCCGGGGCATTATGATCGTCATTATCATGGGGGTGTCAGGCTGCGGCAAGTATGTGTACAGTATACATCATCGGCGTATAGTAAACAAGGTTCCGTTTTAGTGTGATTGCAGCCATTCTTTAGAAGTTATGATGTTCACCTGAGCAAATTAGGCCACCTGTAGTAGTGACCACATGATAACAATATGATGGAAGCCCATTCTATTAATTACGATGATATCGTGATTTACATGTTACGGTAAGGCACATGTAGACCTCAAGTGCCAAATTATGAAACAGGAAAAAACATAATGCACGACTATATAATTATCGTTATGTAATGAATGGGATAATAATAAGCACATCTGTTTTGCCTATTCTCTTCTAGATCCACACTAGGAACCTTACTCTCAGAAAAGGTGAGATTTTCCTTCAACACTCCTGTTGCTGTTGCTGTTTCCCCTTAACCACAGCTGGTCTGTGAATGTCTATGTTTACAGCTGGGCTGGCCGCTGTATGAAGGAGATGACTTCCACCCTCCAGAGAACATCGACAAGATGGCTCGTGGGGAGGCTCTCACTGACCAGGTCAGATGCTCACAGACCAGGTCAGATGCTCACAGAGCAGGTCAGATGCTCACAGACCAGGTGAGCTTGCCGGGGGCAGACAGCACCATGCTTGCAGTGGTCTCAAGGGCCCCACTGTCTGCTCTCCCCACTCAATCGCTCCCTCAGCAACCAGAGTGTGTGTCACAGTGCCTATGGTTTCATAAACCTGATGTCCCTTAAGCAAGATCGCAGCCACAAACTGTTCTATCTGGGCTAGTGACGTCCATTGATGAATAGTTGCAGTCTCAAAGGGGTTCAAGTGTCAGCCCTTCAAATGAACAATGTTTTCGTAGCTACACATAGAGCGGAACGCTCATATTGACGTGTTATTCATGCCATTAATGCAATATCACATGGAAACACAATACCTTCTGAGTGGAGAACGACAGCTGGCCGTAAAAGGTGTATTTAGTAATGAGATAACCAAAGCTATCGTTTGCCAACATATATTGCCATGCCATCTGGCAGGTACGAACAGGCGTGGGGACAATTCGTAATCCAAAATAATAATTTTAATTGGCTTTCAAAATAATTATTACCACGACGAGAGCACCCAGGTGTACATTTGAGAGTTTTATTTTATGGCAGAAAATGTAATGGCAGCCATTGACAGAAGTGTTGGAATCTTGCAGGTTTTTGTTTAGCAAAGCCTTTTTGTCTCATACTAAAGATTCAACCTTATCGCCAATTTGACAGAGTCTGTGTGTCGAGTTGGATTTCATGTTCGATAGTTTAAATAAGCCTGTTTCTTGACCTCCAAGTCTGATGTTTAATTTTCTCTCATTGGTTCTTGGTGGGGACCTTGGTTTAGGAAGGTCATTGTCCATTAGCGAAAGTAGGCCCAATATGTGCCAAAGCAGGAAGTTATATTACCTGCTCAGGCTCAAGGATCACTAAGTTCACCCCCGAGTTATGCATTAACACTGCTGAAAGGAGTGTTGTCAGCTATTTTTTTATTATTGCTGAGTATACTTCCCTCTTATACGCATACGTTTATTCCGGCAATATTTTGCAAAACATGCTAACCAAGCTTATGCCACCAGACCACCTATCTTAGCGTAGGTAAGATACAAGCGCTCTAAACCCATCCACTGTATATTTGATGTCAAGTGCATTTTATAGCCATATTTACTCATAGCTGCTATTTGCACCTTGTCAAATCGCAAAATAATGTTGTACTCTCTCCTTGCCAAGGCAGATAGTTGCTGTTTGAATTGTTTTTGCTTAGGCTGTACAAAATGTAACCCTCTGTGTTATCTTCTAAGGTAAGCGTTGTTCCCCATGGCTCAGTGTACCAAAGGTTGTTATCAGTTGTACGTACAGACACTCAAGTGAGTCCCGAACATTTTGTCCAGGGCTAAACCTCATCTTAAGAATTCACGCCGACCAACACTACAATAATTCAACCCCCTGCTCTTTGGCATAAATCCAATGTTTATGCCCGAGTCGTAATGTTTTCGTTCATGTGTGGTCCTTCTGTCACCAAATTCTCCCAGGACAGATTCCCGTGGCTCCATAAGCTCCACCAAGCCACTGTCAAGTAAGAAAAACGATCTTGCCAAACACTCCCCATCTCACGCAACCCCCCCTCCCTTAACCTCTCCCCACTGTCAGAGTAACAGGGAACATTGTAAGTGTGATTCAGATCAGTTTGGGTATGAACATTTTCCCCCCCTTCCCCCCCCTCTGTAGAGCAAGGCGATCGTCCTCTGATGCCATCGTGGTTTGCTCAGCCCTGAAGAGACTTTACAGGCAGATCCTTCTCCATGGCAGCCAAGCACTCACTTCCTCTCCCTGTACGGAGCGAGAAGCCCTGCCTCCGTCTCTGCCTGGGGTTTACTTCCTCTTCCTGAATGGCGACTATGAGCTCATCCACCAGAGGATGGTGGCCAGAAGTGGACATTACATGCGGGCGGACATGCTGCAGTCCCAGTTCTCTGATCTGGAGCCCCCAGGAGCAGAGGAGAGGGTGTTGACCATGGACATAAGAAGGGACATCGGGGACATCGTCACAGAGGTTGTGAATATCCTCAGCCTCAGGGCTTCCCCTTGACGGAATTACCAAGGGAGTAAACCATAATTGCTGAGTGATTGTTCACTGGGAACTGCTTGGAGAACTTGCGTGACACATGCAGAGTTGGGTTGTCCCTCCTTCCGTCCTGACCTCAGCAGTGTGCCGGAGGCCAAGTGAATACTTGAGTTAATTATTTATGTATTTTTTTGTTTTTGAAAAATTATACTGACTTACTTGAATTTTCACATCCTTTCCATTTGTAAAGATCACAAGATCATGCAACTGAGGTAATTGGACAAGCTGTGCAGCTGTGTGTGTGTGAGTGTGAGTGTGAGTGTGAGTGTGTGTGTGTGTGTGTGTGTGTGTGTGTGTGTGTGTGTGTGTGTGTGTGTGTGTGTGTGTGTGTGGATCCCCAACATGGTCAGATGCCCTTGATGAGACATTGAACCCCAAACCCCACATAGCAAGGGGTCCCTGCATTATGCATGCTACAGCTGCTTTCGTCCCATGAGATCATCTTCGAACCCGCAACCCAGATATTTCAGGAGCCTCTAATCCTGACAAAACCTTGAGGCTGTTCTCATATCCCACATTCAAACCATGTGAAAACACACACACAATTCGTTATTTGGGCTTATTTCTGTTATTTGTTACATTTTTACACACCTGATCACAGATTTCTTCATGATTTAAACACATACGTAAATACGTATATATTATAGATGGTCAAAAAGAGATCAAAGAAAGAAAAAAACATGCCATTAAATTTTACTATTGTCTTTACTCTAGTCTAGGGGTTTGTTGTGCCTGCTCAACAGTTTTAGTTATTAATGTGGAATTATCAAACCAAATCAGCTGGTTGTAAACTGAGTGACAAATATCAAACGTATTTTATGCTTAAATAAAGCAGTTGGTCGTGATTTGGTTACTGGCATTCAAGAACCGGGGCAAAGCTGCCCTCTGGTGTTCAAACAGAAATACTACAAACAACCTAATTTAACGGATTATTATGAAACAAGTGAAATTTGTCAGATGTAACCATTAACTATACTTTTAGTGGTGTGATGTAATTACCCTTATAGTGTGAGGAGTCCCATCTCTGATATCAAGGATGTCTAACTTGATGTTGGGTTTTCTGTCATGGGAAACCTTGCTATAAAGAGTGTTCATAGTATGAGTTTAGTTAAGTTCATAGTGCACAGAGGTAAATAATTGAAATTCCCTTACAAGAATAGCAGCAAAACATTACATTTGGCCTCAGACAATGAATGCAAACATATTCATCCTCATATGCAACCAGTTATGTGTCCTGTAATACATTGATATCTGTATGTAAATAAGATAACCCTTTATTACAGGTGTGTGTGTGTGTGTGTGTGTGTGTGTGTGTGTGTGTGTGTGTGTGTGTGTGTGTGTGTGTGTGTGTGTGTGTGTGTGTGTGTGTGTGTGTGTGTGTGTGTGTGTGTGTGTGTGTGTGGATCCATCAGGACTGAACGTTGAACCTGAAGTTGTCTGTTGGGCCTCAGATCCCTGAAGCTGAGAACACTGGTTAGCTCCAACTCCTCTACTGGATGTCTTCACTCTGGACCCTGCACAGAACATATTTAGATCAAGGAGGGGGATACACACACATTGTAAGTATGTGTGTCTGTATGTGGACCAAGAATGTCATCAAAATCCTTCAATGGTCTTGATTCATCTCCAATGCAAGGCTATCAAAAGGCATCCATAAATGTATCCATCAAACCAAATTCTTCAAAAGTAAATTATTGGGTAATAAACTGCCAAAAAAGGTAAAAGAAAAAAAACTAACGATGCAATGGTAGAATTCAAATACAATATAAATATAATAGTTTGGTTATAAAGTACAATACAAATAGAATACCAGGATAAAGTACAGAATATAAGGTACAACAGAAAGAGGAGAAATGTACACAAGGGGCCGAGGCCAACCTGTTGACTGGTGTTGGCCAACATCTGCAGCATCTGCTGTACAAACTGCATCTGCTGCTGCTCTGTCACCATGGCCACCTGGGGAGCATTTGCTGGCGGGCTGTCTACGTAGGAGTCAGCAGGATTAACGCCGATGCTTTCCAGATCAGCACTATGGGAAAGACATCCACCAACACAATGACTCCACCTCCCCATGCGTAGTTGGAAAAGTACAAAGTAGCACTTGAATCAAATTAAAGGTTGTTTTTTCCCCTCTCCAGGTGGTTGACCATCCTTGCACATGATTGAGTGAAAGTGGTTGAATGTTAGAGTAAGTGCATATCCTTTGAGGGTCGGTTTAAACATGGTATTGATTTAAGGTCTGAGTTATAGTGTCTGCTGACAGCTGTTTGCTCCTTCACCTGGGTACCAGAGCCGGGGCTTCTGAGGCGAGGGTCTGTAGGCCGTGTTGGATCTGAAGCAGAGCCTCCATCGCTCTAGGGTTCAACATGGCCGCCAGCAGCTCTGGACTCTGCATCTAAATGGTTCACCAATCACAGTGCAGAGATTCCATACCCCAGCATGGTCCCATTGTTTGTAATGGCTAATAACATCTCAGGACAACTTCACAGTCAAATTTACTATTCAAAGTATATCAGAAGTAAGAACGTCAGGATTGTGTTCAATCATATACAATTACATTTTCAATCATGTTAATCCTTTTTAGCCAATTACTGTATGAGGAGGACTCCTCCATAAGTGGTCACCTGTTGCAGAAACATTGGAAGCTGTTCTCTGATTTGCTGCTGCAGCTGAGGATTCCCTGAGAACAACGGGTGGCTCAACAGCATCTGAAACAGCATGTATACTAGACCTTATTACTGTGCGTTTGTGGGTGCGCTCGGATGGATTAAGTGATTCATGCAGGCATCCTCCACCTGTGCGGCTAAGTCCTGGTTCTGAGAGAGGGTGTCCAGTATGCTGTTGACATAGGGTCCGGAGAGCAGGCTCTCCATCAGACCTGGACAGGCACAGATATGCTCCAGGAGAGACTGCATGCCTGCACACAGAGGGGATGATAGTGTGGTAGTGGTTATGGTTGTCTACCACCTAGCAGAAAGGCTCCCGGTTAAAAAGGCAATGTCTTCAGCTAACCTGTCGGCATCCTTGTGATGCCTAGCTACCACTTACGTGCTCATTGATGACATACATCTGAATTAACTGTAGGTGACTATGGATATAAGCCTCTGCTAAATGGCTAAACAGTGATTGTAGCATTTACCTTTAAACACAAAAAACATTAATTAATAGATGAAGAAAACATGGAAAGTGCAACAGAAATCCCCTTAATCTACTTTAAGGGGACCAAGTTGAAACATAGTTACATTTTGTGTTGTTGAATACAAATGATATATCCTTGCCTCCAGAAAAGGGGTCCTTCGAGGTGGGATTTACAGTGGGTGTGTCAGTCATGTTGGTGAGGGGCTCTGTGGAATGCCTGTGCAAAGGCAGTGGCTGTCCCTCATCTCTGATTGGCTGGGATTCCCCCGACGATGAGGTCACTAGAGGGTCTCCTCTGGTCTGAATAAGAGCAAGAGAACAGCAGAGCCCAGGGACTATGAGAGGGAGTCCGAGCATGAAGGCCACTCTAAATATAACAGCTTCACCTTGACATGACTGGCATTGAAGGACATTGTCAATCCTGAAATCAATGTCTGTCTGTCTGTCTGTCTGTCTGTCTGTCTGTCTGTCTGTCTGTCTGTCTGTCTGTCTGTCTGTCTGTCTGTCTGTGAGCACCTTTACACGCAAAGGGCTGAGTGATCGCTCCTGTGAGTTCATTTTAGTCCGCTGAAGTGAGTCAGCAGGGGCAGGTTCCCGGTTTGTTAGGCCACAGTTCTGGTTCCTCATCAGTTCCTGTATGATGTTTGGGTTGTGAGTGAGCTCCATCATCTGGAGAACGACATGGTTTCATCACTTCACATACAAACACGAGAACAGGATAGATACATTTGACAGGGCTTCCTACTGTAGTTCAATATAAACAACGTACAACCAAAGCCCCTTAATTCCACTACAAGCATGCGCACATACTTCCACACCTAGCAGAAAACCAGTTTGCCAAACGTGTTACCCATCTATAAATAGACGATTCAGAATGGTCTATTTATAGACCTTTAATAGACCTTTGTATGAAAGTAACTTTAACCAAACAAAAATAACAGGATCTCAACAGGATTTTATTACATCTCACGTCAATGCCTTGTTTTACAAACACAGAGTCAAAATCGATTGACTTTAGACGTATGAACCCTCAACAACCATCAGTACCCCTTTCATCCAGCCAACCAAACGCATGTGCCTGACCTCAACCATCCGTGACCCCTGACTCCTGAACCCTTAGCCGGCCTACCTGTGCGATGACATCCGGGTCATCCAGCATGTCGGCCACCTCTGGGCTGGTCTGGAGGAGCTGCAGGATCAGAGGGTTGGACAGGAGGAGCTGTTTGGTGAGCTGGGGGCTGGAGGCGGAGAGGGCACTCTGCACCAAGGGGCTACCCAGGAGACTGCTCATCAGCTCCGGGTCGGAGAGCAGCTGTCGCTCCATCTGGCTCTGGAGAGGCTGGAAGAATCCCGGAGCGCTGACAAACGGACCCAGGCTGCCCAGCTCTTCCACTGAGGTAGGGGGAGAGGGAAGGGTCAGAGCATAGAGGCTCAGTTATGGTTCCACGTCGACGCAACGCAATGACGACGCAGACGCTTCGACGCAGTCGTGAACCTGTTTTATGTTCTGCGTGGGGTTTTATGAATAGACCAATCACAGCCCTTGCTGCTGCGTCGCTGCGACGCAAGGTTACAATTTTTTGGAGGCAGGTGGATGCAAGGAGGGTCGGCAAGGACGTAATGGGTCTGTGAACCCCATTGCATTGGGTCGACGTGGTAACATAACTAAGCCTTAAGACATCTCATGCCTTTGTGATACAAAGCGGGATAGGACCGTATCGCAGGGCGAAGCATGGGGGACTGGATGTGAGTGGACTGTAGGATTAGACTCGTCTGGCAGAAGGGTAGAAAAATGTAAATTAGATTCGTCAAACTGGAGTTGAATGCATTAAGGCGTGAATGATACCACAATTATATTTGTTATTAAAACGTACAACATAAAAGAGAAAGGAGGAGAAGGGAAAAGGAGCTTCCAGATTCATGATTGACCAGTGATCCACCTAACTCAAGCTAATATGTAAGCTGCATCGACTGGAAGGGGAGTGTGTCAAAGATAAGGAGGGGTGTGGAGGGGGAGTTTGTAGAAGACGGAGATAGATTGGAGAGAGACAAGACAAGAGTGATGCATAAAGACAAGGTGAGAAAAACAAGTGAGGTGATAATCAAGATGATCAATCAGGTGATAAGAGTATATCTTGTTGGAGATCATACCAAGACAGAGAGGAGAGGTGGGTGAAGGGGTCAGGTTATCAAGGGTAAGGTGATCAATCTCTACTTCGTGGTCTGTTCTGGAAGCCACACTGCAGGAACCTGGTGTAGACACAAGCTGAGGACTGAGGAGGAAGAGCAGTCGACCAATCAGAACGATTAGTAAAATGAAGACAGGAGTGACCTATAGCCCTAAAGAGTGTAGGCTACCTGATAAACATGTTGAGGTTGACTGTTCCGTCGTTTCCTTTATGCTCGCTGAGCAGGTCTGACCCACTGAGAATGTTACCAGAGTGGATAAGCACCAGTTGCTCTGCGGTGGTCCCCAATCTCTCCGCGACACACCTTTTCAACTTCACACCAGCAGCATCCATCCACACACAGTATTATTAGTTAGTTTAACTTGTCCACGACAGCTGCAACTCTAAGTATGATTGATCCTGCCAAGACTTTTAATTATCCTCACAACAAACCAGTCATAAAAGTAGGTTATCTTGGCATGCTAATAGTCTAATAGCTCAAGCCTTGCCATCAACGAAGACAAACGCACCAACTTGATAAGGCTACATTAACGGTCATTGACCGAAGTCAGTTTGACAACGCAGTCGCGTGTCCATTTACCTGGCTTACGGTGCAGTTTACCCCGACGGCGAAATCATTTATCGCTATAGTGGTCTTCAGGGTCACCCGAAAGCTGTCTGAGAACAGGCCGGCCGGTCCCTCCGCATCTTTCACCGCGCCAGCCATCCTTGCCCTGTCCCAGATGCAGACCGTCTTGGCCGAACGTGGGGCGCAGCATTAGATGCGTCTGTTCAGTGACTCGACAGAATGGAAGGGACTCATGCCAAATTTAAGTGGCTGCGCAAGATGTACAGCCTATTATTTTCTGTAGGATTTTTTATTGTATCTTTTTCATTTATTATTTCTAAATATACGTTTTCCTTAATTTATTTCATACAAAACGTTATTTCATGCCTGCTTAGACAATTAAGATTCTCTTGTCCTCCTACAGGCATGGAGCTGTGGTTTTAAGTTGCCACTCGAAGCCCTTAAAAACGGCAATTTTGTGATTAAGTACTTTAACCCGAACACAGACACCCACTTCACTGTAAAGTAGTTTTATTAACTTCATAGTGGGATAAGGAAAATAAACAATTTGGCATAAAGCCAAGGGTTTCAACCAGAGATGTCATGGGGATGCCGTAGCATCATGTTGCGGATATAAGGCAGCGCGGGATAACATACCACCTTCCTAACAAACTCAACGGAGCATTGTTTAAAAAAAGATTTAAATAACAAAACAGCTGTTGATGCCAATAGGTGGGCCATGAAATGTCTCGATTTATGCGTTAAGAGTGGCATGCATAGTCTGCTGACATGACAGAAATAAAATAAACAACCCAGAGGTGGGAGGGGGGAACATTTTTTTCTCTCAAAACAAATAGGAGAAATAAACGTCAGCAGCGTCTTCTTCATGTATTTGTCCCGGGGGACACATTCAGTGCTGGACTCTTCATAGATCACACTCAGAGCCCTTCTTTCCCCTCTTGTTCCCCTGCCAAACACAAAGACAACAACATGTTAGGATTTGACCGGACTGAATTTGGATATGTGTCATTGAGGAGCAGGAAGGGGTTTATCATCTCTAATATGCCAACAGGTAGGGGACAGACGGAGGATCAAACCCACTATCTTTCGGCTGACAGTTGAACAGCCCAGCCTTCCTGCACCCCGTTTAGATTATGTTTACGATAAATAAGAATGCCAACGTCAAGTATTCCTACCTGATGTTTGGGTTGATCCGTTTGCAGTCCTTTCACTTTAGACTTCTCTTGTTCAAGGGCCGCATGCAATAGTGTTACCTGAAGAATCAAACAACCAAAAAACAAATTTTATTCAGCATACATTTGGAACAGTTAGGATTGACTACATGGCCCGGAGTCACTATGAAACAATGCCAAACAAATCAAAAAATATGAATAAAACATAAATAGCTGAACAAATATCCTCTATCCACTGCTCAAATGGCCAGTAATAGTCAATTTAAGACTGCAAACTGGATGAGGTTATACTTCTTCATTCACACACCTGCGAAGACAGTTCCTCTTTGATATTCAGCAGCTCATCCACGTGGAGGAGTATTTCTGCTTTGTCTTTCACTAAGGGAGGGAAGAAAAAAAAATCTCTTTTAATAGGACTCCTCTTTTGCGCCATCATTTGCAATACATATCATACAAGAGCTTTTTGGGTGCAGTGACGATGCATTTTCAAACTCACTCTCTCCCTGCTGGAGCATCTTGAGCAACTGTGCGTTTCTTGCCTTCACCTCTTTGTATTTAACCTGCACAATTGGAGAGAACAGGGATATATCAAGCTTTCAACATAGGACGGGTAAAATACTTTTTAATTCTGAACATGAAATCTCAAAAGATCAACAAGTTAAATCAGTGCCAATATAAACATTCAGTGCTGCGATGCTCACCTCCCATTGGGAGATGGTGGTCTTGAGTTTCTCGATCTCCTGGTCCTTCTTCTCCAGGTCGTCCATCAGCTGTTCCGCCCTGGGGTCCTGCGGAGACGGCACACGTTCCATAGCGATTAAACCATCATAACGCACTAGCTCCTAGAGGGCCTCTCTTATATTTACCCCGACGCTGTAGCCAATACATCAGCCATACACACACACACGCACGCGTCTGTGTGCATTAGTGATGGGTCGGTCGCGAACGATTCAGTCAGAAGGAACGAATCCCGAAGGTGAACAACGAGAACTGATTCCCAAAACAAGAGAACTGATTCCTTAATTTTTAAAACGTATAACAAAAATATGGTCACGTAAATAAAATATACAAACAAACAGAGCTTTGTCTCCCCACAACCTTATATTGATTGAGTCTAAAACGTTCTAAACGATTCAGCCAATGAGAGTTCTACAGCAGGTAGCATTCGCGTTGCCATGGCCCATGGGTAAACAATTGATAAGGCACCACACCACAAGTTAACGATCGCTGTAGGCTTCAATATAATGCAAGCACTTAATGTTTTCTTTTTATTTTATTCTACATCACAATTGCATGCTTTAATAAAGTACTGTTTTGTGAAGCACAATGGTGCTTCACTGCTTATTAGCGCTACTTGGAAGACGCAATTTAATTCTTACAACACCCCATTATGTATTAAGGATATTTATGGAAAAAAAGGCATGCATGTGCTTTATATATTATGCTTAATATTTACACTCAACCTGGGTAATTTCGCCAGATCATTAGAAAGTAGTAGGCTACATGCATGGTGATTAACATTTATACCATAATTTCCGATTCTCTGCCAAATGACGTATCAGACCATCTGACATAACGAAAGAATCAAACGAACGAACCGTGATAGAGAACGGAAGTGAAAAAACTGATTCCCGGAAAAAAATCTTTTTGCCCATCCCTAGTGTGCATGCATATGTGTTGTTCTACATCTAAGAAGAGTAATGATCAGATACTCGACAAGGTGTGCGTCAGAGTCAGGCTCACCGGTTCGTGTTCTGTGGAGTTGTTGGCCTCTTGGGCCGGGCTGGTAGAATACTGTTCTTGCCGTTTCTCCCTCTGGACGATTTTGCTCACGTCGTCCTCGAGCTTGTTGAAGAAGCGCTCGTCTTGCGTTAGCCCGACATTGGCTGCTCCGCTTCCCTGTTTAAATGAGTTGACCTTAACATTCAGAAAATACCTCAAAGTGTGTTCATCAAGCAAGAGACTAGTGATCGACCGATATATTGGCCGGCCGATTTTATCGGCCAATATTTGCGTTTTTTACGTGTATCGGTATAGGCCGATTTCTTCTTTTTTTTTGGCGTGATTTACAGACAGTTCAATAAATGTTATTTTTTTTTAAATTGAGACATTGTAACATTTGTCATCATCATTGTGTAATTTTTATGACGGAAATTGAGGGTCTTAGCCTGGAAATCCAGACCCACATCTAGAAAGTTGTAGGGTCTGGCAACGAGTAATGAAAATGGCCGAACTCGAGGGGCGGCACCAAGCATGCATTTGAAAATATCACTATATAACACACATTGGATAACACTACGACCAACTAGAAGAATACAAGGGGTGACGTAACCAGACCAGTCTAACCAATAGATAAGACTCTTGCCGTATCCGGTTGGTAAAACAGCAACGCTTTTGGCCCGCCTATATTGATACATCGATGTGATTAATTAATGTTCTGGGCCAGGGGAGGCCCAGAATATACACAAGTATATTGCTCGTTCCCTGAGTGACTCGCTGAGCAAATTCAAATTGTGCTCTCGCGAGAACTCTGGATTTCCAGGGTATTATCGGCTCCAAATATCGGCTCAAGAAAATCTGTATCGGCGTATCGGCTAAGGCTGATGAAAAAAACTCTGCATCGGTATCGGCCCTAAAAAATCCATATCGGTCGATCCCTACTAGAGACTGACAGAATTTGCTCCCAATTCCTACAGAAAATATGTCGTTTTTTCATTGCCAGGTTGATTAATCAAGTTATATACAAAATAACCAGAAAACTGCTCACCTCCTTCTCCTGCTTTTTACCAAGATTATCTGAAAGAAAAAATTAATGGTGTCAATATTCAACATGCATATTCAATATAAATAACATTCAGCCAATGCAAATAAAATAAAAATGTCATTGATAATCTGTTAATCTCAAATCACGGTGTCTGGCAAAATAATCACAATTATAAATTGTATTTAATACTACTACGTTATCATGATTACAACAAAGCAGATGCAGAGCAAATGCAGCAGGGAGTCGAAAGTTAAGGGAATTGATCTGCCCTGACCACAAAACAAGATCAGCTCAATGATGAAATGCACCAGATTGTAACAGACCCCTCTGGGAATAAAGGGAACCCCACCAGCCGGGGGGTGGGGGTGGGGTTGGGAAGGCCCTAGCATCCCCTCACCTGCAGCACCGTCACTCTGGAAGTTCTGCAGAGAAACCGTCTTCTTGTCTTTCCCTTGTTGACCCTTCTTCTTCTCCTTTTTCCCTCCTCCCTCCTTCCCTCGAGACTTGGGTGATGATGCGTCTGTCGTTTTCTGTTGGACAGAGAAGGTGTGCATGACCAGACTTGACCTAGTTACATGGCTAAGTAAGCAAATTAATACAGCTAAACTATCAAAAGTAGTTTTGAGCTTAACATTGTATTTGTCAGCCTAACTTTGTATGTATTCTTCAAGGCCCCAAAAATACACATTCTTCCAGTCAAGTGCTGGGACATTGTATGCATGGAATAGGTTTTCAGGACAGGACTCTAGGGGGCAGCATACAGTTTGTATAGAGTATACAATATACAGTATGTATACAATATACATGGTCAATATGAATACATTCTCAAGGGAGGCTGGTCGATTTATTAACATATAAAGAAAGGTTTAAAGCTTAGCCGATATACTGTAGTGATCCTATAGTGTGGGTCATTAGTTTGTCTGTCTGACATACCTGATGTTTTTGTTGCTCAAAGAAGTCCTGTTTGCTCAGAATCAAGGCCTTTTCCAAGTCTGCCTCATAAAGTTCACTGGTTATCTAAAGAGGAGCACATACACAACTGCTCAGCAAGAAAGCATATAAGAGCCCAAGCTTGATATAAGGGCATATACATCTGTCCTTTTATAACGTACGTGATACGCAGGATTTCTCATCCAGGGTCAGAGAGGAAAGTAGCAGGGGAACAGAGGCACATTATGCACAATGTCACGTTATTTTCACTACGCTCATTTTAAAGTATTGTGGTAGACCTCAGCTGAAAGAAGTCGTTTTAATATGTGGAACATTTAATTACCAACTCGAAAAGCACACTTTTTAAATTACAAACACCAACCTGGTCATAAGCCTGGTTTTGATATGGAGGACAGAGATGGCCTATATTTTCGACAGAGAATAACAGCACACTGCACTGCAGACTGAATCCTGTCCTGCATTTATCCAAGACATGGCGTAAGGTCTGATGAACCAAACAATACAATCCCATGCAGGGGAAAGCTGGTTAGGCTGGGTAACCAGGTTACTAGGCCTGTCAAGTTCTTGTTGGTTGGAATTTGTTACACAAGTCTCATTTTTCCTGTTGATAGTTTCACAAGGAAAAAAAACTCTTCTTAATCCATTATTTCTGGGGTGCATTATACGCAGATCAATGTATTTTATTGTTGAATGATGGGCTGTATTGTGTTAGAATTTAACTATTGTGTTATAACTCGCCCAACTTAAGGATGACAATGTTGCGCCGCGCAGCAGCCGGCACAAATGGGTTAAGAAGGACGACACAAAAGTGTGTTGGCATTTTAAAAATGGTAGGCGTAAGTAATTCTTCTTCATGTTTGCTGCGATGCTCTGTAAACTTTCCTGTTTAACACCCGATATGCTTTGAGTATAAACATATCAGACATGACAACTTGGACACATTGCAGCGTCATCCATGAGTGGATCTGAAACCCACTGACTCCCTCCACACAGCCCTTAGGTGATATTTAGGCTACCAGGTAGAGAGGAGTGCACTGTGGCAGATTAGGTTAATCTATAGACAAAACTCAGATGTTCAATCTGAAGCAATCAATCTTTAGCCTGCCATGATTTTCTTTGGTTGACTACAGCCCTATAGGTTACAGTGGATATCCTGTTGACACCTTTTCTGTATAATATCGTCTTCATAGCAACAGGTTAGGGTTACGGAAGTTGAGACATTTGACAAGAACATATTTTTTTTATACAAATCAAGACTGACTTTTTAGTATCGCCGTCAACAATATGATGTGGATATATCTGCGAAAATAAGAGAAGTTCCCTTGGCGGTTAAAAAGTGCTTTGAACGGCATGACATCTTACGTCTACTAAATGGGATGAGAATCGGGAAAAACCACCTTCTGTGCTTAAATGGCAGTTAAGAACCCTGGTTACGGCAGTAACCAGGTTTCCTGTGTGCATAGTGCAACGTACTGACACAGACATCATATGTCAACATGGTGAGTGACGGGGCTTCCACTGCTCTTACCTGCTCATCCCTCTGCCTCCACTGCTGCCACCCTTCTGGTGGTGGAGTACCCTGGTCACCTAACCCTGGATTCAGAAGCACATTGGCTACACTCTGAAGGGTCGGTGGTTGGGATGAAGGTTTTTGAGGGATTTTCTTGAATGCCAGACTTCTTAACTAAAATGGGAGAAAATAAATAAAAATAGTTTGACATCTTGACAAATAGGCTCCAGTCTGAATCTAGTGTAAAAATGATTCTAGACAGCATCATTTTAACATTGCATAGTGTTAAGGTACCAATACGTACAGCTTTGAATACATGAATAGGTTAGAATCAGCGAATGAATCACATAATCAAGTTTTATTTATTCTATCAACCACCGGTTGGCAGTAAAACTGCAGTGTGAGCAACCTGTGGTAATAAGGCTCATCTACAATGTAGGCCTACCTATTCGTGGCTTGCTCTCGTCCTTACCTCGTTCACTTCGCACTTTTGTTGGTCCTTCATTTTTTTCTTCTTATCTTTCTTCTGGTCGTTTTTCTGAGTCGTTTTGCCAGCTGCCGTGGTCTTACCCGGTCTGTTCTTCCCAGACGAGTCGCGACCGGCTTTGCCAGTGCTCTTACCCTCAGAGTCCGAATCAGAGTCGATTTGCAGCAGGGCGAACCGGGACGCGGTGGTGGGGACATTGATCATTGTAGACGATGCCATTGATCAAATGTAGGTAGCAAACTGTTCACAAAGACAAAAATACTGTGTGAACCTCCGACTACACCGAACCACACGTGTGGGAGTGACAATCGTTCTGAAGGCAAGTATGTTCTAACGTTAACAATAAGGTTGATGTAGAAACGTGACGTCAAGGCCAAAGTCTTTCGGTTTCATTTACACAGATATTGCTGCGATATCATAAAAAAAAAAAACGCAGCTAGCATTACATCGCATTTAGCCTCGCTAAGCAACACATCGTTAGCCGGACAAAGCTAACCAAACAAGTGGAGAACAGGCTCAATGAAATTAACCACAAACGCGTTCACCGTTTTAAAATGAACACGTACTGCAGCACTACTCGTTAAGTATTTTGGATGTCATACCCGTGACAAATTGTTGGTGAAAACCTACTTTTAGTTGTGAAAGAAAGTGTCCTGTTAGTAACTAACACGTTCAGCAGTGCTCGCCGGAGGAGTATGTACAGCAAGCCGGGTGGACCAAAAACATGCCCATGTCCCGGTGTATGTAAATTGCTATTCGATTTTGTTGCAGAATGCTGTGATATTATCTTAACAAGTAAAACAGAGCCAGAAAGAATTGTGAGAAAGAGAAAAACTTTAATTTAAACCTCACAACAGAATTCAGTTGAAAACAAAATTAAGTACTTGATTGATCTAAATTAGGAACTAGGAGTTTACCCCACACCGCTATGAATTCCCCAAAGAAACAAACTAGGTCAACATATCAGTAAAAGCAACCAACACATTAGTTAGGATTTTTTAATTAAACAATCCAACCATATTTTTACGTTACAACATAACACACTTACAGTGCGTACTCACATCAATATGTTCTGTTGTGTGCATTTTAAATGCTAAACTACCTAGCATTTTTAATGCTAGTTCGATCTGTCATTCAAATGGGTTGATGTCGAAATGCTAAGACTGAAACTCAACTATTATAAACTTTAATGTCGATTACTGAGAAATAAAAAGTACAGGGATAGTGGTAATTGAATTACTACACAGAGGTTGTTTTACATCTAAAAATTGTTTATGACGATGTTTATTCCCCTTAGTTTAGTCTGGCTTTGAGATTATAGCCTTCACAGCAAATGTCATTACCTCTGGAGTAATGTTACACCGTTAGTCTCCCTGGAAATAGTAAGGACATGAATATGTATAAATAACCTGTAAGAGCTTATCTTAATTTAGTTCGCAACTGTTTCTTATTGAACTTCGACCTGCATTTTACAACTGGGGAGGAACCCACATGGAATGTCATTAGACCAGAGAAAAGAAAACAGAACACATGAACTAATAGGTTGCCATTCTGATTAGTAGTTATAGCATATTACCAATTGCCAAACAGTGTTACTACTATTGCTAGTAGGCAAGAAGGCACCCTTGTCTTTGCTCGTTTAAATTAGTGTTTTCGAGATAACTCTATTGAGTCCTCCAGTATGGACTCTGTGCTGGTCTTCACTACTGAATGGCGCCCCCGTGTGGCCGATCGAGGGACCTGAAGGTCTGAGGGTGGGATCTCCCTTAGCTCTCTGCGAGACACACGGACCGTGGCGATCTCTGGCCCCTCCCCAACAGGCCCCTGTGCATGTCTCTGAATATAAGAGGGCTCCTTTTGTGTCGTTTTGATCGTTTGAAGGTTAAAGGTCGACGAGGAAGATGCTTCGGTTGGGTGTTGGCCCGTCTCTGCCTGTGTCGGCGCCTGCGTCCCAGTGCTGTGTGTGTTGCTCTCTGACGGTCGAGAGGGTGTCTTTGTGTTCTTCTGCGCATATTTCCTCTGGGGGTCCTCGTGTGGGAGTGCTGGTTGAGCGGAGGGCTCTTGTGGGGTTTGTTGAGGATCACAGAGCAGCTCTTTCAGTTTCTTCTTCAGCTGGCGGCTGGAACACTTGTAGAAGAACAACTCCCTCTCCAGCTGCTGGAGCCTAGCTCGCACAGCCCGCTCTGCCTCCCCAGAGCCCCCCTCTACACACACACGCGCGCACACACACACACACACACACACACACACACACACACACACACACACACACACACACACACACACACACACACAGACACACACACACACACACACACAGACAGACAGACAGACAGACAGACAGACAGACAGACAGACAGACAGAAAATGTGACAGAGAATTCCATGAATACCTTATTGACGGATACATAAAGTCATACATGGAACCAAACAACAAGAAACAAACTCTCTTACAAAATTGGCTTTCTACCAATAGGCCCGCCAGGAAAATACTCAACCAAACCGTCATGTTGCAAAGCACTCTATGTTCCAACATATTTCCCCCGCCACTTTCTGAGCACTAATGAGCCCCCTGTCCACTAACCCCCCCCCCACACACACACACACACACACACACACACACACCCTCCCTCCCTGGTACCTCTGAGCTGTTTGAGCAGCAGCTGCATGCTGCCCTGGTGCTGCTGCTGCTGCAGGGTGAGCCTCCGGTCCGTGTCCAGGACCAGGTGCTGCAGGGCGGCCTCGGCCGTCCGGTACTGGCCCTCCCGCTCGCCGGCGGCCAGGCGCAGGTCCTCGCAGCACAGCCGCAGGCAACGCAACTCGTCCCGCAGGCGCACCACCTGGAGGGGGGAGGAGCAGGGTTGAGGTGGTGGTGGTGGAGCACAGTAGGATGATCAACCGATATAACGATGAGATCCTGATAGGAGATTTGGGCTATTGACGTGTTGGTATAGCTGCTAGATTAGGAAAAAATATTTTAAATTGTCAATATCGTCAATCACGATTATTCAAACGATTATTTTTGAGATTGAAAACATGATGCATTTATTCAGCATTCTTTTAAAAAAAAATACTTGTAACTGAGAACTTTGAAATTTCCCCTTAAAAAAAATGGTCCAATAGAAATAAAATTAGTTCCCAGGGCGTTTGACCTAAAAATCAAAATCGCGATTTATTTTTGATTAATTGCACAGCCCTACGTATTGGTATACTATAAGTAATACGTGCTGTTATCTTTTGCATTTACATTACATTATAATGTCATCCAGTTGGATCTGAACTCTATACTGATCCATGCCACGGGGTGGATGCATTGATTCAAAGCATCCACCAATACCATGTGTGCAAACAAGAGTGCATTCATTCTGAGCATGGGTTGGCTCAGTGGGTAAATCCGCCCCCTTACCCTGACAGTGTTCGCACAACCCTCTACCAGTTGGACCATACAGAGCCGTTTAGTAGACGGTTGTAGCTCACTGAAATAATAATGTGTATGCTTGTCAACTGTATGTGAGTATGTCGGAGATTCACCTTGTTGAAGTATTTTAACAGCAAATTCGAGGCCTCTGTCTGCGAGAGCTTCTTCAGCTTCCTGGAGACATTACATAGTTGGGAGGGTTCAGTGGTCTGGGACTGGTGGGAGATAATGGCGGTGATTGACAGCTGCTTCTGCCTGTCTTGAATGGACTGGTTCTTAAAGTCCAGAGCCGCCTCCAGCACTTCTATAGCCTCCTCCAACTCAAGCAGGGAATGCTCTTCCTGGACACAGAAATGAATGATATAATAGCTACTTAGTTAGCATACATGTGCAAATTCAATGATTGTACACAGGTTTCAAGGGAATGGCTTATATTACATACGATTAAAGATAGGGGAGGCAATTTGGAGAAACCAGTCAGAATAAGATAGATTTATCCTACCGAACAATGAGCCTACAGAAAAAATCCCAAGACTCCCTTCAGGCCTCTCTCCAAAGTCCCTCCCCCTAAACACAGTAGTGTTTAGGGGGAGGCCATTCAATCGGCCATTCAATCAATTAATTCGGCCTGAATTAAATGATTACAGGCCTGCCACAGCCATCGTTAGCAGATTTTTTGTCAGAGCGCTTTATTTATTGATTGGTGTTGGGATGAAAAGAATATTTCAACAAATATGAGAAAAAATGTCTTATAAATTGCCTGCCCCAGCTTTAATTTGGGAATGTATGGCTCCCTTTATTGGGATATAATATATATTGCATTATAATAGCGGATAGAACAAAAAGCAGTAGTTAGTTCTGGAGACGCAAACACAAACACACAGTCACCGTCTCTTGTCCTGACCTTTGTGGACAGCCCCTTCCCATCTCGGAGCTGTGTGCTCAGGATGTCTCTCCTCTTTCTGAGGGAGTCTCTCTCCTTCTCCAGTTCCTCGGCGGTGACCACTCTGTTGTGCCCTGCCTGGCCACTGCCCCCAAGCTGTTCCTCGAGGGACTCCAGTCGCGTCGAAACACGCAGGAGATCCTGACTTAGGATCTGAGAAAAGGATGGAGACTATGACAATGTTATGTTGGATTTCAATAAAAGAAGATGACAAACAATTTTATTTGCATTGGGAGGAAGTTTTCAAAAACCTTTGGAAGAAAAATAATCATTATGATGAATGGAAGTGAGATAAGTCTGCTGATCAAGTGTGATTAACTTTTTACAATGTCAAAGGAAAGCCATAAGTTACAGGTAACCACAACATGTTGTGTTATGTGATACGTTCACATTCAAGCACGCACACCCACACACACACCTGGCTGGAACGCAGCCTCTTGTTCTCCAGTTTGCTGCGTTGCTGGAGACACGCCTCCTTGCGTAGCAGCATCTCCTCTCTCCTCTTTAGCTCCGCCTCCAGCTCCTGGAGCTCCGCCCTCCGCTGCAGGGCCCGCTCCTCCTCCCTCTCCAGCCAATCACCATCATGCTCCTTTTACCAGGAAGAAGGATAATTAGGCTATTAGTAGTGGAATGGCAATACAGTCGGTGTAACAACAAGAACATAGTTTAATTACTATTCTAATAATAATATTGTTACATTATGAGTTTCACCTCTTCTTGTGTGCCTTCAAAGAGTCTGCTTTGGGAGATGCTGGTTCCCTCTATTATTAAGCCCTTCAAATACAAGAGATCAAGATTAACTGAATGGTTGACTGCTCTGTTCAATGCAGCAGTTATCCCAATAGCTAACCAAAATATTGCAAAAAAAACTATTTGTATTTGTACTTTAATATTTCTAAAATGCTCATTTAGATGTAAAGCACTTTCCTCCTTTGTTGCTTTTACTATTATCATTATTATACGTGGTTTGCTAATATTAATTAAAATGATAATATAAACTGCACATAGCATTCCAACCTTGTTGACGGACTGAGTCCCTGCAGAGTGGTGCTTCAGGCTGGTTCGGAGTCGTTCTCTCTGTAGGCTCAGGTGTTGCAGGCTGTGGTACAGCTCTGCCCGAGCCTGCTGGCTCTGCAGGGACAGTCTGCTCAACACGCCTGCCTTCCTGCCATCCTCCTTATGTGTGTCGATGGCTCTGGCATCCCTGCCTGTCACACAGACCAAGATCCACACTGAGTAATAACCACCTTTGCCTCAGGAAGAATTATGTTAAATTGATTCTGGCAGAGCCTTGGCTCCACTTGGCTTGCCTGTTCGAGTAAGCCAGGCTTACGAGAACATGTTGAGTAACAACTTTCATAATATTGAGTCATTTAACACCTTGCAATAAAATAAACACCACGGAGGGTTTTTAAACGCTCTACTATTGCATAGTAAATGTTGACATAAGCGGGTTGGAAACATAATATTTTATGAGGGAGGAAGCACACTTGTTTTGTCGAGTTCTTTAATGAGCTGCTCCTTCATGCGCATGTTGATGGACAAATCCTGGATTCTCCGCTGAATGGGGCAAGATCCTACTCCCACCTCCTTCAGATGTATTGGTTTCCCATGGATCTCTGTGGAGAGCAAAATCTGTTGTCAACGACAGTGACAGAATACAAACCAAGCATGGACTGTGCTGCGGATTAATCTTTCCCTTTGAGAATGCCAGAGGACTTGAGCTTCATGTTAATTGCATACATAAGCATGCCTACGAAAAGTACAGAGGTTATGTAGGCCATGCAGTTATTTTTGTAGGACGTCAGACAAACTATCTGTAATGGTGATGTTCTTCTTAAAATAACAAAAAGCAAGCCAAGGGTTACCTTGTGTCAGCTGGGATCGTTGAGACAACAGGTCTCCATTGTGGGTCTTCTGGTGAGTTTCAGTCCCGTTGTGTTTCTGGTCTGGACTCTTCTGAAGGCCGGTCCAAGTGCGATTCAGAGAACGTCTGTCGTTACAACACAACAATAAGCCAGATATCAGATCCTCATAAGAGGGACATCTGCTTATCTTGCAACCAACACAAGCTGTTGGAGATTTTAACTCACCTGAATCCCATTTGGCTCTCCTCCCCATCTTCATCCTCATCATCGTCCACCACCTCCTCCTCCACCTCCATGTTCTCCTTCTGGTCTCTGTCTCCCCCCTTCCCCTCATGCTGCTTGATGAAAGGGCAGTAGACCTCCTGTTTCTCCTCGATCTCCGCCAGCAGGAGATGACCACGCATCCTGAACGCTGCCATCACTCTTTCCAAAGAACATGCTGCCGGACTCGTATGGATCTGCAGTCAACGCACCAACACACACACGCACACACACACGCACACACACACACACACACACACACACACACACACACACACACACACACATAAGCAAACATGGATGTACACAACAATTTGAGGCACCCGTTTTTTTATTTGCCTCGTGAAAATGACAAAGATTATTCATGAAACAACCCTACCCCCCAAAAAACAATTAGTTAAATCTCCCATGACATTAAGCTACAAGTGAGATCCCACCAACAGATACTGTGTTACAACAACCGTACCCTCCGAGCAGGCTGGTGGCGCCGGCTGTCCCCCACCAGGGGGGCGCTGTAGGGCCTCCTGGCAGAGTGAACAGAGGGGGCCATTTCCACGGAGCTCCCCGAGGTTAGCCTAGAGGTCATGAGGTCACCACGAAGCCGTTTGATCAGAATCTCTTGTTCCACCAGGTGTCCAGTCTGCAAACGTCCAAACACACACACTTCATAGGGAAAAAGACCTAGAACCTATAATATCATTTGAATTCATTCCTCAATTTCATCTGAATCAGCTGGGCTGTAGTCATTTATTCATAAATCAGGACTTATATCCCTTTACATTAGTTAATATACCATTGCTTCCCCCACACAGCATTGCACACATCTTTACCTGTATGCGTGTGCGTTCCTTCTCCTCTTCTAGGGCCTGCAACTGGCTCTTGCTATCCAAGACCACTTCCTGTATCTCCCTCTGGGCCTGTCGGAGCACCTCTTCTTTCTGCTGCAATTCCTGCTTGGCTCTGGCCAAAGCCTCCTGAGAGAGAGGATCATTGATTTGATATAATTACGGTTTGAATGTACTGTAATATTAGCGATCCACTGCAACTTTTCACTCTTTATTTGAAAATTGTTTATCAGGAATCTTTAAAGAGAACTACAGTGTAGTCATTAAGTAAGGGATAATGTATAGAACGCCGGTCATTATCGGGAAAATAAGCCACGACAGCCACTGAAGGGGCTTATTTCTGATAATTACCGGCGTTCTATACATTATCCCGCTTATTACACGGCTACTTCCAAAACGAAAAAAAAAAAAAGTTCACACAGTGTGTCTTTCTACAAATAATTTGTTACCACTCGTAGTGTTGATAAGCATAGAAATAGTAAGCCAAAAATGTTTTCGTTTTGGCAAGTGGCTGTGTAATAAGCGGGATAATGTACAGAGCGCCGGTCATTATCGAAAATAAGCCCCTGCAGGGCGAGGCAAGAGACCTCGCCTTTGCGTTGGTGCATCGGGGCTTATTTCCCCTATAATGATAATTGAAGTACCATGTGGACATGATATTTATCTGTGTGTACCCTTATGTTGCATAACTACCTGGCTTTTGTTGAGTTCTCGCCTGAGCTGTAGCACAGTGAGGGGTTGGGCCTCATCTGGATTTTCATTGGTCGGATCTAAATGCTCCAAAGTCACGAGTCTCTCTTGCCAATCCTTCACCCTCTGCCTGATCGGGGCACTAAGGGTTGGTGTGGACAAATCCTTCAACAGCTCAGCAGCTTGATGGGCCAGGTGGAGATAATGCAAGGCCTCCTCCTGACTGGCTGTCCTCTCGAGGTCTGTGTGTCTCTCGGAGCTCTCCTCACACTCCTTCCTCTCCTCCTCCTCCTCCTCCTCCTTCTCAACCCTCCCGGCCCCTTTCCCCGCCTTCCCCCTCTCCTTCCCCAGCTCTCTCTCCCTCTCTTTCAGCAGCTCTCGGAGCGTCTCCACCTCGTAGGCCAGCTCCCCCAGACGGGCCTCGCCGGGGTCCCAGACGGGAGGGCAGGACTTGGTGTCCGACCGGGACACCGCGGCACCGGGGCGGTTGCGTACGTGGCGTGTCCTGTGGGCGAACTGCAGAACGCTGAGGGTCTCGGCCATGCTGTGGTGGGAGGGGCTGACGCACGCCACCATCAGCGTGTGGGCCGTCCCCCCCAGCGAGTCCCTCAGGAGCCGCGTGATCTTGGCGTCTCTGTACGGCACGTGCACGCCACCGCCGCCGTTGTTGTGGTTGTTGTTGTTGCTGACCAAGTTGCCGCCACGGCGACCCCGCCCTGGGTCCGAGAGCGCACGGATGACGTTACCCAGCGCCAGCAGGCCGGCGTTGATGTAGACCGACTCTTTGAGCCGCACGCCTGTGTTGCCCGTCCGGCCGGCGCGCTCCGAGCCGGCGAGGTCCACCAGGTGGAGCTTGGAGAAGCGGACGGCGTGGCCCGTGTCACCGTGGCGGCCCTGGGTGAGCTGGAGGGAGAGGATGGCGTGCGAGCGGCTCGAGTGTTCGTTCATCCCCGTGGTGCCCGTGTGGCGCAGGGCGTTGCCCGCCTGGAGGACGCTGAGGAGCTCGTCGGCGGAGCGGACCACCGTCTCCCTGGCTCCCACCACCACTGGAAAGAATAACACACGGATGAATCCCTTGTTAATGATTTTAGTACAACGTATAAGGTTTTGTATAATGAATACCCTAAGATGATACGGTTTGCCTCAAACAAGCTGGGTCCATGAAAAACTGACCGCCACACACACAACTCAGTGTTATACAACGGGAAAGGAGGCTCCCTTATGAAGCACACAATGGAAACCAATGTGAACCCATGTGAGAACAGACAACTCCACTGGCATCAGGATCAGAGCCAGGCATTGGGCTAATATAAGGTTCTACTACCCTGTACCCTCGTAATAAACTACTGTACTGTGGCCTATAATCAAGGTCCCCTAGCTTTGACCCCATCTCTGATCATCATTAGGCCCTAAATGGTGTTAAGACACAAGTGAACGTTAACTCTGAAAGTTAAACACCCCTGGTAAGCCTACATTACCCTGCCCCTTCATCCCCAGCATGTGAGCTCTTGTACAAGCTGCCTGTGTGCCCATCCTGACCTGTGTTTCCCCGGTCGTCCTCTCTGATATGCAGCTCTTTGTGGTTGGTGTGGAGTTCCAACAGGTCTCTCAGTTCCTCCCGGTACAGCTCCATATAGGAGACCCGTACCGTGTGCTCCATCGGCCTATCACATTTCCCTGCCGGCTTCTTCTGCCCCAGCAGCTGGAACACATCCTGGGCCAGGCGGCCGATAATACCCCAGTCCTCATCTGGAGGAGAGGGCAAGACATTGATAAGAGTCGGAGGCACGAGATATGTCTTTTGGAAGTTAGGAAATTGTCACATATGAACGGTCTTTACAGCCATATGCCTGATAAATCCTTCATAATCAAATGGCCAAAACATGTGGATTTTAAAGGTTTTGTATAAAAATGTTGACAATACATAGTATTTTGTAGTTCATCCGTCTGTATTACGGGTGAACGAGTTTACAAAGCGAGACTTATTATTCTACTGTGTCGTCCACTTACCAACGAGTCCCCCTCCTAGTGTGTAGGTCTTCCCCGACCCGGTTTGTCCGTAGGCGAAGACCGTGGCGTTGTAGCCGTCGATGAGCGACTCCACCAGCGGGTGGACGCAGGCCTCGTACAGCTCATCGTGGCTGGACTCACAGCCAAAGACGTGGTCGAAAGGAAAGGTCTTATCCTTCCCGATCATCACATGGGACGTGTCGGGCACCACTCGCACACACACCTGGTGGTTGTGGAGAACTTCTCTGGGGAGTAAGGGACGGACGCGGACCGCCACCCTGACACACACCTCGTTCATCTTTACTTTGGTACTAGGTGGGAATGGGAGGAATCCAGTTCAATACTGTTTTGAACTCACCGCATGGTCTTTGTCAGGAGCGTTATTCGCTTAGAATTGGAAGTATACATACGTAAATCCTTTTAAAAGTTTTCCGATATTAGAAAATGGTCGCATAAACAACGTTTGAATACAAGTTACACTCGTTAACTGCGTTGCATGAACTTGTGTCCATACAACGCGACCTCTATAATGACTTTATCATAGTTGCAATATAATGCCACAAAATGATTAGTGTGTGGCGATAAGGTTTTTTTTTGGCAAAAAAAAATATGACATGAAATACCTCAACTTAAATTGTCCTGAAACAAAACGCGAATTGAGAAACGGGCCAGTTCAGCACCTGGTCTCGTTTGTTGTGGGTCTGTCGTTGCCGTGGTTGCCTGGGAAACCGCCATCGATGTGACAGCAGCGAGTCAACGAAAACAAAGGAAGTGCTTCCGACGGTCCACGAAAGCAACAGCGACACCATTTGGCAGTACAGACACTGCACTACCTTACAGTGTTCAGTTGTTTCTAAATTACATTGCTGAAGAGAACGTTAAACCTATAATTTTTAAAAGTGCATCTCTCTGCTTCAAACAGATCTCATGAATTAAGTAAAGCGCAGGCCAATAAATGCTGTCAAACGACATTCCTGTTTTTAATATGCACTTAATTTCAAAGAAGCATCACTTTGTGATAGAAAATACAGATATCATTTGATTTTGAGAAGGCGGTCAGTAATAAATGCAGCGTGTGTGGTGTATGGGAATATGGGACATCTCTTGTTCATGTTTCTTTGCATAAGGCCACAGGTAAAAGTCGATGATGGCTGAATTGATGTTGCAAGGCACGCCGTCTCTCTCTTGCACCAGCTTGCAGAGATGCTCTTTAATCAGCTCTACCGACCATATGGAACATCCACGGATCTCCACCTCTCTCCTGTCCCCAGACCTCAGAAGCTCACCTTGGTATAGGGGGAGAGAGACAGGGAGGGCAAGATAAGGTTAAGAGTGAAGGTCAATAAGGGGGTATTCACACACTTCCTGCTGTGGAAGTGACCAACATGTCAAAAAACAACTAACAAAAAATCTATTCTGTGAGGAATTTCATATCTATAAATGTTTTTCTAATCAATATAACATTTGTAATTCTATACAAATGTATATTATACAAGTGTCTAAGGTTTGGACTTTACAGAGCTAGATTAGCCATCTAATTATTCGCCTGTGGACAGGCAAATGAAGAGATTCAAGACAAACGATACTTGAAACAACAATTGACACAAATAGCATTATTTTATGTGGATCATCTTGGATGATTTTTCATGGCCAAACGGGCCAACATACAAAAATAAAATCCCCAGGGTTACCATTCTTGAGCGTGTCCGTCAGAGCATTGCTGTATCGTAGTGCACCCAGATACACTAGAGCCTGGGGCACGCGGTAGTCTGCGAACATGGTAAGCCAGTCCAGGTTAGGGATGTCCCCTTCCCCCCTGGCCTCCATGATGCCCCAGAAGTCCGCCACCAGGATCTGGGCCCGCTTGTAGAAGGAGATGCTTTTCCCCTGAATTGGACCAATTTATTGAGTGAATGAGGGATATATTTTGAATGATTATCGTGTGTCTGTCTGTCTGTCTGTCTGTCTGTCTGTCTGTCTGTCTGTCTGTCTGTCTGTCTGTCTGTCTGTCTGTCTGTCTGTCTGTCTGTCTGTGGGTGAGTGTGTGGGTGTGTGTGTCTGTGTGTGTTTGATATATAGTGTATGGCAGTTTAACTGTTTGAATTCGAGCCGAAAAAGCTATTGGTTCAAACCCCCAATGTCGGCAGTGTACCCGACCCATACCTGTATCCCTGAGCAAGTTGCCCTAACCCCTATCTAATAAAGATTTAAGTACATTCACTTAAAAGCTCTTTAGAAAAAAGTATCAAATACTTCACTAAATACTTGTTATTTGGTTGTCAATTGTTTGATAAGACACAGTTTGGGAAAGAAGGGTAGGGAAATAAGCAGGTTTTCATACACACTTTTTTGGTTTAATTTGCCAACCTTCAACCAGATAGGTGCAACAAGTAGGCAGTGTGTTCCTCTTGAAGACAAAGCATAGCCTTTCTTGGTACATCTGTCCTTCTAGAAAAACGAACATTACAAGACCACAAGGATGCAACTTGTGTCTCCAATGCTTAGTGTGTGTGGGTGTATGTGTGTGCATTTGTGCGTGCGAATGTGTCACTTCAGATTGATTGTGCTCAGAATTGTGGCCCCTTTGAAACGGTGCTTATCTCTCAATATTATTATCTTTACTTTGGTTTCTTCGTCTTCCTTTTCAAGTGTGTTTGCAATGAAATATGAAAATATGAAAACCAGACTGACCAGCAGATGGCAGTCTCAAGCTTACCGAACATCACTGGCCATTCCCACAACGAACAACATAAACTCTGCGAATGGATAGTGTATTATTGAAAAATATATGTTTTAATGCTGAAAATTAAAACTAGGGGCTGGTGTCTTTAGATTAAAAAAAGGTTAAGTCTAATCAACCTGTATCATTCTGGCCTCATACACAATAATCTATCCGACCCCATTTTTCGTTTCATTCTGATCTCCTATTTAGTTAAATGATGTATCATTCTGATCATACACATTGTTGCATCCTTGTATCAAACTGCCCTCCTTCATATTTATTTATCTTATTCTGACTTCTTATTTAGTTGAATTCTGTATGCCTCTGACCCCATATATATACATACTTACTTGCATACCGGTGTCGTTCTAACCTCATATACATAACATAGTTAGTAGCACACCAGCATCATTCTAACCTCATTTATATACATAGCTAGTGTCATGCCAGTATTTTCTCACTTCATATACATCCATCGTTAGCAGCATGCCAGGAACATTATAACATCCTATGTGGAGATAGTTAGTAGCAGATTCGCATCATGCTGACCTCATAAATAGTTGCATCTCTGTAGGAGGGAAGCTTCTCCACGATGAGTTCCACCATTTTCTGGGCATCATTCCCGGCTTGGCTGATGAAGCTCCTGCAGCTTCCTCCATTTTCTAATAGCACACGTCCGCCTTCAGTGAGAACCTAAATCATATCCACAGGCATGAATGCAAAAGCCTTCTACACGGACACCCCCCACCCCTAATAATATAGTTAAAGAATAATGCAATATATGGCTACCAAAAATAATGATACAACCAATACTAAAAACAAACGAGCCATGACTGTGAGGAACCACAGTGAGTGAGTTGAGTGATTGACACTTATTGAGTTGAGTGATTGACAGTTCTTGAGTTCAGTGATTGACAGTGAGTCAAGTGAGCGACAGTAGGGGAGACAGTGATTGACCCTTCGGCTTCCAAGGAAAGTTCTGCAGGCTTTCAATAGCCGTCATGCCCTAAGGAGGACACCGGTTGTGTACGTGTCATTTGTGTAACGTGTGTGGTGGTGGTGGGCCGTACCTGGTGGCGCTCTTCCAGCATTGGCATGGGCGTGGTGTTGTCCGAGCGCAGGGCGTGCTTCAACTGCTCCAGGCTCATGCGGGAAAAGTATTCCGGGTCGGTAATGGGTACGCCTAAGGCAGGAGACGGAGTGTGAGGAGAAAAGAATGGCCATATAGAGAAATGCAGGCCTGGTCGAAAGGCCTGGAGAAAATGGGATACTCTTAGGGATTTTTGATTTTTTTTTAGCCTACTTCTAAAAGTTTCAGTTAGTTATAATCACAGGAAAATTAACTCCACGGTGGCCATTTCTGCTGAGAAGTAGCAGAAGCATAATTGGTTCTAATCTCCTTCGGTCAAACCCTGTGATTCACACCCTGGAGCCAGGTACCTGTGCTTATCCGAGACTATGCTGCAATTAGAACAGCCACAGCGAACACCCATCGTGAAACACTGTTCTATATGAGCCATAATTGAGACAAATCCAGAGTCCTTCCAGCCGACTATAAAGGGGCGTCAGACACACACAGAGTTGAGGCAATTTCCGAGCAGTGCGAGCAATGTTTAATGCAGATAATGAGATATAGAATTAGATTTGACGTCAAAAGAAAGAAACGCAGGGCAGAAAATGATTTCAAAAAGAAAAGGCTCTATGAAAGGAATGCATTGGGGATTGAGACCCAACATGCTAAAGATTAATTATTAGCATTATTATTTTAAATAAATCTTTATTCCCTCTGAAAACTCCTCAAGGTTAATAGTGATCTTTAATTCAATGATTCAGTATGTTTTTGGTCTACTGCCTGTGTATTGCAAAGTCCTGAAGAAAAGTATTTGTGAAATTTATTTTTCCAGGGACAACAGAAAATTACTCATTGCATAGAATCTGAAAACCCCATTAACGGCTAATGTTTTGCTGGTTAGACAATCAACAATCAGCAGCAATAATTTCCTTAAATGACTTTCCCCAACCTTGATAACAGTTCCATTGAAGTAGTTAGATAAAGTAAAAGTATTTTCCTATCTCAAATCAAATGTGTACAATTTATTGTGGCAAATATGGTCAGAGGAAAATGAAATAGGGCTCAATTTATTTAATTTAACAAAAATATATTTAAATAAATAAAGGTCATTTTATTTATTAAAATATTTTTATGTCATGCATTATCTTTGATTTTTCAAACTATTTCCAAATAAATCATAAAATCGAGAATAAAAAGTGTATTAGTGTGTGTTGGCATTGTTTCTTGGATTTCTCTCACCTTCTTCTATAGCTCTGGTGATGGCAGCACAAAGAGTCATGTAACCTCTGTATATGGTCCCTTTGTAGGTCACCTCACACTGCTTGTCCTCTTCCTCTGGCCAAAAGGAGAAGTTCATGGTATCCACCACAAACACCCAGTTCAATGCCTGTACTTCAGAACGACAAATATCCATAGTCAGCTGGAACGTATGTAACAATATCGCCACCAGTAATGACCGATTGGAATTGTATAAAGGACTATGCAGCGCATTCAGAAAACTCTTTCCTCTTTAATTCCTTTTCAGGAAATGATTACATTCTGTTGAGACAATGAATAACTCATACATAATTAACATAGTTTTTCCGGTCCCAGTGCTGGTCTATTCAATACACATTATTTAAATCAAATGATGAATCCGCCAAATGTTGTCATCGGCGTACATTCATGCTAAAGATTAAGGGATGTCTGGATGGTTGTGTGTTACTTAGACACTCCCCTGGTCAGCGGTGTCTCTGGGGGCCAGGGGGTTGGCCTTCTTCCAGCCGCTGGCCGTGAGGTCCTCACTGTGGCGCAGGGCGTAGAGCATCTCTGACGCTCTGTGCACCCCATCCACATCCACAAACACATCCTGGCTCCGCGCCGCCACAAAGCGTCCAGACTCGAGCGGAGGAAGAGGCTGATCCATGGCGTTGGCGGTGATGTAAGTGGAGGTTGTGGTAGTGGCGGTGGTGGTGGTGGTGGTGGTGCTAGTGGTGCGGTTGGTAGTGGAGGTGGCGTTGGTGGTAGTGGTGTTGATGGTGGTTAGGATACAACTGCATAATGAAAAGCAATGGGAAAGAATGGAGAAAACGGAAAACTGTTATTTAATCATTCACACAATTTCCATCTTGTTTCACTTAAAATAATGTTCCAATAAATGGGAATAACCATTGCAAAGCTTAATATTCAACTTATTTAAATTATTTATGCCCCATGATGTAGCCTACGTAGTTATAGATTGAGTATTTCTTATTTTAATATTGTTGATAAGGAAATAATGAGGCCGAACATCTATACCCTATCCCTGAACTTGCTCCATACTTGCCAGCTATACCATGAGGATAGACCCAGAGTTGCCAGCTGAATATAAACCACATTCTGACCCATTTCTCCTGCTGGCTTTAGTGGATGATTGGGACCACAGTGTTTCAGGCCTTTGCCCTGGCCAAGGAAATTTTTTTTTTTTGTCCTGCTACACACTACAATCCCTTGGCCTAGGTCGAGCCAGGGCTCTACCACTGCATTCATGTTATACCAAGACATCATAATTAGACTTGGCTTTGGTAACATTACGTAGGTACGTCCATATCCTATAATTCCAGCATCACCATACTCCAACAGTAGTATCCCATGGTCATGTAGATTGCCAAGATCGACTTCGTTTAAAAGAGGAAATGGAAGGTCTTGGTTTTTACATAGTACATGATTATGAACATCTGACGTAGACCTAGTCGATATATTTGTATGTAGAATAAAATTGTCGTCTTATTGTTGTTGTCTTGAGTTGTTTAATTGGACAATTTGAATATCATACAACGACAACAATTGCTGCCAAGATGAATTTGAAAAAAGGGTTAACTGGTACAATAGCACATTTGTGTATTAAGTATGTTGGCGCTATGCAATTACAGCCAGCTCAAATTTCGTTCGTTAACATTATCATTTATTCCCCATATAACGAACTGTCTCACAATACTAAAACAAAAGGCTACGGTGCAGGCAAAGTCCGCTATCTGCAGATATGGGAGGAATCATGGTTCAATGAGGTCGTTCAAGCAGAGGGATATGTACGATCACTGCATTTATAATAAATGCATTGAGCGGAACTCGAACTGACATTATGTAATATAAAATCAATCATACTAAAACGATATAATTTATTTTTGAAAAATAATATCCTAACCCTCAATGCCATGCAACAGACAGGCGGATAGCGTTGTTGAAGTCACCTTTGACGGCTTATGACACCGGTCAATCACCCAGTATGATATGCTCATTCATTCCTTATAGTTAGTTCATTAAAAATGAAAATGTAAACCTATACTGCAACTTGCCATTGAATTAAGGACCTGGACTCACGGTGTCCCGTGACAGCGACAGTAATTACTGTATTTCCTAACAACGTTTGGAAATAGTCGATTTATGCATTCCCTGTTCAAGCTCAGTTTAGTAAATTGTAATTTAAAATAGATTGTTATGCACTCAATAAACTCACATTGCTGCACGAAGGCGTAGAAAAGTTCAGTGCATATACTGCAGGGCACTCGTGGGTTTGTCGCTTTACTCCACTACCTGGTTTTTGCCTTTTCGACCAATCAGAGCTTCACATTGGTTATCGTCACTCAGTCAAACCAACCAACTTCGGATTCCCTCCCTCAAGGTTGGACTATGGATGCAAGTGTGGCTACATTCATAGCAAGATAGAACCCCATCCATCCATCCACCGTAGCACATTATCAACTGCTGGCTGAATGCTGTGTTGCGATCACCGTTGTTAAAAAGCCATCCTCCTTTGACTCATTTCCATCCACAGAATTTTCTTATCGCGGCAACACATTGTGCTTACTATAGACTTAATTAGCTATCATATTAGACTTTCATATCTGGCCAAACAAACAATTCTCCAAGGTTTGCATGCTTTATGTATTGTGGACCAAACAACCTGCCGTTTGGCTCTCTTCGGGGACAATTGGAGGTATTTTCGTGCCAATTATGACACAACCAAATGTATACAGTGAGTATTTCAGACAAATGTATTAACGAGCATAAATCGTTTGGTAAAAAAAAATGGCATTTTTATTAATTTTACAATTGGACAATGTCAATCTACAGCGTGACAGAACAACAAGTGTAGAGTACAGACATTGCAGGGACAAAACAAACCAATTCCACATTAGTTACCTTCCATACAATGTCTTAATAAATCACTAGCTACAACTTTCCATCTCTGGTTATTCAAAAGCATTTCCACCTCCTCCTCTTCCCCCCCCCCCCCCCCCCCCCCCCCCAAAGAAAGATGACTTAATATACAACGAAATTGTCGGTCAGCCCTGAATCGTACACAAGTGTAAAACTACACTCACTGTAGGAGTCCCAAAAACGTGCACCCCTCCCCCGCACTCCCCACACCTCCAAACTGAAAGCATTTCAAAGGATTCCCACATTGATTTAAAAAACAAAAAACATAAAATATTTCACAAAATGATAAAAATATCAAAACAAAACTGTATCTTACATTCTGTGCGTTGCGCAGAGTATTACAAAGGTTACAACTCAGCTGTGAGTGACATCAATAAAGATGACCATAGCGCACGCACACACCCACACACAACAATTTACTCTCAAGACAAACATGTACACAACGCAGAATCTCATCCAAAAATAAAGATGTTTAACTTGTCTTTTAGGAAGCAGTATTAATATCAGAAATAGCTGAAAAGAAGTTACTGTACGATTTAATGGGCTACATCTAAAAATGTTGGATGTTTTTTTTTTTTTATAGAAACGCACAGGAATGTTGGACCTACTTTAAGTTAAAAAATACAAAAAAGAAACCCAGTCCGGGATAATATTTTGAATGGGATTTGTTGAAGAGGGACGTGGAGGGGTGTGTGTATATGTATGCGTTTGTGTGTATACGTGTGTGTGTGTTTGGGGGGGGGGGGTTCTTCTTCGCTCAGCGTCTCATGGGCCTACAGGAAGTGACCAGAGTACTGCTTCACACTGAAATACAAAGCAAGACATTAAGAAATAAATACTTAGAAGGGAGAAGTTACTCAAACAAAGTTCATTCTGAGGATTTTGGGGAAACAAAGGGACAACAAAAAAGTCAGGGGAGGGAAAGAGCAAGGGGAGGTGTGTTAATCCTGGCATCAAAGAAGGAACCGTGCACCGGGATAGGACAGGGAAAAAGAAGGAGGGGAGGCAGGGTTAGTTACCAAGGCAACACTACACTACTACTTAAGAGCGCTACAGCAGTTAGCATCAGGCTAAGCTAAACAGCAGCAACACGTAGTGTATACAATACATGCTTATTGGTTGCCAAGGGAGACAGAAGAGGAGGAGCCTGTGCCATTTGGCAGACTGTGATTTGTTGTCGGTTAATCTAACTAAAAACAACAAAATCACTAGTCTTCCACACAGCAGCAGCCAGGGGAAGAATCAATCCACTCCCTGCTTCACAGTGAAACGGCTTGGATGGCTGAGGCACTCTGCTCGTTGCCTTCTACAAATTCATTGAGTCATACAAATAGACCCGTTGGAAACGTGCATTTCATTGATGGTTGGTTTGCGTGTCAAACCTTCCAGAGCCATTTCATGAAAGAGGAAGGTTTTGTGCAAGTGGCAGGTTGCATGAAGAGAAAAGGAAGGGGTTAGTGAATAGAAGAGACAGCTGGCAGCTAATACATAGCCCAACAATAATCCATTCATATATACATTCAGTCAAATGCATTGATGTGTGAATATTCAAAGAGCCAATTCACATAGTTGTTTCGATCATTTATCTGTTAACGGTTTGCTTAACTACAAAACAATTTGCATTAAGGATCAGCCATAGTTAAATCAACAAAATTCTAAAAGAAGAACGAATTTAGAAGATTTATATGACACCACCTATTGAATTTTAATGGATTACAATAGAATTTCTTAGGGCTGCAACTAACAATTATTTTCAAAGTTGATTAATCCAAGGAAAATTTTTCAATTATCATTAAGTCCATAAAATGTCGTAAATAATAGCAAATGCCATCACAAGTTCAAAGTCATTTGTTTTATCTGACAAGCAGCCAAGAAAAACTAAACCTAATCCTTTAAAAATGATCCATGTACCAAATTCAACTGCAAAATTAAGCAGCAATCTGTTATTTGTGCTTCATAAATCAATACAATGATTAAATCAATAACAAATATCAAATGACACATTTTCTGCGGACTAACTAAGCTATAAATGGCCTATGTTGCAGCACTAGATGTCCTTGAAAGACGGATACCAGTCGCCTCGTTGTATTTACCAAACAGTGGTCTAGGCGTCGGCACTTGCCTGTTCTGCAGAAGGTACTGGGCGTTCTGGATCTGGTCCTGGGTACCGCTGATGGTAATAATGCGGTCCTCAGATCCCTCCAGGGGCTCGTCGATCTTGATCGAGGCCCCAGACTCGTGGCGGATCTGCTTGATTCGCTGGCCTGCTTTACCAATGATTGAGCCCGCCATCTAAATGAAGGTCATGGGGGTAGAACAGAAGGAGAGACAGGACTCCTGTCAGTAGCTACAACCAAGTGCACGTTTTCATACAATTTCCCGTGAGGGAAAACACAATTTCCTCGTCTGATCACTAGACGGTAATGAAAAGGTGAATTACGTGATGAACGACAGGAAGCTCCCGTCATCATTGCAGCATGCTGACATTCTCGATAGACATTAAAATCATTATGAACCAATTAAGCAGAGACGAGGCCAATGACTAAATGTTCTTCGTAGCAGACTGAGGAATGACGTTGACGCACACATGGCACCGCAGAGGGTTTCGCCCAGACCGCCTGAATTTAATTAGCAGCTCGTTAAAAATGAGCGAGCGGTGGCGTTCGGGTACACCTTGTCGCATACTCACGTCTTTCGGGATGGTCACCTGGGTGGTGATAACGGGGCCCCCCATGTCGTTGTACGAGCCCCGACCGCCTGAGGACAAGAAGACATGGAGTCAGAGAAAAGGGTGATATGATAATTAAATACATTCATATCGCATTGTTTGTACACACGGGGGCGGAAATGGCCCCAGTATGAGGGAATAGCAGCGTGGCAGCTCACCTGATGGGTAGTTATCCCAGGAAGAGCTGTTATCTGTCAGAGAGAGAGAGGAGGGGAAGCGTTAGCAAACAGAATGACAGATCAACAAGCCACGTCAAACATCCTTTAAATGGCGAAAAGCTGCCAGGTTTTTGCAATATTGAGCCACAGACATTATCAATGACACTTGTGCACCAAAAGCCTTTGGGATAAAACTGTTAAAGAAGACTGAAATTTCCACTTAAAAAAAACGGGGGTGGGGGGAAGCAATGGCTTTCCTGTACAACATATCAGAGAGAAAATGCCTATTGATTCATTATTTTTTTATAACTTTCCTTCACCTTCCTATTGAAGATCAAGCCAATTAGGCAACATGAAAGACATTTGTTTTAATTCCAATGTGCTACATGAGTGTAGCACACATTAGTGTCCAACAAACACCTCGCCCACAGTAGATTAAGAGGCTACGCTTAATACACTACGCTAGCACACAACCACACCAGCACCGTAGAAAATGACATTTCCTTACAATTCCAGCACAAAAGACAAAACCGGTGCCTACTCACCATATCCTCCACCTCCCTGTTAGAAAAGAAAAAGAAAGACAGATTTAGCAAAGGGTTCTGCATATAACCGACGGAGGCTTAAATGAGAGATGGACAAATGCAATGAGGATGCAGCAGCTTCGTCCATGGAATAGACTCAACTGAAAGCCACCCAATTTTCATCCCTGAGCCAGGCTCCTCCTTCCCTTACTCCCTCCCCCCCCACCCTCTCCCTTCCTTGCATCTCCATCAGCCCCCACTTCCCCCTGCTATTCAGCTGCTGCTCTGTCACCAGGGCAACAGGCGATTCAGAAATGCTGTTGCCGAGCAACGCTTGGCAGTATCCTACCAGCTCGAACAGCGCTAGATGGAGAGAAACCTTCCAGTCTGTCAACAAAGCGTTATTATTGCCTAGCAACCAGCCAGGGCCACCGTTCATACCCCCCACATCCTCCCTCCGCTACCCGAAAAAAAATGGGCTGTGAAAGTACATGGTAAAGTACATGGCAATTATGTGTGATTATTATGAGTTGTGCTGTGATTACGGTCATTTGGTTGGATGGCTCACGCATGGCAAGAATGAACTGGTATGCTCATTCTTGCTTGCATGTATGTATGCATGCACTTATTCAGGGATACATGCATGCTTGGGTGTTTGTGGGAACAACTGGCCCGCTACCCTAATATTGCCGTGCTAGGTCATTAAACAATCTTAATCACTGCCATTGTCTGGTAAGGAGACCAATCAGCAGGCTAGCCTGATGATGCCATCATCCAATAGGATACCAGAGAGAGCTGCATGCACTTTTCCAAGGGTCACTAACCATGTTATCGCCATAGCGATCCGGTCTGCCTCTTCTGTCGCTGCTGACGAAGATGGTGAGGGACAGAGAGAAGGGGGGGATGGGGAGGAAGGAGAGCGAGAGGAGAAGAAGTGCTTGGATTTAAATGGTTCACATTGTTCGCTAAGAAATTTCAAGGTTTAGGTCAAAGTACACATACACAAACGCGGGCGCACGCACTCACACACACACACGCTGGGCACGATTACAGTATAAACACATTTTTTGCCAGCCAGCCACCCGCCCACACAGTAACAGGAACAGCTCTGACAGTGCTATGGTGAGAGGAGTGACAGCTGGCGATGAGGATGGACCCCCCCATCCTATAACCCAACCAAAATGAAGGGGGGAAAAATGGGAAGGGAAATTGCAGGAGCTGATCCAATGCCTTCGCAAGACTAACAAACATACGTGTAACCATCATGTTTGACAATAGACTTCTTTCACTTGTTGATTACGCTTAATACAGTTGGACAGTGGCAGCCATTTTGCCGTAAGCCTTCAGATTTATTGGAAAAGGAAAATTGTTGCTCTTCAGTAAAGCTTCAGTGTAGTCCATGCCAAATGCTACAGTTTATCAGTTATAGTCCAATGTTTATAACCCACTGAATAACCTGATCATAGCAACCTCCACACAGGTGATATTAGCAATCATTTGTAGCATTCAAATCGTTAGCTGGTATTTTGAGTCAAACCTTTTAGAATCTAAATATATTTGTGACCCAAAACAACAAGAGCATGGCCCCGCCAGGGAAGTGGATCACAAGTAGTCACAGAAGCACTATTAAACTCACCTGGAAATTAGAGGCCTCTGCATATGACTCCTAAACAAGAGGGAAAGAAGCTGTTTAAATAAGTGTTCTACACATGAGAAAGGAGGTGATGTCGCTGACAAGTCAAGCTCCCTTGGGAATGACTACAGAAGAAGATGGGTTCAAGCAAACAGCCTTTCACGGGCTAGGCACACACAACACACACACACACACACAGATAGCGCAAGGTTTTTATTGAAGGGGGAAATGGTGTATAAAAAGGAGTTAATTCATGTCTACAAACTATGAAGGGTGGCAGACAACAAGCACATCAGAGAAACGGATAATGCAGGCTGGTAATAGGGGCGTAAAAAGGGATACAGAGACATTTCAGAGTTGGTCATCTGTCAAATCAATTACCAACCTAAGGCTATGATCTTCAATACATGGTATTTTTTTTTTCCAACCAAGGGTTAGAGGCTAACAGACACCACCTTATCTAGTTGTGACAGATACCAAGGCTATAGAGGCAAATATCACTAATGAAATAATTCAAATTCAAAATGTCAATCTATCCCTTGGGGATGAGTTGGGTTGGTTGGTGGGTGGGGTAGGGGGTGGAGGGGACTAAGGAACCTAGCAGGAGAGCAGAGGTCTTGGGGGGCCGGGACTTACTTTGACCTGTCATCAGAGCCGCGGTACTCATAGTAACGGTCATCTCTGTGGGCACGGTTGAGATGGAAAGACACGCACATACGTACATAAGCACAGACACACAGATACAGGTATAAAAAGGTGCACATACACTTCATGGGAATGGGATTACAATGAGATTTTGCGTGTTCTGCAAAAGCCAACGACGAATTCTCTTTTTTGATTTGTGTGTAGCAATGCAATGGTTACATTAAGTTGGATGCCAGTGATTTATAAAATGACATCATAACCCGGATATGGGTGCAGTACTCAAAAGCCCAATAATCACATGGTGAAAAGCAAATGGGGCAGGGGCGTATGGTACCATGTAGGCAGATTTATTTTATTAATGTTTGTTTAGCCGATCTGATACTGATCACCGATTTTTACAGTGAAACACTATTTTTCTCACCAGTTCCTATTTAAATAGGCATTAAGGTTTACAAACCCTGTGGATTCCCAAATAAAACAAGTAAAAATGCGATGCCGCGTACGTACTGATTCTGCAGCAGTGGTCGCCGAAATGCACTATTTTATCTCAAATATAACCAAATATTCAGATATTTGTTCGACAAAAATAACAAATATTTGGCCAGCCCTTCTAATTCGTTCGGATTTTACATAGTTAAAGAAGTTGGCGATAGCCTCTGGCAATATTTATTTTTCTCCGGCCCTTGCAACTGTTAATATACTGCAGCATTAACTTTTTCATCATGGATATTCATTTCATTATGGAGTTTTAAAAACGCGGAAACGAGTTGATGAATGTATTATAGGGACGAATGCATTGAACCAAAATGACGCAGTCAAAGGAAGCCTATACAGTTTTGCAAAGATTCATCAAGCCTGCCTTTGCCAGAACTTGGAAATTAGAACGAGAAACTGTAGTCGATGCCGCGGGTCTTCATGAAATCTGTTCCCATGGAGTGCTGTAACAGCCTCCCTCACAATTCACTGACTGGGGGTCAGACTAGAGAGCAGCGCCATTATAACTTCTAGGTTTCAACAAACCCTTGTTTGTTGGAACTCAAGTTAGATTTTTGTGCGATTAATTGCCTACTTTTTTTGAGCGAACCTACAAAACACAATTACAGGCTGGTATTGTAAAGCCTGTTTTTCGGTGAGACGCAGCCCGTTGAATGCATCCAATAACAGACGTGTTTAGGGAGTTTATCGGCTCCTAACGAAAGGTGGCCGATTGATCAGTGCATCACGATGTAAATTACCCCACACATACATATGCACGTGTTCAAAAGAACAAGCTAGCGTATGAAACAGTTTCAAAACATCCCATCAGTTCTGGGTAAACCGTGGCGCATGCAAACATCTTACCCTCCTCTGTGTGGGGGTCCAAGGGGCATGTTGCGCCCACGGCCGCCTCCTCGGCCTCCCCTAGCGGAGTGGGAGGGAGGGGGGGGCCCCCTTCGGGGGCTCATCTCGTCGTAATCTCGGCGGGCGGGGGGCATGGGGCCCCGCCCGCCCCTGCCAGAGGGCATGCGGTCGAAGCCACGGTCACCGCCTCCCCGACCCCCACGCATGGGGAAGCCCCCCATGGGCCTGCGGCTGCCCCCCCTCTCCTCAAACATCATAGTGAAGCCGCCGTAGTCATACGTCTCATCGTAGAAGTTGGGGTCATACGGCTGGGCGCGCCCCTTAATGGGAGCCTGGCGAACAACGACAAGGTAAGACACGGAGCAGGAAGAAGCAACTGAACAATTTGAGGGTTGGAATCGCTACCAAAATGAACTCCAATGAAAACATTTGCATGGATTCATAGGCTGCGTCCTTTACCACCTTAGGATTCAGCATTACATTTTGTATGCAAAAGTGACATACGTATTCTAGGGGTGTGCAGCGCTACTTTATAGGACGATCCGATACGCATCTAGATACATATGCTACAATACAGGGACGATACATTTTGATATGGAACGATTCGATTCAATGTTCTAACGATCCGGTGCGATCGTAGTTAATATTCGTTTAATGTTAACACATTAATTTTCTATTCATTTAAATAAGCCTTCTATAAAAGAGACATTGCCTACTTTCAAATATATATGGTTTAGGGACCATGGAATCTTAGGTTTTTATGTTTATTTATGGCATGGGGAAAAAAATGGAAGACCCATTAATAAATTCAGAACTACATGTTTATTTGTTTGTTTATTTATAGACTTGATCGCTGTCCTTGACAATTTATAAAAATAGCGAAGCCTTTTGTCAATATTCCCCTCCTTATAAGACCCAAAGGACTTCAACACGTTTGATTTCAGATACGCTGTTGCACTGATAATCATTTCACCGTTTTCAGACATATGGCTGTAATTCGCGCACTCACAACTCCGGTTGTTCCCTGCTCGCGTGCCGCAGGGCGCGCGCGCGAGCGGAGACGTACACAAACACACACGCGGATCCGCCCGCTTCCGTAAGTAAAATTTTCCGGATGCGTATGTAAACGGAATAAAATGAGTTGACTGTCTTGATATCAGGCTGAAGCTTCACTCAACCGATTCGCAACGTTTAAAATCGGTGTATCGACAGATTCTTGGTCATTTTAAATCGATTCAGGGGCCCACGTATCGATGTACTTGCATCCGTCAGTGCGTTTACATGCAGTCATTATTGGATAAGGAAACGAATAAGACCTCAACAGGACTTTTAAAATGCATATAAACACCTTTACCCGATCTACTTCGGACAGAAATCGGTACGAGAACGGACAAGCGAAATCGGATAAGAGCACCTAGATAACTCGATCATAGTCCAGTTTCTACCTGCATGTAAACCCGCATCTTATCGGATATCAGATTTCGCGTTCTGCGCATGCTCGAGATCTTGCAGCCGGGGGACGTGAGCCGGAATTAGAAGGAGACGGTAGTCATGTCGTTGTCGCCTTAGACATATAGTCCATTCTTATTTCTTTATAAATATAAAAATATTTCTTTGTATGTTTATGGTTGTTGCCGTCGGTAAACGAGAAACGGCGATTTATTTAAAACGGGGACGCAGAAGATGGATGAAGCCAGTGTCATGCCACTGCCCCCTCTAAGAAGTGTATCATCATCAACTTGCATTCAGTACACACTACGCTTCGATTTGACTCAAGGCTGAATTCAAAGTACATGTTTTCCTAAACGTTGGTCATCGACGAGGTTGCAAAGTAGTAACTTCGGGCCCATCAGTCAAAATAAACGTTTTTTTCTTCTAACGTCTATACGATCTTTATTCATTCATTGCGCCGCGACCGAACTGACGGAGATATTCTCTGATACTATGAATCTTAAAGACTGCGTCGGGTTCTCCGACTCTCCGGTACTTCCACAACAAAGACTCGTAGTGGGGGTTATCTCGGCCATGGTGGAGAAGGAATTGGGGGAAAGGAATTTTGGCCTTGACTCTCTGAAGTCCAAATTGAAACCCTACATGGAGGAGAAAAAGGGATTGTTGCCGTATGCGGAACAGCTGTCAGTTCACTTCAGGTCCATGTCATTTATCTGACGCTCCATTGTTCCGACCTCTCGGTCGTATGCGGACTCCTCCCGCTGCTCCGCCGCCAGAGGAGTCCACATACGACCGAGAGGTAGGAACAATGGAGCGTCGGAGAAATGACATTGACCGAAGTGAACTGACAGCTGTCTACTGAAAACCTCTTTCTCGAATGCGCCTGTGTTTGTTGTTGCTGGGACGTAGAGGTCCACCGGAAGTGGCTCTATAACCACTTGTTGAAAGGGCTACAGCGCCACCTAGGGTAGCGGATTAAGCCATGCTCCGGCCATTATTCGATTCTCTTAAGGGCCATGTACGTTCGGATAATTGACACGGTCGGTTCGAGTAGCAAAATCGGAATAAGGCTTAATCCGATCTAGCTGTCCCATATAAACGCACTGTGTTAATCCAACCGGATACCGATTCGTATCGGTGAACCGTTAGACCCCTTATGTATTCCTTGATTTTCCGTTTCACATTTATGAGCTGTAACTACAACTCACTTCAGCGATGAGCTCCAGCATGGTCTTGATGCACTCAACCACCCTCTCCGATTTGCCTCCAACCAGCACAACCCTGTCTGTTGACTGAGGGCAACACTCCTGGAACAGCTTGATACTGGTCTGGGTATTCTAGAGAGAGACATAAGCACGGGTCAACATGAGCATGAACAGAACTGATATCACCACCAGTATCAAACTGTTGGGCCTATAGAAAACTTTTGTAAGCTGACCAATTATAAAAAAAAGTGTGTCCTTTTTTTAAAGGACACTTCATTTTACTGCCCATCCTTGAACTATTATATCTGACATCCTTAAACTGCAATAGAATTAGCTAGACAGAAACTATAGACAGCCAGCTTCCCTAAGCAGTATTTAACTGAACAAGAGAAACATCCTTGGAACAGAATGATTGCATATATTACAAGTCTACGCATCTGTGGTGGCGGTCAGAGCCAGTACAGAGACAGTTTTAAGCTAGAAATCACAACATTGCTTCTATTCAGAAGATTACGAGTAAGGTGCATTATAAAACATTACATTCCAGGCATTTTCCTTAAGTGTTTTTGATTGCCTGAGACCAGACTGGGGTCCACATACCTCTCGGAGCTCTTTGATCTTTGCTCCCTTTACCCCGATGATTGAGCCAGCCAGACTCTGGTGAATCAACAGTCGAAGCTCACAGTCGAAGTCCATGCCATTGTACTGCTGGTACTAGGAGGAAAATATTTATCAGCGCATTGTATTAAGGTACACTTGGCAGGATCAGGGCACCAGACCCAAGGAGGGATCCAATTAAAGGCCAAACAGAGTTGAGCTCCACCCCTCTGTCCCCTCCTCACTACTTACGGGCACACTGTTGAGGAGGGGAACCAGATGGCTCAACGGAGGAGTATTAAACGGTATTCAAGCTTGCACACAATGTGTTCCGCCAAGGGGAATGAAGAGAAGAGAAAAACATTTTCCCTACCTCCTCCAGGGTGGGGATGATCTTAAGCAGGATTTCGCCAACGGTCTCGATGTCTGCACTGATACTCAGGATGCTACACATTGTGCCCACCAACGACATCCAGGGGGAGCAGCAGTGGAGCCGGCCGGGGGGAGAGGGAGGACCAGACAGGTGATGTCACCAAGGGGGAGAAGGAAGGTACTTTAGATCAGGGTATTCACAACATCCCTTCAGCAGAGTGCTAGCCACAGAACAGACCACAACATTTACATTGCACTTCTTCCCAAACTCATCACTGATAGTAATGTCAGCGAGAATAACCTATTTACCCTAGAGTCATTGACGCCCCATACCAACATCAATCCTCCCAAAAAAATAATAATTTGTCTTCTCGGTAGGAGAAGATGGTCAAAGAAGAAAAAACATGAATCCAAAAAAAGTGATTAACAGCATGCCAGTGAGCAGAGATGGGGAATCGAACATCATAAATAAAAAAATAAGAGCCGCTAAAGATACTACACAAATAATGACAATTTATGGCCGCGGAATTTATATTTTTAGTAGATTTACCAGCAAACATCAATTTTTAAAGTTTTTTAACAGGTCTAATCGGTTGGTAAAGCTTCACACGGACTGGAATTGTGAAGGTTGTCTGCATCCACATTGATTAATAAAAATAAACTAAAACGACTCCAGAAATCAATGAAAAATAAATATCCAGACAAAAGAAAATGTAAGTGAGGTCTATGGATAGAAAAAGATAAACGGCCAAGAAATAAAGTATTAAGCTTTTATGCAACAGAGGTTGAGATGGACCACCGCTGGATTGGGGAGGCAGGCAGCTGGGAGAAATGTAAAAAATAAATAAAATCACAGGACAATGGCGAGGTGAGAGAGCGCACAAGAGTTGGGACACCGTCATCGACTCCAATGACCAAGCTTAGGTGAAAGCGTAAAGGATAGGAGAAACAGACAACACTGTAAACCTGGCCTTATGCACACACACTGGATGGGCAGTCTCAGGCTAACAAAACAATGACCGTCACCAGAAACATATGGAATGAGGCAAAACACAGAAATAAAATACTTGTTTAAGTTTGTTTTTTTTGATAATCACCGGGAAACCAATTTTCAGAAATGAGAGGGAGGAACGCAGTCAATAAGACAAAACATCCATGAAAATATCAAAAAAAGACATGTTGGAAACACAGGAACCTTGTGTAACGTACTAGCAGATTCTGGGAAACCCTTAAAAAGACTTTCATATGGCTGAATTTTGACGGAACTTCAACATGGAGGTAATATTAAGATTTTGACTTGGCTTTCACTGGGTCAAGAGTTTGAGTTGGACATACGGCATTTTTTTTTTTCACGCTACAATACTGTGAGAAAAGGTAGATTAAAATACAGTGACTTGACAGAGGCAGGATGACTATTATTTATCTGTTCTTGTTGATTGTCCTGTATACAGGCAGTGAGAGGGAGGAGCTTTGGGACATACCGCTCAGGCCCACTGCTGTCTGGGACTGACACACTGGCATTGTACTGGGCGTGGAATGGGCAGGGGCCAGGGCCATTCGAGCACACAGATGTCAATCAAGTAAGGCGCCCATTTAGGGACAGGGCACGATAATGGGCGGGGCCAACCAGGGTGTCAGGTGGGCGGGCGCAGGAGGGGCCATCCAGAACATGGGCAACAGAGGAGGAAGTGGGCAAAAAGTCAACAGTAAAATAAAAAACAAGGAAGAGGGAAGAGGGAGGGGGGGGGGGGGGGGGGGGAGAGGAATACATTTTAATATACAGGCTCTAAACTGGTCAAATGTGACTTCATTTTTTTTTTTTCTCTCAGAGATTTGTTTGGCAAAGAGAGAAGAGAAGGTGACATTAGAAAAATGGGTAATGGTATATTGAGAGATTCAGAGGGATAAAATGTTTGGGGGTGGGAGGGGGGGGCAGAGAAGAGGGACAATGAGAGAGCAACAGTAATTGAAGAGAGGGTACAGGGAATGGGTAAGTGGAGAGAGGAGAAAAAGAGGTCATGACAATAAATGAATTGAGTATTGGGCAGGTTACTTAAACATTTCTCATTGAATGAAAAAGGTATTTGGCGCTAGAAGTGACCTCATCTGCACTGTGCCAATTCTAGAAGTTAAAACTGAATTAGCGTGGCTTGAGCTGGGATCTAAATTTTTTATTGATTTGAAAACAACTTGTGTCAAGGAAAAGCAATTGAACAAGTGCGCTTTGGGCAAGTGAAGCAAAGAAAATAAAGAAAATGTATCCACATCAATATTACAACTATTAAAAAAAGGTTTCCAACAGCCATTTACTACACATGAAAGGTCAGAAAATCTCGCAGATAGTCAGTAAAGCTATAACGAGAAATTATGGTTCCAATAGATCTTATGTGGTAGTTGTTGGCAGACTGCACAATTTGGTTAAGGATAGAATACATGTTTAGAATAGGTGTACTCACGTCTGTTCGTAAAGCTTTGATGTTTTTACCACCCTTCCCAATCACCGCTCCTGCATTCTAAAGTCAAATGGTGAAGATAAGGTTAGAAATCTATAGAAAACACTGAAATCCAACATCAACAAGTGAAGGGCAATTTTTAAACACAAAATTATATAGTAAGAGAAAAACTATAACGATTATTCAAAGGTAATTTCAAGAATTCTTTCAAAATGTACTTTTTCCACCGATACGGCTCTATTTGAACTACTACTCAATAGGTATGCCATGTGAAAGACATAAAGGATGGTTGAAAAAAATGCACGTTGTTTACTTTGCTCTGCAGGAGGATACGAAGCTCCACCATTTCGTCTGAGTTCCTGGAGCGCTTGAATGATTTTTGGTCCTCTGCGTCCTCAGCTGGGCGCTTACCTAAAAGATCATTTGATTAAAACTAATTCAACCCAATGAACTGGAGAGAAATGAAATCTATGCTTTTTCCAGCAACTAGTCGTTCACAATGAATTACTATGTAACCAAAGCAGTGATATTATTGCATATTTTAAGTAATGTGCAAAAAGGATTGTTAAACATTTGGCAATGGAAATCTACACTGTTGCCTAATTTATCAAGACAAAAAAGAAATGAGAAAAGACACCATCGTAAAATATATAATATTCTTACAAGATTCAAGCACCCATTATTAACAAACATTGCCATTTCTTTCCAAGATCAAACTAAATCCATTTATCCTTTTTTAAATTTGTTTTGCTTGAAACAACAGCTTAGAAGGATGACATTGACAAATGCATTGTAAAATTGATATTAAGAGATAGTGTACCGTTCGTCTCTGTGTTGCTGAATGAGGTCTCTTCTTGTTGTTCAATTTCTGTCTCCATTGTCGGCTGGCCACAAGTGGGATTGGATCGGCACCTCGGTCCGGGGAAGAGGCGGCGACGGGAGAAGAGAAGCAAGAAACCGGGCTTGCAGATCTGTGGCGGTTGGTCGTCATTGTAGAGAGGAAGAAGGTTCGACAAATTACAGCAGTGTATTTAAGAGCCGTTTTAAAATGGGGAGGAGAGGAGGGGTTGATTATGAGAGACTGTTAAGAATGCTGGCACTCACCGATATTTATTGTGAAGACCAGGGCGTGATGATGGGCGTAACAGAATAGGCTAGAACCAACCAGCGGCTGCAACCTGTGGACAGAGGGAGAACATGACAAGAGATATCAGGAAGAATCGACGATCGGCACACATTTCTTTGTCATTGTTGCATATGTTGGCATATTTGCATCGTTGCACACCAACAGCGCGACTGTAATGGCCATTTCGTTCACCAGTCCTATGCACAACTAACAAAACACTGTATTATTCTATGCAACAACAAATACAACATTCATAATAATACCGAAAACTGGGCGACGAAGGCCAGAAGCGTAACCATTGCCTCCATGTATAACGATAAGCGCCAGGAATAGGCTAATGCAGTGCGAGGATGGACATTAAGCTAAATTAAACTGAGATTAGACACATAGTTGTTTTTATTTAAACTACGTGCTTAGAGTATACGTGTAACCTAATGACGCTAAATAGCTAGCATAAAAAACAAGATAACCAACGTTAGCGTCCAAAATGGCATGCAGGATCTCCGTCGAAATGATCTGAATGTAGCGTTACTCCAATTGCAGTCTTTATCGATGCTAAATATTTAGGTGAAATACAACAATTGTCGAAGTCCCTTTACCACTAACAATTTCGACTGATTAACGCTAGAAATAACTTAGTCGAATATCAGTAAACCGTGAACCACAAAGAGGCCTAGATAGGACAGAGAGTGCCTATAGTATCGCCATATTGCGTGGTAGCAACTAGGTCCAAGGGTCCGAACGTACGGTGGGCGGTACCACTGTACCGCTTCCAACCAATCAGTAATAGTAGTAATGGGAGCGGTACCGCCCACTGTACGTTCGGAACCTTGGCTCTGGGGTCTACCATGTTGGAACCGATGTGCTAAAGAAAAATGAAGCTAGTCGAGTTAGCTTCCACGCTAAATATAGCAGCAAACAAAACCATTTGTCGAGCTGTGGGCAATATGAGGAAACCGCGATATTACGCGATCGTATATTAAGTAAACCGGGGAGAGTGCGTGCAACATGCGTATAAAATAATAATATTAATACTATATTTCTATTTCGAAACACGAACCTGCGATGCAACACTTTGCTTCTTCCTTTCCCTTCCTTCTCGTACGTTACCCAAAGCGGAAATGGCTCTATGTCCTCCCACAATCGAGTGTTTATTGGTGCAAACGGCTCACTGTCTTTTCTCAGACGAGCGTTGATTGGTGCAACTCACGTCAATCAAACATCTGACCAGCACCGTTGGCCAGAGCATGAAACCATCAGACTTTTGCAAATGCTTGGTTGTTGCTTTGCACAAGGTTAGTCAAAGCGTTGTTATCGTATCCTCCAAGATGTCGCATCATTAAGGTTAAACTCCAAAGATGGCATGTATGCAAATAGTTATAGTTGTTGCAGGGCCAGTGCCCTGTTTACAATCCGCATGTTTATTTGGTTGAACGAACGTCAACTTTGGCGCCTTGGCTTGTCTCCAGCAACACTAAACGCGCCAACAAAATATATGTCAGATGTTCAGACACATCTGTTTTTCAAGGGACAATAGTTTGCATACAAATAAATAATGTAAACTAAGTGATGCAGACAAAGTAAGAACTGGTTAGCTGGTTGGTTTCAGAAGGTTGACTGAATCAGTTGTTTCGCGTTCAATAGAGAAACATTTGACTTTCCTCAGATAACTACCATCTCAGGAAATAACCCAAGTTCATATGTAGCATAATTTACCAGGAATATTGTGTCTAACCTTTATTTATAGGGACCAAATATGGCTTCCAAAGGGCAGATGGCAACAACATAAAGATAGATTGTATCTTGCTGGATCGGTAGTAGTTGGCCAACGCTAGAAGAAGAAGATGCCTCCAGGGACCCAGGCAGTGGTGAATGCCACTATGGCCTGGCTCCAGTCTTCTTGGCATATCCATGTGCCCTTCGCCTGGTTGGAGACCTGCGTGGAGTGGGTTCAGGAAGAGGGAGGGGGAGGCCGCCTCACACAACAGCAGATAAACCAACAGGTAAGTAAGGGTACATCTGCTTTCAGTTTACAACCGTAAACAAACTCAATAAAATAAATAAACACCATTTGGAGGCCACAATCCATAAACAATTGTGTCATGGGCATGCAAGTGGATGAGAGCAAGACACATTGTTATAAAACGAGTGTGTTTCCAGGTATTAGACCAGTGGCTGTTGGCAGATCTGAGGGACCTCGGCCATCCTGTCCTCCCGGGTGATCTGTCTGGGGCCCAAAAGACTGAGCTCACAGGCACGTTTTGTGTTCAGGTATGTCTTGCGTCTGTAATGCATGCTCTAATATTGTATCTATATACCCACAATATATGTCCACCGGGATATATGTATATGCACCCGTTAGCCAAGTGAACTGATCGTTGACATAGTACGGGAAGATATTGACAAACTATATTGAAATGTGCTTCTGGTGCTCCCCAAACTACCAAAGTACGTATTATTTTCTCACAATCCCCTACATCAAGAGTCTCTGTATATTGATCACAAAACGTTTTGGCATAATAAGCACTATGCAGAGAGTGCACCCTGTAACCCCAAGGCCTTTCCACTGTCCTAGATGGACTCGCTTCTCGACATCAGCCAGCCAGCGTACGGCCAGCTGCAGAATTTGAGAGGCAAGGACTGCACCAATGAGGAGGTGAATTCTGTAACCCAGGCAACCCAGAGACCCTGGGAGGCCAGGCCAACCCGCATGCTGCTCCTACAGGTTAGCAGGCCAGCGTTGGGGCACAACCCTTTTAAAGCACTGAAAGAGAAAGCATAATGCATCAACATGAATGTTTACAAATATATGAATGATAAAAATATGAATTGTTAAAAGAAAAAAATGGTCTAGGTAAAACTAATTAAAAGATACACTAAAAACAATTTTTGGTATTTTATGTATGCAAATAAATAGCAAGGTTAAGCTTTGTTTTTTGTTAGCAAAAGGATTCTAGAAATGTTGGGATGTGCTATGATTAAAATAATATTTCTCCTTCTCCATTATGAAAAAATAAGACTTGTTCTTAAATCAAACTGGAACTAAGCTAAACGATTGGGTTAATATAAAATCAAGGATCTGTCCGTCTATCCGTCCAATACTTGTTGACTCACATACCATTTTTTCACATCAAGTGGTGCACTTTTGTTGCTAAGAAACATTTCCAGGAAAAGTGTGCTTTTAGTTGGCCTACTTTAGCATTTCCCCCCCTGTGTTAATGCATTAAATAGCCACTTTATAAAGCATGCACAGTCTGTGTAAATATAATTGTAAAATAACTACCTCTGCCCTCACAGCAGGTGTTAAGATGGAAAAGAAAGTAGAGATTTGGAGACGCCTATATTCAATGGCACTGTGCCAAAAAAACATTTATGGATTTCTGCAAGGGAAAGAGTCTCTTCACAATACTTAGGCGGTCGATTTTAGAGTCAAGTAGATTTAGCTTTCACCTGGCGCAAAAGGTTATTTTCTGGTAAAGGGTTATATTAATGTACAATGTAACAAATGCTACACACCCACAGTGTTTAATTTTGTTTTACAAATCTCTCACACAAACTTTTAAGTTCTTTAAAATTGTTATGGAATTCTTCACAAATGTTATGGAACTGTAGATGTGTCATACAGTGCCTTATAGTGCATTCAGACAGAATCTGATGTCACATTCGGGTATAGCTCCCATCTCAAGGCACATTCGGTTGCTTGGAAACCAACATGAGCACATGAGATGGAAGTAGCCATTTTTACTTCACCATATCTTGATCCAACATATAGCGAAACCAAATAATCATCACCAGATATCTGTGTGCCAATTTAATGGTAACATGTATTGGAAACATCATAATACCGATTGATCATTAATTGGTCATTTCCATTAAAGACTGTTGGAAACTTTCCAAGATGGGTTTTTCATGATGGGGCCATCCAAGATGTGTAATAGGTAAAGAGCACAAATCAATTTATCTTCCTAAAATTCCAAAAAATAGAACACAGATCATGAGTAACGCTACTTGGAGGCAGATTCACGTTTGCCTCCTGGTTTCATAGAAAAGATTACTAACTGAAAAGATTCCTCATTAGGAAGGACTCTGTTAACCAACACAAAAGGAAAGCGCTTACTTTTGTTGATGTGTTTTTGGGCACCATTAGAAGCGTATGGCACGTTTTTTGGACAGTTGTTAGGGTATATTTTCAGGAAAAGTACAAAAATACCCTTAAAGAAATCCCAGCATGTGTATTCTATTTTTCCCCAACTGCTCGCACCTAAAGGTTAAACGTGCTGTGTCCCTCTCCGGTAGTCTTTAATTTGGGTTGAACTGTGTGTGGTCTGCTGGCCAGGTGACAGATGGGGTGCAGAACCTGGAGGCCATGGAGTATCAGCCCATCTCTGCTCTTAACACCTCTCTCAGGTGAGGGCCGCGTGCACACGTCTTCAAGGGAACCCTAGGTCCTCCGCCATGGCCAATGTCTGAGCAGAGCTGGCACAAGCTTTTTGATACAAACCATCAGTTAGGGTGATTGACTTCCAGCTGAAAGGTTGTGGGGTACTTCAATTAAGTTGTGTTTATATCTTGAATATAACCGTGGCCATTCCATCAAACCATCTATAATTGGGACATATTATGAAAATATCCCACTTTTCCTGGGATTTGGGGTGTTGTTTTGGGTCTCTGGTGCTCCCACAAGCATACAAACTTTGAAAAAAGTCTGTACATGATTTTTTGAGTGAGATATGCATTTCTGAAAGTACCCCGCCTACAGTTACCAAACGAGCGAGTCAGTTTCGGCGCCCCCTCCTACGTAGGAAGGGGGCACATTTGAATATTACCTCCCACTTCCCCACCCCCCACCAATTAGGGCATAGCTAAGATTTTGTGGACCAGCGGACGAGCGCTGGGCGGAGATGTTAGCATTTCAGAAGCAGGGATATTCCATACAAAAATAGATGTCTAATTTGTCAGATTGCCGTGTGACTGCCTGGCAGGGGGCCTGGCAGCTCCGCCAGACTTATTTACAGCTGTTTGCTGGAAACAAAAGCTATTTCCAGCAAACAGCTTCAAAAACATGTTTTCTGGAACTCATATACTTTGTTTACTTGTTGGGAAAACACCATAATAGTCTTCTTTAAAAAAAAAACTCCCCTAAATCCCATTGTGACAAGAAGTCACAATTCAATGATTGCTACTTTTACATCCAACTTGCATTGACCACGTAAATGCTTGTTGGATGGAGAAAAGAAGAGTACCACCTTGTGGTGCTGATGGTCCCCTGTCTCCACCCCAGGCCCGGTGTGAAGCTCCAGCTCCAGGGCCAGATGGTGTGCCGGCTTGGGGTCCTTCTGCTGGGGCCGCAGAACGTCAAGGTCCTCGGAGGCGAGGTGGAGGACTTGGTGGACCGCAACAACCAGGTAGGCTTGGCCCCTTCTCTTTATAAAGCGCTTCCCTCCTCCACCCCTGCTGGCTTTCTTCAACCCAGGGGTCCATTGTAACTGGAACACGCAGCCTCTCCTGTGGGGGCAGAGCAGGAAAGAAGCCCTTTTGTCCTTTTTTTTTCCTCCATCGGGTCTAAGAAAATGATTATACCCGATGATAATGACGGCTTTCGTGTCCACCACCAGTCAACTGTCCCATTTGATAATGTGATTTATAATGTGATCAGGCTAAATGGCATTACCAGTTAGGATATAATTAGTTTGATTCGAACCAGGGCAGGGTACTCTGCGGAGCCCTGGGTCTTCCTGCGGAGGAGCAACCTCCTGGAGGAGCTGGAGAGGAAAACGCGCCTGCACTGCAGCAAGGTGATTTACCAGCAGCAATACAATGTATAATGATGAGGTGGAGATTGAGGGTAATAAGGTCGAAATTTCCCACCGATGAAATGTGTTAATGAGTGATGATTTTGAAATCACCTCAAGGAAACTACCCGTCACAGCTTGCCATATAGAAAGAAAGGGTAGCATTGCCTGCATTTCATGTACCTCTACCTCGTAATCTAGCAAGACTGTGAATCCTTCCAGTACTATTATGCTTAGCATAATAAATATAATGAAGAGGAAACCCGATTTTCAGTGTTGCCGTCATAAATGTGTATGTTAAAATTAAAGTTACACAACGTGAGGCTTTGTCTCGTCTCCTAGAGTTTTTAATAAAACGGTCCCCTCCTTTGAATTGAACAGCCTGGCTCATTTAAACGCTGTATAATTGAACTGTGCGTCTATGTCTCTTTTTCGTGTCATTAGCAAACCATGAAATGGAGGACCTGGACCTGGATGACCAGGAACTGTTGGCCAGTCTGGAGGCCCAGGAGGAGCTGGACAGGGCTCAGGGCACAGCGATTATGGACAGCGGCTACGGGACAGGCTCCTCTATCACCACCCAGGCCCACCCTCCATTTTCCAGGTAGGTAATGGCGGGAGGGAATTAGCCCAGAATGGAGCCTGTTATTATTGTCCTGCCTGGACTGAATGGTACCTCACCGGCCCTCAAGCTTTCCTTTGAGTTGGGTGATAATTCAATGTTACTTTCGCCAATATCAGTGGTGTAAAATTGAGACTAACGTTTATATAAGTGATCATATTGTGATATTCTATACTATACTATACTACACTATACTTTTTTTATAATAGAATGAATGTTATATAATATATAATATCAATATGTTTTATTTGAATAGCATCATTCTTACACAAACTGTTTCAACATGCAAATAAAGCAAGTGGATCAATAAATAAAGAAAACGCAGTGGCTTGATAACGACAAGAGGACTGAGGTGGCGAGAGCATCAGTCAATATATGCAAATAAATTATGAGCTGATATTAAATCTCATAATAGTCTTACAACATAAGGTGTATACTATTTATGTTAACATGTTCCCATCCCACAAATTATTTGTATAGCTCGGTGTCTGATCATCGTCATATACTGTTATACATTATATTCATTCAATTCAATTCTTCTTTTTTTTATCAGTCCAATGACCAGTTAATGAAGGAAACTAATCACTTTGTTACAGTGACCGTCTGTAGAGCTTCACAGGCACTCAAATGGAGGTATATTTTCTAGGCACCCTTAAATCCAAAGCACTCAAACAATCAAAAGCCCAGTGGGGAAAAGAAATGGGCTCTCAGGATGAGACATCTATATTATTCAGATTTGGCTCGTTTAGGAACACTCATCTGTTCATTATTGCATAAAAGTCTAGCTTTCGACATTTTGAATTCGGTAATGGTCATTACTAAATGGTTGGATAGCGTGTATGTATTTTTGGTGTTGCCATTAAAATTGACACCCAATGCCATGGTGACATTACCAAATACCCAATAGCCTGAATATAGACACCAAACGTAGTGTTCATCAAATATTAATTTCCTCTAGTGCAGGAGTGCCGTCTTGAGACTGTGTCCATATATATTGTAATGAATTGTTCATAATTAAGCACTTGTTTAAACTAGGTCGGCCTCGATGCATTGATATTATAGTATTTTATATATTTTTATCAGTGGTTTATTAAGAAACCATGATACGCTTTTATCCTGTGAGACACATTTACAACCACAATGCTACCTATTCTTCATATTATAATAATATAATATTATTCATATTATTTATGACTTCCAGCATCTCTTTGATTGAATATTTGCGCATGCTTAACTGTTGTAATATGAATTGGTTTCTTCCAGGGGCAAATATTCAACACAGTCTCATGGACGCAATCCTGTCCAAGCCAGAAGAATAGGTTTGGGTGACCAAGGAGATTCCGTCCTTTTTGACCCAACATCCTCCATGAGATCAAATCAATACGAGGAAGAACCTTTCCCTGATGAAGACTTCGACGACCTGCCATTGGATGAGTTGGACAGCGTGGTCTTTCAAGAGGGTACAAATGAACTGGCGCATCTAAACTCCCCACGGGCTTACGATGAACCAAGAGGTGGTTCCCACAGCTCTGCTCCACCCTTCCTCAGAAAGCCCCCACCCCAAGGGCCTCCTGCCTCTGGGTTGGGGTCCAGCCGTAGTGGTGCTTCCAAAAGACCGTCGGGGCCGGTGACCCCTAAACCCTCAGAGTCTTCACCGGGAATACCTGAAGATGCCTATATCATCCCGGACGACCCGGACTTGATGGACATGGACTTGGAGTACTGCTTCCAGGAAGAGATGGACACACCTCAGCCTTCCAGAGGCCTTGGCGTTGCTGTCCTGCCGGCCGTTTCCACGCCCCACCCAGAGTCCACAGACCGTACCCGGGGACCTGCCATGTGTTTGAAGGATGTGCCTTCAACAGACCCAGTCGGTCACAATTGGAGACCATCCTGGAGCGTCGACGCCACCCTAGCGCTGACCTCTCCTCCGTTTACCTACCTGAGGTTGCTGCAGGCCAAGTTCCCCGGAGCTCAACAACGCCACGGCACCAGCGTGCGCATCAAGGCCTTCATCGTCACCCTGCTGGGTAAACTGACGAGCAGCATGGGCGCCTGGTGCGTCCGGGCCACCGTGTCGGACGGCACCGGCTACCTGGATGTGGAGCTGTCTGACCGGGTGCTCACCGGACTGCTGGGCTTCACCGTGGCGCAGAAAGGCGCCATGAAGCGCGACCCGAGTCGCAGAGGGGAGCTGGACGCCGGCATGAGCCGGTGCCAGGAGGAGATGGTGGACATGTGCTGCGTGATGACGCTCGGGTTTGAGGAGCAGGGCAGCAAAGCGGTGGTCACCAGAATAGATCCCGTGACGGAGGAAGATCTTGGAGCCCTGGAGCGGAGGGTCAGGGGGAGGGAGAAGGGGAAATGATGGACTGAAACTAGGCAGAGAAGAATCTTTCAACTGTGCTGGTAGAGCAATAACCTATTGATACGTGTGACCCGGCCTCCACATTTATGATAATTGGTAACAAATTTGTAAAATTTACATTTCATGCAATGCATGAGTCAGTAACACTACGCATTTTTCGAGGGGACAATTTCGGGGCTCACCGATGCATCCAACAAGCGTTTAACCGATATGAAATTTGCCGTGAGCAAATGAATTGGCATTGCACAACAATGAACGTATAATGGTCCAGTTAATAAACATTAAACATAACTACAGGCTTTCCATTCTATACGTTTGGTGTAACTTATGCATGTATCAGATCTGTTTTGCAAACTGGTAATTATAGGTGTTTTTATTCAAGGTAACAGTAATGGCAATCGGAAGTTCTGAATGGAGACGTGTCGAGGAGAGTGCAAAAGAATTGAAAGGGGTATGAGACCACATGAGTGCCAGGGAAAGAGAAAAAGAATTTATGCGCTGATTGTTGTAATGAATTGGTGGCCTTTGCATTCACTCAATACATCTTTCGCTCCTGATTGAAAATGATTGAATGTCCAAGGGCAGTATTGGTCTTTGATAAACTTGGCCATGAAAGAATGAGAGAATTAGACATAAAAGGAGAGTCCATGGACCTCTGCCGTTCTCATTCAATGTTGAGCTCATCTGTGATTTGAGAATGATGGTCTTATATTTAACCGCACCACAGAAACCATTTCCTACCAATTTGATATTTTGCTTTTATATTTTATGGTTTGTGTATGTGTGTAGACTCTGTAAACAAATAAAAAATTATCCTTGAATCTAACGCTTCTTGTTTTATTTCTCAAATTGTAATCTATTATGCGTTATTGAAATGTAAAAACAATAAGCATCCAACGTTTTTCCCCAAAAAACAACGGTTTACAACGAAGATCTACATCCGTTGTATAATGCTAAGATACGTTTCTGCTGTCATAGGGGCAGGGTTTGTCTTTCATGTCTTCTTTTTATTGTTGCAGTACAGCCACGGAGTGCATAAGATCACTGCGGTGATAAAGCGATGTTTCATTATGATAATGAAGAAATCACTGGCTAAAAGACCCCATGGTGAGCCTATGTATGCACGTATATTAAATGTGCACGCAGGTGTGTGCGTGTGGGGGCTAGGCCCGAGCACGCGCGCTCATTGCTATGCCCCTGTGTGCGCGTCCATTCAGATGGATGGTCGGAGTTCATTAAGGCCTAATTAGGTTGAGCAGTTAAATCAGGACCCTGCCTCGCATGTCGTTAGCCTGTTATGAGCTAATGAGACTGGATACGATGGGGGGGGGAGGGGGGGGGACAGACACGTTGAGTAAATATGGGGTGATGGACGATGAAAAGAGTAGAGGGACTATAGACTACCAGGAACTAGAAGCAACATACGCACATCCGTATCATTTTTGATGGAGGGCTTGATAACGGAGGAAATGTGAAAACCAAAAACTTAAGAAAGGGTGGCTGACACTCAAAAATGTCTCATGGAAGGAGACATTGCTTTTAACTTGACTTGACTACACCAACTTAACTAAATGGTGTTATTCTATGTTTTATGGCAAGGGCCATTATATATATATATATATATATATATATATATATATATATATATATATATATATATATATATATATATATATATATATATATATATATATAAACAATTATGTAGCTTGATATATCTTTTATATAGCCAAAAGCCCTTCTGGATACAGGACATGGTCAAATGACCTTCCCCACTTTCCTTCAAAATGGGTGCAGGGTAGTTCCTGGACGCCAGTAACACGCAGGACAATAGTCTTGCTCGAAAGCCGGGAAATTATTTTAGATGTCAAAGTTACCATGTAGTTACTGACGAATTATCCATTTTAGAGGAGGAATAAGGAAATGTTAAACTGCACTTATAGTTTTCAATGTTCGATGTTTGGTTCCATTTTCCCCCTGCCTTGTCTCAATCCGGCGGGGTAGTTGTAAATAAAATAAGCCTTTTTCATTAGCCTCTAATTTTGGATGTACCTTTCCAAATTGCAGTTAGCCAGTGAGTGGTGAATGAGCCCCAGAAAGAGTGGATGCCCATGAGGGAAAGAACATTTTGCTAATTTCTCTAATGCACATGCTATGGCTGTAGTGTACCTCTGGTCATCACAAACATTGGGGTAAAAAGTGCATGAGCAATCTCCACTAATACCAGCCTGCTGCAGCAGCAGTTGTAATTTTCTTTGCCCTATTAGAGCCATTGATGAAAAATCCACTTTAGAGAGGACCACTCTTTTTAGGCTTTCCACCAAGATGAGCAAATGGGTTCTCTTTCGATGAATAAAGCATACCTGTGTGTTTGGGTGTGCGTGACACAGTATAGTCACTACAAGTGGGTGTGTGTGTGTGTGTGTGTGTGTGTGTTAGATATTAAGACTCATATATTGACAAAGCTACAGTCAATGCATGTAAAATATGTTCATATTTGTTCCCATACTGTAGATGGTGGAAAGTTGTACTGAGAGAATTTGCTTTATTGATGCGCTCAATGGGGAGGCTGATAAGCAGACTAAAAATGGAGGGGGGGGGGGGGCACACTGCCAGACCCTGCATGGATGATTTCTGTGTCCTTTTTTACTGTGTTTATACATCTATATTTTCTTCACATCAAACACATTTTAGTATTATCGTATATTGCACTTCAGCGTATTGTCTGTGTGCATGTGCCTGTATTCTAAAGCTAATGCCCTAGAATGTTTTACAATATTAGGCCTGAGATATTTGCAGTTGTTATATCCGAAAAGGCCTCGTCTTGAAGCTATACCTTACAGTTGACGATTAAGATTCTCGGTTGGATATTTCAGATAATTTTTAAGGACATATAAGCACAGATATAATATATATATATATATATATATATATATTTATATATAATTCCCTATGATCATTTGATCATTTTTTTATAACCTTTACATCTTATATAAGTCCAGCTGTTATTAAATATATCGTGTTCCAAGACAATCGACTATACCCCCTCTATTAAAAACAGAAGTAATAATATTAATTAAATTGATATTTAGTACATTAGAGAAAGAACGTGAGCAAAGCCTCAAGGAACACGAGATACAGTACGAGCGCCGAGTGATAATTAATGCTATCTCTTGCCCTTTATTGACAACTGAATAGTTAACCAGACGAAATGGAAAGCCCATTACGGCTCCGCAAGCCTCTGGCAGACTGACAGCCCCAACAATGTGGACGGAATTAGAACAACACAATGTGCTTTTCTCTTCAAGTCCTTACTCTTGTTCTATGCATCTCACCCTTTCCCCGTTCTCATACCCCACTCTCTCTGTCCGTGGTCTTCTCTCTATGTAAGTCAATCTCTCCATCCAACGCACTCCCCAGAAAAGTCATTACCACCTTTTGAATATGGCCTGTTGGAAACGAGGGTTAAAAAAAGAAATGGAAAGAAAGGAATGGTTCAAAGAGCAGTGTGCAAGTGATTTGGCTATGACAAGGAATAGAACACTTATTATTATTTTTTTCTTCCTACAATGAGAGGAGGCAGGCTGACAAGCTGGCCATTAGAAAGGTAATTTGACAAGCTGTGCAGAGGGTTTTCTCGGTGCCCTTACACCTCTTGAACATATTGAAACCGTGTTCCGTACTTCTGGTTAATGATGAAAGAGTAAGATGGCTGCAAAAGACCCCAAGCTACGGAAATGACAGCTTTGCTATCTGGCGTGAAGGTTCATCGTGGCTCGCGGAGGTCATTGGCAATCACAGCGCTGACACGGCTGTTGGCTCCTCCACAGCATATGCACAAAGTGTGTGTGGTTTATTATTCTTTTTCTGCTGATGTTTTGGTATTCTGCCAACATCTGCGTTGAAGGTGCATCCTCCTCATCTTCCTTCATCGTCATCATCATCATCACATATGCCATTTGGGTGTCAGGATACGAGTCGAGGAATGCACGTGTGTTGTTGTTTATTCATGAGACGGGATGTAAAATGAAAGGTCACCCTCAGGAAACTATTAGAACACGAATCGCTGAAAGGAAATTAGAAAAAATATGTGCAGAGGTGATTGTGTTCACAAATACATAGAATTTTTTTTCACAAACACTAACTCATACAAACTCACACACACATACACACCACATATATAGGGAGAAACAAATGCTAATATGAAAAATGCTCTCGTCAACCCTGATACAATCCTAGCTCACAGAGCAAGACACATCACAGCCAACATAACAATATGTAATATACTCAGGAATTGGGCTCACTACTACTACCCAAAAACATAACATTTTGGGGCAAAGGATGTTGCTAACAAAGATTGTGCATTTATTTTTTTATGCTTCATTGAGTGCGTGCTCTGGGGGAGACTAACTATACTATAGTCGGTATAACGAATAGGCTATTTTTTTACGCAAAATCAATCCATTCACCAGATCAGTTGACACATTATAGATACCATGTAAATTATTCATTAACTGTGGTGAGCTGTCTTTTAAAATAATTACAAGACACCTCATAACATCACAAATCACAAACAAGACAATTACTGACACTGGCAGGCACACGGATTTGTTCAGAAAACAAAAAACAAACAATTATATATATTATATATATGATGAAGGCTCCTGGCATCCAAATACTGTATTTCTTTGTTTGTTTTTATTTAGAAAAGCCAGATAGAACATCATGCTGCTAAAACTAATATGTGAATTGACCAGAGTGCGACCCAAAGCAAAATAAGGGTTAGTGATTGGGCAGTGTTCAAGCACTTTGTGCTTGGACTGTTTACTAAGTGAATGCAGGCAAACATTTTCTTTCTATTTTTATGTATTGTCCTTGGCTCTAACAAGGTATTTCCGTGAGTCTGTAGTACCAGCAATTTCTTATTTCTCACAAAGTTATAATCATTTAGAAACCCAATGGAGTTGACCAAATAAATAATAACACTTTTATCCGCGCGCGCGCTTACACACACACACACACACACACACACACACACACACACACACACACACACACACACACACACACACACACACACACAGCGATTATAACTCTTGCAAATTTCTCCGGCCATCGTGTTTGCCTAATTGTGCAGTATTTTATTAGAGTAGCAATGCAAGAAAGGCATGTTTCCGGAAAATGGAGTCTCAATATAGTGTTAAGTGGATAAAGACGTCTTTTACTCCGATGTGCCATGGCTCATTATGTTGGCCTGGGTAAAATCACGATGCCTTGCATAATGACCCTAGGACTCGCTGTTATCACGGTAATTATGTGCTAAACTGCTCACAAGAGATGGTCAACTCTGTAGTCTCAACCGCGTTGTCAATTGAAATTACCAAGCTGCCGTATATGTTAAGTCGCTGTGGACGTTTGTTTGCAGCTGTCGGACATATTGAACAGAGCTCAAACATCAAGGCAATCTTCCCAAAGTTGCAGACCCTCATTGTAGAAATATTTAGTTATCTTGCAAATAAACACAACCATCTCAAATCAGAGATCAAATCTCCAGCTTGTAATAATAGAAGTCCAGCCAAGTTAAACAGCTGAATTAGTTTATGAGCATATTCCAAAAATAAAAAGCCTACAACTAATGAGTAGAAAAACCTGGATCCATGAGGGCCAGTTGGAGAAAATCCTTGTCTGGACTTTTACTTCCTAAACCTGGAATTCCCCCCCAAAATCGTAACTGGCTCTCCTCATAACTCCATGGGTTATGAGCGAGGACAGGGCAAGGACGATAATGAAGGAGGGAAAGTAGGGAAAGGACAGATCTGCAGGAAACAAAGAGGGAGGTTGGAGATGGAGAAATGATCCATGAACATTCTGGTAGAGAACGGAGAACGAGTTTATGTAATTGTACATAAATGACACATTTGCAAAATGCTAATATATTTACAGTGTTTAAAATCAAGTAGACATAAAAAGTACAACTTGGTTGTCCTAGTTGGGATGAATATCTTCTTGTTTTGCATGCATTGGCAAAAACTGTTAAATATATAATAAACTCTAATAATATGGGAACAGGTATGTAAGAAAGAAAAGTGTTAATAATAAGTGTTGATAGAAGAGACTGCCTGGAGTCTCTGCTATATAATGACAATAACCCTCAAGTGTTCTTCAATTTAACATTTACATTATGTAACCCAGTTCTACCTACACAAAAAAGAAAACCATTCTATAGAAAATTCAAATTCTACAATTTTCCATGTACATTTCTTCTTCTTTCTTTTATCCCAGTTTGCTTTAAAGGTTGTCATTTAAATCTGAGTGCGCCTGTTCTCAGGATGCACAGCCCTCGCATGCTGAGCCGAGCAAACAGTGTGCAGGCCCTCCACGCAGGCCTGACTGACAGGCAGGCAGGCAGGCAGGGCTTTAGCTCTCAGCTGAGATGGGAGCCGGCCCTTTGTGGCGGAAAGGTCCTAATGCACCCTCAAGAGCCCTCCACCTGCTCGACTACCTCTAGTAACCATGGAGATCCGAGGAGCTCGGTGAGCGATAGGGTTAAGTGAGTATGCATTCAGCCGGGCATGAAGTGCAGCCAAAACACGTAAACACTTGTTGGATGCCTAGAACAACAGTGCGGGAGAGTACCGGGGCGGGCTGCGCGTGTTTCTGCGCTTTTGATATGCTTTTAAAAAACGCGGTCCTTCTGCTTAGCCTCTCCTTCTCTCTTTCTTCCTATTTGTAAAAGGGGGGGGGGGGGGTAACATTGTGTTGACTGTCTAAGTGATGAGTCTGATGTAAAAGCGGACAAGGGGTTGGCATAAATGTAAAGACTGCATAAAGATTGTAAATTAAACAGCACTTAATATTCATTAGGGCAGTGAGACAATTAGGGCTGAGCCACGGCTCTCTAAATGGGCTTAATGAAGAGTTTGGAAATCTCTCTGATCTAATGGAAGAACAATACAGAGCCAGAGAGACCTAGGAGCAGAGAAGAGGGGGAAATTTGAGAGGAAAGATAAGATGCAGAAACGGAGCAAATGTTTAAGGAGTGAAAGAGGGAAAGAGCAAGTAACTATTATTCTTAACCCATGCATTACGTGATTTGCTGTTCAAAGATCAGGAGAAAGAAAGGAGAAGAAAAGGACAATGAGGGACAGAACACAGGAAACAGAAAAATAACAGCAGAAAGTAAGAATGTTGAGTGGGAGGAAAGAAGAAAGAGAGAAATGAGAGAAAGGAAGTAAGGTTGAAAGATTGAAAGAAAGAAGAGAGAAAGGGGAATTAAGAATGGAAGAAAAGGGAAAGGGAGGAAGAAGGATGAGAGGTGTTCTGATCCCAGCGTGTGTTCATCGCTGCACCAGATTTACCCCCTGCCTGGCATCCAAGGAACTGAAATGAGTGTGCTTGTGTGTGTGTGTGTGTGTGTGTGTGTGTGTGTGTGTGTGTGTGTGTGTGTGTGTGTGTGTGTGTGTGTGTGTCTGTATGTCCATGGGTCGGTGTGTGCACGATTGCATGCATATGTGTGAGTCCATAATTGGGCAGCACGTGCAGTATGTAATTTTGTTCCATACGTGTGCGGGTGTGTTTGTGTGCTAAATGTATTCAATGAGCCACTAACAAAAAAAAACACGGCAAACCACACCTTCTGAGGACTAATCAAGATGGCAAGGTTGTTTTTCTCTGAACTTTCCGAGAACATGCGTTGTTGAGAGACACGGAAACGACCTCATGTTAACAATCAGCTGTGAGCCCAGCTCTTACCCAGCCGACTTCGTTCCAAGAAGAATTCAGACATTTTTTTGGTTTTAATTTGCTCACAATTCAGTTGAGTAGCAACATGACTACAAAGAAAATGGCGGCCAAAACCCTGATTTCTATGAAATGACAGCCCCCCCATTAATCAGCTGGATTAGAGTGCGCCACATAAATGTGTTGGTGTTTCTAGACTGAAGGCAAATACAATTTGAAGGAGATGAAAAAGGGGACATTTAAAAAAATAGGGACATAATTACAAATTAAACATATTCATTTGAAAATGAATCATCAATTCAGCAGTAAATGATTATGATTTGATCAAAACATGATGGATAGATCGATAATCTGGATAAAACACGGGGAGAGGGCCTGTTACGATGAGAGATGTGTCATGTTGTTAATATAAAATAGAAGGAATGTGAATTGATTCGAAGAAAAAAAGCACAAAGCCAGACCATGGATATTGGAGATACTACTCGGCTACAAGAATCTGGTAGAAATAAGAGGCATCTGGACTACTGCAGATCAGTACCACCATATGTGGCGCTGGGGGCCCTGTTACATGGAGATGAACGTACAATGAAAGATTTATAAAATAAAAATATAACTGTAATTTGTAACACCTTCATGCCTTCAGAGAAAGCAGTCAGCATCAAGATATTGACATTAATATATGGTCAATGCTTTATATTTCATATTGAATCCCCGTCCTTGTGACTCCTATAGCACAGCTCAATATGTGACGAGCACAGTTCAACAGGCACCCATTCATCAGGGATTGTCCTGTTTAATTCCTTGCCATGCACCGACACACGTCCGTGCAATTATGTGTCAATGGCCAATTAGAGCATTAATTATGGTTTGTTAGGCCCAGAGCATAGCCTGAAGAACACATGAAGAGATGCAGGCAGAGGCCTCTGCGTGTTTGTGTTACTTGATTTGATAGTCAACACCCTGATTGTTTTATACAAAGAGAAGACCATCTGTTATAATGTGTACATTGAAGAGGATCAACTTAAGAATAAATATGGGAAATGTTCAGACTTATTTTATCAATCAATGAATGTATTGATCCATCCATCTCTCATTGATTTGAATGATACCATGAAACTACTATTTCAAAGGCTTGGTATTGAAGGGTTTAGGCATTCCTTACCCAGCCTGTAAATTTAACATTTGCATTTGGTTAAATTATTCTTAAATCAAATATTGACCTTTGTGTGTATGTGTGTGTGAGTGTGTGTATGTGTGTGTGTGTGTGTGTGTGTGTGTGTGTGTGTGTGTGTCAAACAAGTGCGGATGTATGGCTGTCTCTCTCAACAGTTGTCCTAATCTCATACTTATTCTCCACATTCTCTTTCCAGTTGTTTACCTAACCTTCCATCCTCTGTTCCCCATTCCCCTGCCTTAGTTCGGGTCCTCCCTTCCTTCGTTACACTCTTTCTGCCCTTTATCATAGAGAGCGAGCATGTTGGTGTGTTTCGATGCATGCAAATGTATGTGCACTAATGTGTGTGTGTGTGTGTGTGTGTGTGTGTGCATGTGCGTGTGTGCGTGCGTGCGTGCGTGTAGTCTCTATCTTCCTACGATTGTCTGTGCTTCCACTGGGGGTAGTAGTATTTCAGCTGGGGCCTCATGGGAATTGCAGTGTTATAGTATTATATTAGTATTGATAATCTAAAAAGGACAGATCAGTCACAAACCATTTATCAGAGGTAAATTCACATGTCTGTATTTTAATATATCTACAAAATGAATGGCTTGGTATACTGTAAATATGGTGTTGATTGATATGGTGCTAATTATTCCAGGATAGAAGTCTTTGCAGCAGCATTCTCTAAGCAATAATTAGCTCACATTGACAAAAACAATAATAACAGTAGGTCTATTCGGCAACCACATTGAAGGACCACATCAAGTCATATATTTTTTATATAGTTATAGTATTATTTTGTATCAAATGCATAAGCAAATCGGGACCAATATCTTGCAGCACTGAAAACGTTACCCGGTTGCACATGTGGTGCAACCTATTTTGGAATCACCTTGCAGACCGGACTTTCTGGTCCCCTATTGAAGCGATAATGAGGAAAATCCTCAAACCAACCAATTCAAACAAATAGGGTTTCAATCTCCATGTGACACCGAACTTAAAAAGGCCCTTCGTGTCAGACTCTGACGGCGGACAATAATGTCCTCCTCACTGTGGGTGGGTGAAAGTCGCACATGGAACACTACCTCCTGCCCGCAGATAGGCCGTCTGACCTTTTCCCGGTCCCTGACTTAATGAAGTGACTGTTGTGCTGTGTATCCCCCCACCAGGTCTCCCATATTTGCAGATGCCAGAACTCACCCCTATGCGGCCCTTCCACGGTTCCGCTGTGTTGATTTCCACGGCTGTCGATATTAATTTAGTAGTAACTCATAGCCAATCAAGGCGATTTGAAGAACGGCTTTTTTATGACCTTTCGAATTCAACTTAGGCCCGAGGGGTGGGGACTGGAAAATGCAATACAAAAGTGCCATCTAGTGGCTTGCATGTGAACTTAATGGCTTAACTCACCATTAAAGGTCCCATGGCATGCTGCTTTATGGATGCTTTAATATAGATATTAGTGGGCCCCAAACACAGTATTTGAAGACATTCCTGAAATTCAGCCGTGGTGCAAAATTACAGCCACTACGAGCCAGTCGCACAATGAGCTTTCCCCAAACAAGCCGTTTTGGTGTCTGTAGCTTTAATGCAAATGGAGAGAGGCGGGTCAAGGAGGAGGGTGGGGGTGTGGCCCTAAGCAGCTTGCGGCCACGATGCGCTCTGTTTACAGTGGATGTATCGCAATGGCCTTTGGCCTTATTCTGTAAATATTCTAGAACAAACAAGAGTCCTGGAGCTCTATATCTAAATAATATCATCCATAGATATCGATATCATATAATATATATTATCACGGCCAAAAGCTGTGTGAGCCTCCAGACGATATTATGAATCTCAAACGATTGTGTCGTTCTTGCACGTCCACATCAATCTGAAGTAGACTGAACCACGACATGGAGGAGAAAGGGATTGTTGACCGCGGTTGTCTCCCGCCGGAGCCTTGCTGCCGAGGGTCCACCGCCTCGGCAGCGGTCAGCGCTTGGGCACCACCGCCTCCTGCAGTGGGCAGCGCTGAGGCGGTGGTCCCTTGGCAGCGGGAAGCGGGGCTCAAGCAGGAGACATTCGCGGGCAACAATCCCTTTCTCCTCCATGTCGTGGTTCATGTACTTCAGGGAGTCAAAGACAAAGTTCCTTTCCCCCAATTCCTTCTCAACCATGGCTGAGATAACCCCCACTACAAGTCTCATTGTGGAAATACCAGAGACGAGAGTCCGAGGTGTTATGCGCCATAACACCAACAGCAGAACAGTAATCCAAGTAACAAATAAGTGTACAACACTTGTGTTACAGTGTGTGTAATCACACAGACACACACACACCAGGGATGGAAATTAACACCCGCCACAGGCCATTTGCGGGTGGATTTGTATGGTGGCGGGTGAATTGTGTCACTTCACCCGCCACTGTGTCGGGTAATACTTTCCAGTCAGGTCTGTTCAAATTTGCATAATTAATACATTCGTCATACGGTGCTGCACAGTTCCACAACCATTACTGTCAACATCCGGCCCCCATCTTCTTCTACGCCTCTTGCGTTTTCTATTTTGGACTTTTAAGGCTTATGGATTAATATACATATGGATTCATACAGTGTGCTCTATGTCCTAGAAATGCTAGTGGGCATGTCACATCTCAATGACTTCCTCCACTTTGAAGCTGTATAATCATAACGATGTTAGTTAGGTTATTATATTGGTATTTATGTTTTTTTGGCAATTGTTTAGTATTTCATCGAAAATAATTGTCATAATGGGTAGACAACCTGCCACAGCGTTTCTCACATGAGATGAGGCAGAACAAAGATTTCTTCAGCCTTGGTTCATTGATTTAGGATTTAACAGGACTCTCAGGGCTCTCTTGAGTCTTCTCAATGCGGTGTGTATCATAACATAATTATGATACATTCTGATGTGCAGGCCTATAAACCTCATCATATGCAAATAGTAAAAATAGATAGATACACATGCAGTGGCTGAGTAGAGTGCCAGCGCCCCCTTTCTACACAATTATTACTGCAAGGTCTTAGTCAGCGGGAAACAGTGGAAAGAAGAAGTCAGCAATGCTGCTAGGAAAAAATATGATGAAATACACAAAGCAACACTATTAATAATTTAAGGACAGAAGTACAGAAATTTAAATTTAATTAGGCTAGAAAAATAGCCTAGGTTGTACAGCAATAAAAAAATAGAAACTATTAAATGTTGAGTGGGATAAATTTAGTGGCATCTAGTGGTATAAATGCATATTGCAGCCAATTAAATACCCCCTCAGCCCTCCCTTTTCAATGACTACCGTGTCATTGGAAAGGGCTAGGCTACTTCTACAAATACATCAAAATTACAATTATGGATCAGAATGGGACTGCACACAAATGCCGCGATTTCCGACACAATAATTATATCCGCACCAAGATCGATTTTGGAAAGCTGTAGCCGGCAAATAAAACATTTGAACGCATAACGATCAGTTATCTTTTTTATTGTCACAATAGCAATGTACAAACTGCACTTTTAACACAATTTCTCTAAGCAATCACATAGTGTTAAAATGTAAGCCTATTTTTTATGTTCTCAGGTTACATGACTGTAAATATTTTTTACTCTTAGCGACACAAGAGGACGCAAGAGCACCCACAATAATTAATGTAATGAATGTTCATGTATTGTATTGTGACCTAATGGACTTCCCGTACATGGACATTTTTATGCGTGACGTTTTTTTTTAAGTCCGCGCTCAACCCAACTGGCAGATGGCCACATTTCATTGTTCTAAAATAAATGTCCTATAATGAGAGAAGTCGTCAGCCTCCTCCCTACGCATCGTCAGCACAACACTCTGCTGATAAAACTCAACACATAGGCTACATCTTGTTTTTGGTTATCCTCTTAAAACTGATTCCTTCTCATTTAATCCTTTTTTCATGCTTATGCTAATGATATTTTACACCATGGGGGATGATCGCTTCAAGCCCAATGGTACAGTTAAAGGAAGCAGAGGGAGCAAACGCACAGCAACGTTGTAAAATGGAAGTTCCATTGGCCATGTTCAATGGAGTGAACGCCTTTACACTGCAATGAAAGACCACACAGTTATTTTTCTGACTTTCACTCTGTATGACCTTATGTTAATCAAGATGACACTTTATCAAGGGTTCAGGTTGAAAACTGGAAAAGTTTTATGCACTTTAGAATTATGAATAAGATGCAAAAAAGACCTTTGGAACACACACACCACAACCAGGCAAATGGTCCTTAACCTTGTGTGTGTGTGTGTGTGTGTGTGTGTGTGTGTGTGTGTGTGTGTGTGTGTGTGTGTATGTGTGTGCGTGCGTGTGTGTGTGTGTGTGTGCGTGTGTGTGTGTGTGTGTGTGTGTGTGAGAGAAAGAGCTTTTACAGTTTCTACACCAAGTACATTGATAGTTTAAGTGATGTTGATAGTGTAATGGCTAAGTAGTTTGACTTAGATTCTGAAGATACTGTGTTCGATTCACAGTCTACCTGTCAGTCTCCTAGAGCAAAGAGGCCTATCCCCTGCCTCATGACTAACCTGTACCTTAATCCACTTAAATCCTGTGAGCTGACGGTAAATGACCCACAAACACCTGTTGTATAGCTGGCTGCAGCATTCAGATATCTCAGTGCTGGTATTCCATACAGAGATGTTGGCGAGCGCTCCAAACATAGAATCACACTGGAATTCCGGAACGTATAGAATACCTGGGAGGAGTAAAAAGAAGAAACAAAGGCCGTGGCCATCATTCTTTTGAGCCAAATACCACTGTGGGTGCAACACCAGGGTCTCTACGTCCCTGGTGAGACTCCCACAGTGGCCTTCACTGTAGGGTAGGCACTCCTCTGCTACAATATGTACATCAGGAGGGTGATGGTGGCGACCAACGGTGGCTATTTGCCGCAGAAGTCGGCCTATCATTTGGCCTTAGTTCAGAGAACGAGGAGACGGCTTTACCTGCGATGCATGCAGTCATGAAACAGGCCACGCTTCCTGCCATCAACGCTCTGAGGCCACAGTTGGTGAAGTCTGACATTCTCTTTGGAGCCAGGGTATCTGGAGGCGCGGGGAGATTGGATAGTCCACATGCGATGCTACAATGTCACCACTTTTTTATTTATCTATCTGCCTAATTAACCAGTAAATATGTTCATGAACTGGGTTATTCTGTTCCAAACTCTAGTGGATAGAGGGATGATTTGACAGGATCTTACTCATTACTCCAATGATCATCCCCAGGGAGCCAAAGTTAGAGAAGCCACACAGAGCATAGGTGGCTATGGTTTGGGAGTGAATCTGAGGAGAGAGAGGTTGCCTCAGTCCAATTGTTGACTGGACCAATATATTTATGTATGCGCAGGTTTTTTAAGAGATAGCAACAAAGGGATTTCCCTTCACATCGTGAACATATATTTCCACATATGCTGACAAAACTGCTCTATAATAAAATATTGATATAATTTAATAGGTTTTCATTCAACAACTGTCCAGTTGTTAGAGGGTTTCCTAAATATACTGCTAAAATTGTTCAATTGTTAGGAGACTTACTGATAAATACTGTTAAACAATTTCCAAGTTGTTAGAGACTTACCTAAATATACTGCTGAACGTTTTCCGAGTTGTTAAACGACTTACCGATATACACTGCTTAACGTTGTCCACATACTCAGGCTTCCCTTTCTCCCTATTCTTGATGAGCACAGACAGCCTCTCATAGCTCACAAACTCATTCAAGAACGTCTTGATGCCAATCAGCTCGCCTACAATGAAGCTGTCCTCCCACGATACGCCCATAACGAAGGCCAGCGGCGCAAACACATAGGAACAGATGAACTGAGGAATGGGAGAGAAATTAAAAGCCTTAGAAACAGCTAAAGTGCTGACCCAGAGTTGTGGGCCAAAATGTAATCTCGCAACCAAGGGCGAAAAATGTGTGTGTTACATTTACATTTACAAATGTTGCACAACATTTTATCAAGGGGTTACTGTTCTTAGTGGTATGCTGTTTGCCCATTTGCTAAGATTCAAACAAAAATTCTAAACCCATTACAGCAACTTTATAAAAGCTACATAAATAGAAAGAATATACTGCCGAAATCAACTGCGGGTCATGATTTGTGGGCCACAACTGTGCGACTGCATGTGTGTGCGTGTGTGTGTGTGTGCGTGTGTGCCTGTGTTGTACTTACCGAAAAGCTGAACTGTGGATAATAAAACAAGGCTCCCAGCCAGGACAGAGTCTCGTCCATGAAGGCCAGTATGGAAATGAAAGCGATGAGGTTGGCGACTATATTAGCCACCAATGGTGCAGAGGAACACGCCCCTTGAGCTACGGCTTCCAGCAAGTTGTTTGTCTCCCTGAAAAAAAGAAATGGCAATACCAACATACAATGGAGAATGACCTTTGTCCCCATCAAGGTCACTGAAGATCGCCTATGTGTTAACTTCCTGTTCATGGCTTTGCCTCGTTTCGTCTGTCTCACCTTTTGGGCATCTTTATCTCCCTGCTGACCTTGGCAGGATCCGTCTCCGGCCAGAACACCTTGGCGATGGCCAGGGAGGCAGGTGCTGACATTATGGACGCCGTCAGGAGGTGAGAGGCCTCCACCTATCAGAGCAAAGGTCAGAGATCGGGTCGATGGATATAGCAGGGGAGCTATTGAGGTGGATCTGATTAAGCAACGCACAAGCGTGCGTGTGTGAGTACCAGTGAAAGAGAGCGAGAGAGAGAGCGAGAGAGAGAGAGAGAGAGAGAGAGAGAGAGAGAGAGAGAGAGAGAGAGAGAAAGAGAGAAGATGGCTCATATTACTTATTATCATATTATATTGTTGTGTAATCATTCTTCAACATTGTCAACAAGCTATTAACTGCTATTGACCGGGGATAATAGCAATATAATGAGGATGCATGGCTTCCTTTACCCCCAGGGAGATGTAGGCCGCCAGGATGCTCCCAGAGACGCTAGCGAACCCACCCGCCGTAACGGCGTGGATCTCAGAGCGGGTCATCTGGTGGATGTACGGACGAATCAGGAGCAGGGACTCGGTCTGAGACAGAGTGGGCGAGAAAAACAGAGAACTTTGATTTGAATCGAACAATTGAAAATTACCACTGTGGTTAATTAGATATGCATACACATATAGCAGAATTAGTGAGGTGGTTAAAGTTAGGACCAGAAAGCCCACACCTGTCCCAGGAACATGTTTCCTGCTGCAGCTGTGGATTCCGTTAGAGAGGTTCCCATGGATACATGCATTACCAAACCAATCTGCACAAAGAAGAAAATCCTATGTTAACAATCAAAAATAACAAAAACATATAGTTGTATATGATATCATACATACAATTATATTTATGTTCGTAAAACCCCACACTAATAGATAACATTCTGAAATTATAAGTAATAACACCCTCTTTGGAGTACATTCACTTTTCAGTGCTGTCTTAGTGAATCCCTAAGTAATGGCTGGTTGCTCAAAGCAGCCATGCATACATGGCTCACCTTCAGAATGAGCCACTGCATGAAACCCACGTGATAGAGAACCGAAATGATGGTGCTTACAAAGACAATAGAAGGCATCACCTGTAGAGAGAGAAACCATCATCATGATTTTAATCAATTTTATCCTCTGCATTAGCCTACCATTATTATAGCCATCACCAATCATTATGATCTTCATCTTCACCATTACTATCCCCATCTTCATACTTGTGGTTATCACAGCATTACCAGATCATCACATTTATTACCATTATTATCACCTTCATCATTTTCTCCACCATCATCATCATGGTCATCACAGCCATCATCTTCATCATTCTAGTGTGTGCGTGTGTATGTGTGTATGTGTGCGTGTGTGTGTGTGTGTGTGCGTGTGTGTGTGTGTGTGTGTGTGTGTGTGTGTGTGTGTGTGTGTGTGTGTGTGTGTGTGTGGATTGCATCGTACCTTGAATGCAAAGAAGTGATCCTCATAACTCTCACCAAAAACCATTTTGGCCCCAGAATTTGAGTAGGACAGGAAGGTCTGTGTGAAAAGAGAAGATGTAATTATGATAATAATCTCATCATACTTACTACTACATACTGAGAAAATCAACCTCATCTGCAACTTATATGATATGTTTACAACACTATGTGACACATTACTTTATACTACATACACTAGATTACATCAGACAAGACCAGACACATTCTTAGAGTTAAAAGATGTCAGATCAGCATATTCTATCAAAACGAGAAAGTAATCACGATCCGGCATTTAGTTGGTGTACATTTGTATAGGTGTGTTTTTGTGATTGTGAGAGCAGGTGTGTACCTCTACTTTGTTTCCCACCCACTGTAGCGCTTTCAGGCCAACATCCGTCCGGAGCATGAGCAGCCCAAAGACGAACTGTAGCCCAACGCCCCAAACCAAAGTTCTCCAATAGATCTACCAAAATTAACAAATGTCTCTTGGTAACATATTACAACATTTTACTACATGTTTAGGAAGTTCATATATAGGTTCATTAGTACGACGAACATCATCTGATGTCACTGAATTTATTACTTTTGGTAGACTATGCCCAGAATCACTGATGCATAACAGTAAATACAAGCAACGGAATAGAAACCCACAACATACCTTCTATTCTTTACCCAAATATTGATGGTGTGTGTGTGGCAAGTGTATGTGTCTGTGCGTGTGTGTGCACGTGTCTGTGTGCAAATGAGTGTGTGTGTTTGCGTGCTTGTGTTTGTGTTTGTGTGTGTGTGTGTGTGTGTGTGTGTGTGTGTGTGTGTTACCCTGGTGGGGCTTTTGGAGAAGAGTGCCATGAGCAGGATAAGAAGCACCAGTCCAGCAAAGGACACCAGTTGCCTGGTTCCGCTCTTGGCCGTGTCAAACACAAGCCAACACACCAGCATCACCAGTAACACAGCATACACCACCCTGGCAATTGGGAACACCATGAGCCATACCCTTTGTTCCATCAGAGGCTACGAGTGGGTTGTGGGTCAGACAAATTGCCTCATCGCAAAACAATATAAGCTCAGTTGTAAAAAACAGCACATGGGGGTAATGAAGCACATAAAGTAGGTCTTATTTCTCACCATTTGATCCAAAACCAGTTGCCATCCCACAGCTCACAGATGGGAGAGAACTTCTGGCATAGAAGATCACCGTAGCGTTGCATTAACCAATCCCAGGCCAGAAAGAAAATGACTACAATTGTGACTGCCAGCAGCTCAACAGCTTGTTTGTAATTCAGAATGCAGGCCGCTATCAACATGGCAGCATAACCTGGAAGAATTGGAGGAAGATGTGCGTTAATACAGGAAACCCCAAGCCGGAAATTCAGGATATGCATAAAAACGTACATTTCTGTGGGCATGGTGGGCACTCAAAAAGCAGGCAGCAGCCCAAGATAATGTGTAAAGAAGTGTGTGTGTTTGTGTGGGGGGAGTGGATGTCTGTGTGTATATGTGTTTTTTATGTGGTAAAAACAAACAGTGCAGCAAGAGCGGTCTAGCTACCTGCGAGTAGGGCCAATATAATCCGGTCCTTGTTCTTCATCAAGCATGCCTCTGCCCACTCCACATTCTTCTGTAGGAAACTGAGCACACAGGGGACGAGAGTGAGAGAGAGAGAGAGAGAGAGAGAGAGAGAGAGAGAGAGAGAGAGAGAGAGAGAGAGAGAGAGAGAGAGAGAAAGAGACAAGAGAGAAAGAGACGAGAGAAAGAGAGAGAGAGAGAGAGAGATAGAGAGAGAGAGAGAGAGAGACAATAGCAATGGCATTGTTTCTAAACCAAAACCCAAACAATGCTTGTGAAATAGTCTATCATGCAAAACCTTTTTTGTTGGTCGTCATGAGCATCTTCTCCATCTTCAGAAGTCAGGTTCATATCGATGCGGGTCAGATCTTTCTCCTTCCATACAAATGTACACGTCAACGTGCAAGCATGTACACACACACACACACACACACACACACACACACACACACACACACACACACACTTGAGGCTCTTTAGGTCAGATTATGTACACCTCAACCTTGGCCAATTTGTTACGCGAATAGACAGACTCTTTGTCAACAGAAAAGAACACTTGTTTAGTGAAACCATGGCAGCGATGAGTTTCAGGGTCGCTAGTTAATTAGCCCTGACCTGACAGTATATGTTTGGTTTTGCATACTGTCAGTAAGCTTATTAAAAACGAATTAAATACTGCCTGTTCTGCAAAGAGTTGCTAGTAAATATGACGACCACTGCACTGGAGTTCTCCAAGTATTTTGTCCCTTGATGGGTTCTACCCCCACTGTGTACGTCAATGCTGCCTTTGAAGTTGTAAGAAATATCGGACATTGATATATTCAAACCTACCTCTGCCAAAAAAGCATGGTTGTCCTTCCCTTTGTCAGGGTGGCTCTTAGGCACTGTGTTCATCTCCATGCTGAAGCCTCAGAGGTATACAGAAAGCTCTGCTACACACTGAAGGCTACACCTGTCTGGGCCCTCCACACCCTCTCAGAAACACACAGCTCACTCTCCTCTCCCCTGTTTCCTCTGTTCCCTCCAAGCACATAGGTAATACATTGAATGACCTAGAGGAGGAGTTCTTCAGTGAAGGACCTATTTGCTTGAGATAAACAGAATAGCAGTTTGCTGTAAACCTTTACACCGTCTCTCTTTGTCTCGTTCTTAGTGTTTCCTTTCTTCCTTTCTCTCTTTCTTTCATTCTCTATTTATTTCTATTTGTTTATTATCCAGCCAGCTTGAATTGGTTTAACAAGCTAAAGTCAACATTTGAACGTCTTCCATTAGTTCCCTACACACGGCAGATGCTCCCACGGCGAGTGGTTCAACCAATAACCAGATGAAGGTCTTACTCATCCTGAAGTTAGTGAATACCTGGAAGTAAATAGAACTAAATGAGTGACAAATTATTAAATATGCTGACCTGTGGGTAAATAAAATTAGTAGTCAACACCAGTAACCACCAAGCTTACTAGAAGGCCAATCCAAGAGGTAAGGGTCCTTGACAATCACAGCCAAGTTTGGGTCTGCTCAAGACAAGCAATTAAACATTGCGGATTCACAGTTCTGTTATGAGAATAAAATCATTCATTTATTTGCAGTGAGAAAGCTTTTACACTCATTTTACATTGATAGTCTTCTCAAGCTTAATCCATTCCAAAATGTTGCTGTCATTTTGCATCCATCAGAAGACATGCCAGTGTTTCCTCAGAATTGATGGCCAGACGGTGTTATCCGGAGAATTGTAAATGTTTGCCTTGTTTTGGTAAGGGTGGAAGATTGTCTAGTGTCTCATGGCTTCAGTGGTTTTTAATCAATTGTGATAAACCAGTTGGATAACAAGATCAGCGATTAAATTCCTCCAAAAACATTTGGCAAAAAAGCAAAGATTCTACACTAACTATTACCTATTGATCCGTAGGTGCTCGGTCGTTAGAGGTTGTGGACTGAGGCCAGTTTGTATAAAGAGAATGGTGATGGAATTAATCCAGTTATTTTATGTTTGTCAATCATTAAGTATGTTCTTCATGAACAGGGTCAACTTCCCCTCAGCACTTGCCTTCAGCCTTAAGTGGGTCCTTTGAAAACATGCTGTTTAAAAGACTACTCTGGTATCACAAAGTTTTGTATTTGGATATTGCCCCTTTGTCAAAGTTGATATGCTGTATGTTTAGCTGTATCAAGTCCTATATTAGAACAGTATATGACATTGTGTAATAGCTTGAATATTGTAGTTGCAAACTACCATTTAAATATCTCTCACTGATCATTTAAAAAAACTAAATCTAACATGAATTGCAGTGAACTGACCGCATTGACTTCATTAAACATTTCATTTTCAAATATATATTGCTGCTTGGATAAAAATAAATGATGTCCGGAAAAAAAAGGCTAACCCTAACCTTAATCCTAACACTAACCCTAACCCTGACCATATTTTATAATTCGTTCTTATTTGTTTGGCAGAGGATTGACAGTTTTAAATTATTCGTTTAAGTTTTTAACATTTCAAAATCCAAAAGAGGGCGCTGTGGGATAAATCTCAGCGCGAGGAGTGAGCCGACATGCAGTGGATGATGGAGCTGGGATCATTTCGCAAAATAATCGTTCACCACAAAATGATTATCCTACCTTTATCATTAGGGATGACCAGGGGCGATCCTAGGTGCTGACTTTTGGGGGGGGCTTAACCCCAAGAAGCCACACGGGTATATGAAGTATATAAAAAATTCCTGTCCAATATTTTTTTTTCCCCCGACCTTCATTTTCTTAGTTACTATGCTGTTGTATGTCTAAGCCAACAGCTGGCAGTGTCAGCTAAATAATGCAGTTCTGAACCACTAAAGTGATGAAAGGAAAAAAGACTGTTTGGATGAAGGAATAATCAATGGATGTGAACTGTAATAACAAATTTGAGGTATATTAAATTTCCTTTGTGTAAGTTTCACTCAAAAATGACCATATTTTCCTGAATATGTTACTGAAAAACATTGGTACAACATGTACTAGCCAAATACTATGAGAAACAGACCACTATTTCGGGAGCACTAAACTATGTTACCTGTCTTTCAGGGACCCATACATTTTTATAAAACTTCTGATGCCAAAAAATCTTGTTGTTCTGATGCAAAAAAAGGATGCTAATTTTCTGTTTAAAAAAAAACGCTGGCATTATTTTCTCAGCTGAGGGCGTTTTCATTGCCATAACAATGTGAGCTAATCAATA
>NC_136934.1:10335870-10338370 GCF_949987615.1 Pollachius pollachius | reverse complement strand
TTTTTACTGGTGTGGGTCGCGTTGGGATCGGGGGGCTTATGGAGACTCGGCGCGGCGTGCCCATCCTCTTGCTCGTGCAGCGCTACACGGATCTCCTGCGTGGACCACGACCGTGCCATCACGGCGTTCCCGGCCCTCCCAAACAAGGCGGAGATGGACAACATCACCGACATGTGAGTGTGTGTGTCTGCTGGGCATCATTCCACATTGCACGGGAGTGAAGTTGCACACCTCAGGTGTAGACATATTTGCCAACGCTGAGTTCCAAAAAGATTATACCCCCCACTACTCACTCAATCCCTGTCTTCCCGGATCGCTCCATGTCTAGAAGGGACTGTTCCCATTTTATTGAATCTAGAATATAGTCATCTATTTATATTAATCCATACTGCACGGCATGATTATAGTCGGCAATGATGTAATGAAATAACTGAATCAATAAGAAATGTAAATCACATAAATTCAGAGCAGCAATGGGGCTGCCACGGCGCAAATATCGACCATGTGTAACCTTAATTGCATAACAAACCAGTTGATATATTCTTCTGTCATTATTGCTATATCATTATGGTTTTACCTGTAATGTAAATGTTGACATAGAGTAATTTGGGGTCTTTGTGGATGCTCTGGATTAGGTGTACATGTACGTGCATGCGTATGTGTATGTGCGTGTGTGCGTGCGTGTGTGTGTGTGTGTGTGTGTGTGTGTGTGTGTGTGTGTGTGTGTGAGCACCATATGCTTTTTTATCATCTGACACTCAGTGCTTCCCCTCAGCTCTTTACAAATATTGATACAGACGGACATATTACATTTACTATGTAAATCCCTAAATACTGCTGGTATGTAAAATATACACATGATTTTTGTTAACAGGCCAATGGTAATATAATATCAACAAATCTGTCACCTACAGCCTTCTGTCAAAATTGACATTATATGATAGGTAAAAATCATCATTTATAAATAAGAAAACATTTAAAATCAATTTTATAAACATCTAATTCTGACTGATTAGGGACTAGGAGTCGTTGAAAGGTCTGTTGGCACATTTATCATTAGATCGCCTTGGAGCGATGAATGACCTTGCTGCTATCATCTAAGGGAGATAAACAATGGTGTTTGTAGCAGGCCTTGGGTAAGCCCTGGGTGCTGCTGGTTGAGCCGTGAGCCCACTGAGTGAAGAGGGTTCGGCCCATGTAAATACTATTGCTGCCTCTTCTTTTGCTTTTCTTTCTCAATGACCTTGTCAGAGGACCAGTTTCAGCCTCCTCCTATTTAGTCTATCAAATAAAGGAGGAGACTGGGAAACTGTAAATCATGTCATAGCCTCATTTAAAAAAATGTAACTTTGACATTTAGGCCTACTTCATGGTAAATCATAAGTGTCCATTGACTTTTTCAGGAGCTGTGTGTGTTTTGAAAACATATTTGAGCAAGAAAAAAGATTAAACAATCCCTCATTTCTTTAGATTTCATTTATGTTTTCATTTTATAGCAATAAGAAATGACCTGATCTGATAACCTCGGCTATTATTTGAGCTTCCTGCTATGATTATGGCTTCTTTAATTTAACAGGCCACTCAAACACACACACACACACACCCACACACACACACACACACACAAACACACAAACCCCAGAACCTCCGACCAGACAACAAGCACCAAACAGGTCATTAGTCATTCAACTGATCAAAAATAATAATAAAAAAAAAAGACTTATGTCTATCTACATCTTTAATGTAATACGTTTTGATTAGCTTCTTTATCGTAATCATTGTTTTTTGTTCTTGAATCTAATATTAAATGGTAATGATGCAACTAATTAATAGGCTATGTATTTAAATGTCAGTGCCTTATTTTGGGTCCTTATGGCTCCTTATCTTAAAGTCTCCTTAACTGTTTTTTTCTCGTTTACATAAGATAACCGGACTCAAACAAACAAGCTAACAAACAAAGGCATTCATAAAGCGTGTGCCTTTGCCTTGATCTTGAAAAGCTCATGAACCAGCAAAACAACCTAATAACCTAATTTGTCTAGTCCGCTAAAAACGACAGACCCAACAACAAACCGACGGCCGAAGATCACGACAAATGTCCCTACATAGGCCTACGTGGTCACCATAAAGCAACAACACAGACCGACCATAATTATCACCCATTCACCGATATTAAGGGATACTGATAGACCTCTGTTTAAAGCCTAATTAACTTTTCTTCCGTCGTCCGTTGAGAAACATATCGTAACACATGTTGTGTGTTTTCCCCCGGACAGCTACATCGCCAATCAGAGTGGCTTCTCCTCCATCAACGACAAAGACCTGCACCACTACAAGAACCTCCGCAACCTGTGAGTGGGACCAAAGTTGGAATCAAAGATGCATTGTGTGAAATTTCGACTAGCTCGTAGCTAAAAGTAACCCTGGACATATCTGTAGTAAATAATGATCGATAGTGTTTTCAACGATGTTATCAAAAAAAAGCACATCCTATAACTGA
>NC_136934.1:10320870-10330870 GCF_949987615.1 Pollachius pollachius | reverse complement strand
TGCCATAGTAACATTACAATGAAGAAAAGCCTCATTCATTAGAGTGATCAAAATATAGCCAATGCGGAGGACACACACAAACTCACACACACACACACACACACACACACACACACACACACACATACATACGCAAACTCAGGACGCTGTCTGCCAAATAAGCTAGCAGGAAGCTAGTGGTGTCATCGATGACTCCTATTGATCCGCCTTCCATCCATTAGGGGCTGTTATATTTGGCGTGAGCATGGTTTCCAGGGCCCTGGAGGGGTGGGGAAGGGGACCCCCCTGGCAGTGTGACATATGAGGAGGGCATTGGGAGGCGGGAGGGGATGTGCACACCAAAAGATGCCCCGGAGCCATCACCAATAGACTGGGAGACCTCAATCTATCGCAACAGCTGGCCCTTTTTATGGCTGGGCGTCTTGCTCCCACCCTCTTGCCATCTTTGCCAACTCCATTGTAATCATTCTGTGACCATTTTCTTCCATCGGGTGCCCATTAAGCGTCCGATTAGTTTGCCCCAGCAGGCTGACTCGCTCGCCTGTGCTTCTGTCTGTCCGTCTGTCTGCCTCCTTTCCTGTCCCTGCGTCTGACTGTCTGTCCGGCCTGGCTGTCTGTCCTATGTGTTTGTGTGGCGCGTCTTGTGTTGTCTGTCCTTCCCGTCTCTTGAGTGACACATGAGAAGGGCACTGCGTCGAGGAACACCCCGCCGATGCCCCAGGGCGAGCAGTGATCTCTGACCAGCCGGCAACATTCACTCTCTCCCCCTCTCTCCCTATCAGCCGCCCTTCTCTCTCTCCCTCTCTCCCTCTCCTTCACTCAATCTGTCTCCCCCCTTTTCTCTACTCTCTCGACCCCTCTTTGTCTATCCCCTTCTCTCTTCCTTTCCTGCTCTCTCTCTACTGCTCTTCACCTCCCCCCTCTTTCTCTCACCTCTCTTTCTCTCTCTTCGTCCCAAGTCCCTCCTCTCGCTCATTTCCCATCCCTATCGCAATTTCACACTCTTTCTATTTTGCTCTCTCTCTCTCTCTCTCTCTCTCTCTCTCTCTCTCTCTCTCCCTCTTGCTCTTTCTCACACTTCTCCATGGCCCGTTTTTTGTTTATCGCATACAGACTCGGACACACTCAGCCCTTGTCCATTTCTTTTTCTGTCGGTCTGATCAGTCTGACTGACCGCCTGCCATCTGTCTGACTCGCTGTCTGTCTCTCGGTCTGTCGGTCCGGAGGGCAGTTTTAGTTCTGCACTTGTAACACGCACTAACACGATGTTTTACTGTCCCTTGAAAATTTACATCCACGCAAAGGTCAGAGGACTTCGTTCTTGGTGGACTGGAGATGGAATTATAAATTATAAAGCCCAGACACGGAGAATAGGGAGAGAGAGAGAGAGAGAGAGAGAGAGAGATGGACCAGGTAGAGAGAGAGATGGACCAGGTAGAGAGCAATAGGGAGCTACAAGAAGAGAAAGAAGCAAGAAGAGACATAGAGAGAGAGAAGGGGGCGAGACAGAGGAGCGATAAGGGGGAATAGGGACAGAGAGAGCGAGACAGAGAGAGACAGAGCGAGAGAGACAGAGAGAGAGGATAAACCAGAGAGAGCAAAAGGGAGATACTTGGAAGAGAGAAAGAAGGGGGAAGAGAAAGGGGAGAGACAGATTCAGATAGAAAGGGGGAATAGGGAGAGAGGAGAGATGAAGAGAGATTGAGAACCTCTTTTATAACCACAGAAAATCACATTACACCCTTACAGATTACAGAGGATTACTACTAAAACTACAATTATTGAATTGTACAATTATAGATCTGACATTTGGCACACATTTTAGCACAACTCCAATCCAATTCTTAGTTTACATGTGTTTATACAAACAACATAAATCAGCATCATAAAGCTACCATAAACCACAAGACAAAGGGAAATGGATCCATGCTGTAATGATTTCATTTAAATGCCTGCAAATAACCTGCAAATAATAATAGAAATAATAATAACCCCTTTTGGCCAATTTCCTATTTCACTTGTTCATTCCCAATCTTTTAAACCAATTGCTGTTGGTCTCTCTCACTATTATACGTCTTATAATTACAACTAGTTAGGGTCATGATTATTAGTATTAGTATAATAATTGGATACTGTTTGATTGGCCTCCCTTCCATAATGTGGAGCATTGATTCTATTCCAATTTATCATAACGACCCTATTCAAGTGGACTTCCATCATCCTTATAGATATATAAATGTGATCACACGCATGTGTGTGTGTGTGTGTGTGTGTGTGTGTTTTTCCGCGAATTCATGTTTGCGTGTGTGTCAGGGCAGGCTTTTATATATACTTTTTGTGTGTAATTTGTTCTGCCGTGATCTACCGATGGAGAGACAAGGCAGAGTTGATTTACAGAGAGTCTGTTAAGATATGTGGTCCTGATACAGCAGTTGCTTCTGCTGAAATGAACCGTTTTTTACTACATCTCAGAGTGATTGAGTGGGTTGCCGTAGTGATAAGTAGGTTGCCCTGGAGATAAGCATTGTTGAGACGGACAGGGGGAGGTGAAATGGTGGGAGAGGGAAAGGTTTGATAAGGAATCAGACTGCATTTGTCTGCCAGTGCTGACAAATGGACTGCCAGCCATTCCACATCTTTTTCTATTTTTCTTTAGTCATCTTCTCTTGTGTTTGCAGTCTCCTCACCTCTAATCCCTTCTCCCCTCCCATCTCCTCCGCCCTCCTCCACTCACGGAGCTTCCCCTCTCCTCTTTTCTCCACTCTTCTCCCTTCTCTTCCTCACTCCTCTCCTTTCTCTCCTTTCCTCTCCTCTCCATTCTACACTCATGTCTTATCTCCTCACTTCCTTTATCTCCTTTCCTTTCCCTTCCCCCTCCCCTCCCCTCTCCTCTCATCCCCTCTCCTCTCCTCTCCTCTCCTCTCCTCTCCTCCCCTCTCCTCTCCTCTCTTCTCCTCTCATCTCTTCTCCTCTCTTCTCCTCTCATCTCCTCTCCTCTCCTCTCCTCTCCTCTCCTCCCCTCTCCTCTCCTCCCCTCCCCTCTCCTCCCCTCTCCTCTCCTCTCTTCTCCTCTCATCTCTTCTCCTCTCTTCTCCTTTCATCTCATCTTCTCTCTTCTCCTTTCCTCTCCAATCTCTGTGCTACTCTCCTCCTCTCCTCCTCTCCTCCTCTCCTCCCTCCTCATTTCTCCTCCCTGAAAGGATGGCACGATTCTGATAAAGTCTGATTGGACATGCTCGGGTCATCTGCTGGTCAACACGTGCGCACACACACACACAAACACACACGCAAACACACACACACAAAAACACACAAACACAAGCACACACACACACACACACACACACACACACACACACACACACACACACACACACAGACACACACACACACACAGACACACAATTTGCTTTGACAGTGGGCTTAGACTGTGTCCAATCAGTTTAGAGCCTAGGCTACTGAAAACATGTAATCACTGTAACCACTGCTAAGTTCTGAAAGTCTCTCTGCGTGATTGCCTGATTGAGGTGTGTATGTGTGCTTTGGAGAGTGAACCAGAGAGATAGCGAAAGAAAGAGAGAGAGTAAGAGAGAGAGAGAGAGAGAGAGAGAGAGAGAGAGAGAGAGAGAGAGAATCAGAGCGAGAGAAAGCATTCTTTGTTTACCTTCGTTAATGTGCGGCTGTGTGGATCTGGTGTTTAGCTTATTACATGCCCTGTGTTTCAACTAACCTTGGAGAGAGCTGGCCATGAATTCTAAGTCTATTTTTTGTTGATTCCAGCCTCCCTTCTTTCCTCCTTCCTGCCTCTTTCATCTAAGCCCAACACACACACATGCACACGCATGCACACACACACACACACACACACACACACACACACACACACACACAAGTGCGTGAGCGCGTGCACAAGCACACGCCTCTCCTCACTTCCCACTTGTGTGTTTTGTGTGCAGTGCTTCCCATGGCAACACTGAGTCCATCCAAGGTGACGGTGAGGGAGGGGGCCAACGTGGAACTGACCTGCAACTCCTCGGGGGTGCCCTCACCTGAACTCATCTGGAACATGAGTCCCCTGGTCACCAACTATGAGGAGGTCAGCCCCTCTCTCTCGTTCTTCACCTCTTGTTCTCTTCCTTCCCTCCCTCTCTCACTCGTCTGTAATTGTTGCTTTCTTCGCCCTCGTCTTCGCTCCCTGTTCCTGCACCCTTCAGTGTTCTCCGCCTCACCTGTCACTCGTTGACGACGGTTGGGTGGATAAGTGTTGCCGTGTAGAATGTAAATGTGGAAGAAACATGCGCTCTATGTTAATACTGTCCTACACACTGAGGCGATCACACCGATCACACGTGTGTGTGTTGGAGGGGGGGGGGGGGCTTCTCCATCGCCCCCCACTTCCTCTGGAACTCTCTCTGTCCCTCACGAGGCTCCTTCTTATGCTCTTAAATGTTTTATGGAAGCTTTTATTGATCATTTGTTTTACTTTGACTCCTGAATTTAAGTCTTTTTATATCATGTAAAGTGGGTTTGAGTTCCTAGAAAAGCTTGATATAAATAAATGGTATCATTAATATGATTCTGATTATTCTGATTACTATTGTCAGAAGAGTGCGTTGTGTTGCTTGTGTCGCTCCAGATCCAGACCTCGGGTCAGATGACCTTACTGAGGCTGTCCAACCTCTCCTCACTGGACCACAACAGCAAGATCTCCTGCACTGCGGAGAACATCGTGGGCGAGAAGGAATCGTCCCTCCTACTGGATATACTCTGTACGTTCACGCTCAAGCACAATCGCAATACTTCAATGAGATACTTTTGTATTGAACCTGGTAAAGTCTCATAGTCATTGAAGCCCTCTTCCTCCAGGCCAAGAATCAGCAGATAAATAAGGATGTATCAGAAGGCAAACAATTTAAGGGCCAGTCTTGTGGTAGTAGGGTCTCTGCAGTCTAGTGGTTAGCCCAGACGTTCTGGATTCAAACCCTGACGTCTACCTGTATCCATCCTTGAGCAAGAAGCCAAACCCCTGCTTGCTCATTGATGACATGTATCAAAAAACGATTCACTCATTCAAGTCCCTTTGGATGAAACCTGCCAAACAACTCAATAGTAATTAGTCACGGCAACGGCACCCGGTAGACTAGTGCCTCCCGGAGCAGAAGGAAATGTCCTCCTGATGTTTTACAATTACAGCGCGCTTTCTTACCTTTGTTCATCTCTTTCTCCTATGGCTTTGTGTTTGTTTGATCATCCTATCCTATCATTGTCCATTGTGTCTCTGCAGTTTCCCCCAACATCACCAAGCTGAGCGACGCATTCTCGGACCACCACTGGTGCATCCCCTTCAGCGTCGCAGGTACGCGTTTCGCTCGCTTGACTCGCTTCCTTGGCGCTACTCCAGAGGTCATAGGTTTTAAGGGATTTCTCCAAAACCATTATTATTAATATAAAAATGCTACGTTTGTAATTGGCTGAAATTGTCTTCATAATTTGTGTTTATAGTGCATTGTATGTAGAAATGACAACCATCCATTTAAACTTTATTTGCAGTATGATGAAAGTGCTACTTCACATCAATAACATATTTTCTCCATTCTACACCCCATATAGGGTTAGTTATATATGGTAATTAATATAATTAATTATTTGCTTAATTACTTATTTTATATATGAAAACTAAATGATGTTGTTGTTGGTGATGGATTGCATTTTGCACCAATTACAAATACACCGAATACAATAATATACAAAATAATAGAACACCATATGGGTTATACTACAGTCGAATCACCATTAAATAGTATCAATAGAAATTGTGTTTGGTTAACATTGAACACATTCCTTGTCCCCCTACAACCCTGTATATATACATAAGGGTTTACTGTTTTATATTATATTGTCAATGCCTGTCCACCCTCCAGGGAACCCTGCGCCAAATCTGCATTGGCTCCTGAACAACCAGGTGGTCCAGGAAGGACAGTACATCATGACCCTGATCCACGACATCACCGACAGGGAGTACCACGGCTGCCTCCAGCTGGACAGCCCCACCCACCTCAACAACGGCCTGTACACCCTGCTGGCCACTAACCAGTACGGCACAGACCGCAAGGAAGTCGACGCCCATTTCATGACAGAGCCCTGGGGAGGTGGGTACCGGTTGCTGTAGTTCGTAAACACCGGGAATACCTAGGATCTGTAGTCCTCTAACAACGGAGGCTCTGGGTACTGTAGTCCTTTAATAACAGAGGCTCTGGGTACTGTAGTCCTCTAACAACGGAGGCTCTGGGTACTGTAGTCCTTTAATAACAGAGGCTCTGGGTACTGTAGTCCTCTAACAACAGAGGCTCTGGGTACTGTAGTCCTCTAACAACAGAGGCTCTGGGTGCTGTAGTCCTCTAACAACAGAGGCTCTGGGTGCTGTAGTCCTCTGACAACAGAGGCTCTGGGTACTGTAGTCCTCCAAGAATGGAGGCTCTGGGTGCTATAGTCCTCCAAGAATGGAGGCTCTGGGTACTGTAGTCCTCTAACAACGGAGGCTCTGGGTGCTGTAGTCCTTTAACAACAGAGGCTCTGGGTGCTGTAGTCCTCTAACAACAGAGGCTCTGGGTACTGTAGTCCTCTAACAACGGAGGCTCTGGGTGCTGTAGTCCTTTAACAACAGAGGCTCTGGGTACTGTAGTCCTCTAACAACGGAGGCTCTGGGTGCTGTAGTCCTCTAACAACAGAGGCTCTGGGTACTGTAGTCCTTTAACAACGAAGGCTGTGTTAACTTTAATCCATTAACTACAGAGGCCCTTGGTACTGTATTACGCTAACAATGGAGGCTGTGGGTACTGTGGCTCAACACTAGCACTAATGTTCTCATGTATTAATTTGATGGGTAAATGTCATCGCACACTTTTCGCAGACGTATGTGTGGAAATTCACCACCACCACCACGACAGACGTGAACAGAGTAATCCACAATTCCCCATCTGCCAGCCAATATTTGCAACATTTGGAGTCATTGTCTGTAGAGGGACATTAGCAGTCTGTTTCCTCCTCCTTTAATAGATAATTACCAGCCTGGCCCTGAACCACAGCACAATAGTTTACGATTCATGTTAACCTTTGCGTTGTTAAGGTCTCGGGACCAATTATCTGAATTGATTTGTGTTACGCTGCTTCGTCTTACTTTATTTGCAGGAGCTCAAACCATTCCTCACCAGAGAATGCACAATTATTTGTGTTTGTTTGTGTGTGTGTGTGTGTGTGTGTGTGTGTGTGTGTGTGTGTGTGTGTGTGTGTGTGTGTGTGTACTTGTGTGTTTGATAATGGAGGACTTTAAAACGAAGGGCCCTAACGTTAACTGTTTTTTCGTCTTTGTTTTTGTGCACGCACAGTGACAGACCCCGTATATTACGGTAAGTTTAGTGGCTATTAATAACAACTGCGGCTAGCTAAACAAAGGGGTAGTTCTTATTTAGGTTCTTGGAGTTTTGAATTATTGCAAAGAACATTGATAGTGTCAACAAAGTAAGAAATGTCAATGTTGAGGTTTACAATGAGTGGAGGCTAATGTTTTTCTCTTTTTCTGTTACGTGCTTTACAGATCCCACCACAGGTATGTGAGTCGTACATATGTATTATAATGTATATATAATGGATGCCAAATTGTAATGTTCATGACGATTTCCACTGTGTTCAGTGTCCTCAATCACTCTCTCTCTCTCTCTCTCCCTCTTACCTCTCTGTATCTCTGTCATCCTCTCTCTCTCTCTCTCTCTTACTTCTTTGTCTCTCTGTCTCTCTGTCTCCTCCTCTCTCTCTCTGTCTCTATTTATCTCTCTCTATCTATCTCTCTCCTAATCTTCTGTCTCTCTGTCTCCCTCTCTCTCTCTCTTATTTCCCTGTCTCTCTATGTCTCTCTCTGTGTTTCTATTCATCTCTCTGTATGCATTTACCTCTCTCTTAATCCTCTGTCTCTCTGTCTCTCTATGTCTCTCTCTCTCTATCTCTCTCTCTCTCTCTCTCTCTCTCTCTCTCTCTCTCTCTCTCTCTCTCTCTCTCTCTCTCCATCGTCAACAGATGGCCCTCCACAGAACCCCCCAGAAGACAGAGTGGCCGTGAGTCCCACCTGCTATTTTCCCCCCAAAATATTTTTTTTCAAACAAGAATAATTTGTTTGTTTTTACTTTGGGTGCATTGTTTTTCCACCCTGCTTGCTTGTTTGTTTGTTGTCTACACTCCATCTATGGGTTTGATTGAGGGTTGATTGAGTTGGCACCAAAGCACTGCTCTGAGATGAAAGCTGGCTTCTGTCTTACAGACTGTGAAATAATACATGGTCTGCTTTGCTTTGCTTTGCTTGTGTGTGTGTGTGTGTGTGTGTGTGTGTGTGTGTGTGTGTATGAAAAAGAGAGAGAGTTGAGAGAAAGAGGGAGAAAGAGAGCAGAGAGAAAGAGGGAGAGAGAGAGAGAGAAAGAGAGAGAGGGGGTTTGTGTGTATGTGTGTGTGTGTGTACGTGCGTGCCTGCGCGTTTGTGTGCGCGTGTGTGTGTGCATTCCCAGGTGTGTGCATGTGTGTGTGTGTGTGTGAGTTTATGCATGTGTGTGCGTGCATTTTTGTTTGCTCTGTCTTTGTGTGTCTATTCCTGGTTGACTGTGTGTGACTCATGGGGGCCGTCCCTCCCTTGCTGCAGGTCTATGTGGTGGTGGGCATCGCGGCCGTGGCCTTCACCGGCTTCCTCCTCATGCTGGTTATTCTCAAGTTCGGAGGGAACTCCAAGTTTGGCATCAAAGGTAAAGTACTCTAAACTACTAGCTCCGTCAGTGGATTTGCAGTGTGCCCTGCCCTGGGGGACCGCATTGATATACTGCAGCCATGCAGCGATAGATAGATAGAGGTAAATGGACAAGAATCCTGCTTGTCGGACGTTGAGTGTCTCAGATGTCTACACAAGGGACATTTGTTTAGATTCCATGTGGATGGTTTCATATCTACATATATTTCCCCAACATAACAGGCAACAAGAAATAACCTCTTCACTTTTGAAACTAAACGCATGCAATGTACTATCAGCATCCAAATGGCAATCAAAGTAACCAAACATGCACACTTATATATAATGTAATGTGAGCGTTTGATTAGCATTTAAAAATGAGGGGCGCAGCTATTAGAGACACTATTTGGAGTGCCTTTACTGTGCGTTGTTATCCTGCTGAGTGAATCAGGTTGTGTCAGGTCTTTGAAGGGCGGATGGAGTTCCATAACACAGAGGTGGAAGTCTCACAGGCCTTATACAAAGATAATCCAATAGTGCTCTGTACATTCTGTCTGCGCTGCACATTAACATTAACGTCTGCAATGAAAAACAGCTTGACTGTTCCAAGCAGTGAGTAACGCTAACCCCGGTGTACTCCAAAAGCTCCGCGGAACATCCGCAGAACTGTCAGAAAGGCTTAACGGATATGTATAGGTGCTTATTGAATCCATCCCATGAGGTATGAAGGATCTGCAGCCTTTCTGACGGTGCCTGACTCAGGTCTCAGGGGAGGCTGGAAAATAGAACGCATGTGGACTAATGTTGACTTAAACAGATTTTCTTTCTGTCTTTGTCTTGTGTTGACTTGCTACCACAGGTGTTTACCATTGAAATAACCCCCCCCCCCCCCCCCCCCCTCCCCACACACACACACATCATGTGCCTTACACATGTCCTGCGTTAGTGGTACCTCCGTGTTTGACTGTGCTTGAGGAACAGTGTTTTAACAGTCCGTAAAATAATGTGACATCTGCAATGGTTTGCATCTTTCTTCCAGAACGGTTCCTTTCTCAAGCTTATTTCTACTAGCACGGCGTAATATATTTGCTTTAACATCTTTGCCATTATTTGCTCTGACTTAAGTCGACATTTTCCTGGCCTTGGTATTAACCGACTAATCATCCGCTGAACAATAATGTCTTGTTGGTTCTGGGTCCATAAACCAGCAGGGCTACTAACGAGCGTATATTTGTG
>NC_136934.1:10310870-10318370 GCF_949987615.1 Pollachius pollachius | reverse complement strand
GCGGTACATTATTCATACTGGCTGTATTTTTCTACTCCTTCCTCATCAATAACACATATGCCTATACAGGTTACCTCTGCCCCCAGCGTCTTTCTTCTTGCACCAAAACACAAAAGAAAGGTAGCAACGTACGGGAGGGAAGGTGTATATCATAAGAGAACACTACATGGGGTGGCCCTCTGCTAAGGGATATTTATGAACACAAATGGCTTAGCTTTGGCGCAGTCAACAATACATTTTAGTCCTGAAAACACATTAAAACGAGTCATAAAGCATTTCTGCTTTGGTCAGCGGAATCCATTAAAGCACCTAACGTAAAACAACAGCGACAGCGGGAGGACACAGGGTAAACAAACATGTGTCGTACCATGAACTGGGCTGAATCTAGATGTTGGATGGAAAGTACATGGTTTTAAAGTTGTTTTGCTGACTTAAGCAGACATATGGCTTTGTGACTCACTTGGCCGTGTTTTTAAAGAACAATAGTAGTTGAAGGTATCGGGCTTCAAAGGTTTTTTGGTACCATACTCTCCTGATCATTTCACCGTAGACATTTTGACATGAAATTACGTTGGCCGGCAACGTAATTCCATGCAGGCCGTGACCTTGAAGGAACATGACTTGAGGTGGACTTAAGAACAAAGCAAAGCCAAAGCGAACTAGACAAAATAATGGGAGATAGAGCAAGAGGAACTAAGAGGTATTAGATCGATGTTGAAAGGAAGATTAAACGGAGGAAAGTTACAGTAAAATAAACACAACTTGGAATAAGAATGAAAGAACAGCAAAACATGGCAAATCAATTTAAACAAAAACATATAAACTTGAAAACTTCCCAAAAGAGTAAAGCAAAAACATTAAATTGGGAAGTAGCGAGAAAGCTAGTGAGTAACAGAGAAAAGAAGAGAGAGAGAGAGAGAGAGAGAGAGGGAGAGAGCTAGAGAGACAGAGAGAGAGAGAGAGAGAGAGAGAAAGAGAGAGAGAGAGAGAGAGGGAGAGAGAGAGAGAGAGAGAGAGAGAGAGGGAGAGAGAGAGAGAGAGAGAGAGAAAGGCCTAAAGAGACGGGAGGGTTAAAGGGCAAGAGAATGTCAGGCAGAGTGGGAGAGAAAGAGCGAGAGAGCAAACATGAGTGAAAGTCTTCCCTATCAATGATTCATCATCTATGGTGGTATCGGTTTTCTCCTACTTTGGTAAAGCCTGCAACCCCCTCTGTCTGTCTCACACACACACACACACACACACACACACACACACACACACACACACACACACACACACACACACACATCCACACACACACACATACACAGCTCAGGAAGTCAATCGATATCAAACCCTCAAGGTCAGTAAAGCTACATGCTGGGCCTAGGACTGGATATTGAGTATGCTTACAATAAATACTTGTCACATACAGACACACACACACACATCCCACTGCCTGCAGATATGCCCCAGGTTACTGGTACTATGGTTCTCCGCATGGACATCCACCAATGGTACTCCAACCAAACTCCCAGTAACAGAAGGCAAGCAGCAGAACTAAACTCCCAGGTACAGAAGACAAGCAGCAGAACTAAACTCCCAGGTACAGAAGACAAGCAGCAGAACTAAACTCCCAGTAACAGAAGACAAGCAGCAGAACCAAACTCCCAGTAACAGAAGACAAGCAGCAGAACTAAACTCCCAGTAACAGAAGACAAGCAACAGAACTAAACTCCCAGGTACAGAAGACAAGCAGCAGAACCAAACTCCCAGGTACAGAAGACAAGCAGCAGAACTAAACTCCCAGGTACAGAAGACAAGCAGCAGAACTAAACTCCCAGTAACAGAAGACAAGCAGCAGAACCAAACTCCCAGTAACAGAAGACAAGCAGCAGAACTAAACTCCCAGTAACAGAAGACAAGCAGCAGAACTAAACTCCCAGGTACAGAAGACAAGGAGCAGAAGCAAACTCCCAGGAACAGAAGACAAGCAACAGAAGTAAACTCCAAGAAAAAGAAGACAGGTAGCAAAATGAAACTCCAAGTCACAGATGGGTCTGAAGGGCCACAAGGGAAAAGAGACGGCAGTTGTCCTTCTCAAGCTCAATATGTGTTTTTTAAGCCTTGCTGTACCAAGTTTGGTCGTGTATGAGGGAGTCACCAGAAGTTCAGACACTTGTTGATTAACACCTGTGCGAGAGAGTGTGGCGTGTGTCTGCGTGTTTTTATATGTTTGCCTGCATTTGCTTGCCTGCCTGGTTGCGCACGCGCGCGCGTGCGTGTGTGTGTGTGTGTGTGTGTGTGTGTGTGTCTGCTATGACTCACTTACTACCAACTTTGTCCAATCTTTTCCTGAATTCTCACTTCATGAAACCTGATTGTCAGAAATGACTTCATTTCATATCCGGTGACTCCCTCACAAAGAACCAACAGAGTATGCAAAGTCTACCATCATCAATAGTTGCGATGAAATATACAAATAATAATACAACTAATTAAATTATTGACTAAATAATATAATACAATAAACAGATAAACTAAGAAACAAATAAATGGCCAAGCACGTAAATAAGCAAACAAATAGCAATAAAGCAGGCAAGCATGCAATTCATGCTTGCCATGCACCTGCAAATCCCTATAATAAGTGCACCACACAGGAAATATAAATAATGAAAAACCCATGGCAAATAGGGAGGCCGAATTGTGTTTTAGTGCAAAATATACTTTTAATGAACTCTTCATGAATACCATTTTCCTTTAATGTCCCAGCCATTTGAGGTGCTTTCACGCTGCTAAACAGACCACATTTATCATGGCCTTCCCTCCCTTGGCCCCACGGCCGTTGGGAGTGGTTTCTAACCCGCTGTTTACCTTCACCCACCACCCTAATGGGTTGGTTGTACCGCTCAGGGACAACGGCTCAGTTTTTTTGGGAAGTCGAAAAGTCGATGGTCAATTTTCTTACTCATAATTTTGGTTCAAATGAAGCGATTCTAGTTTTTTTTATCTTCCTTACGTTGGAACTCCAAAAAAAGAGACCTGCAAAGCGTGTCACTGGCAGCAACTCTAAATGTGTGGTTCAATTTAGTTTTCTCAATTACACTGAGTCACGTTCAAGACCCCAGCATGCAGCCTATGCAATCTTCTCTTAATCCCTTTATCGACTGTGACTTTAGAAGTGACTGTTACAATTGCCAATTTTCTAGTTTTTCCTTGGAGGACAAAATGGCTTTTTCCATGTAAAGAACAAACGCTTTGGCAAACTGCGTAAGATATGTTGCGAAACGCACCGGTCACACAAAAAAGGTGCTATTTTTCTGGGGCACAGAATGTGCCAAGGTGTGAGACAGAAAGCAGAAGAGGAACAATGACAGTTTTTCATACAGAGTCTTTTGAAGAATTGATATTTTTTTCCCTTTTATCTTTCTCCGACCCATCACGGCTTTTATGATGTATTTTATTTCTCCTGAGGTGTTCTTCCTGTGGTGCTAATGAGCTTGGCCTCAGACAGCCTTCTAAGCTGGACGACAGATTTCTCTCATCCAGTGAGAGGAGCGCCTGCTGAAGAGAGAGAGAGAGAAAGAGGGGGGGGGGGGGAGAGAGAGAGAGAGAGGGGGGAGATGAACAGCAACTGGAAGAGCAGATTACATACCTTTGAGAAAACTAGCTCACAGGTTCAAAAATGTAGCTATTGCCTTTCACTTTTTCCAAAAACGACTTTCACATACTGGTCCTTTTATGAGGTAGGGGCTATGGTATCTGCCTAAATGATGTCTAGAGGTATGCTGTACCTTGGAGTTAGAACCCAAAACCCTTTGACTGGAAGTCAAACACCTGGGGCCCTATTTTAACGGTCTGAAACGCAAGTGAGAAGCGCCAAGCGCAAGTAGCTTTGTGGGCGGTTCTATGGTGATGTCGCTATTTTACCGGCGCAAAAATTACTCTTGCGCCCGGCGCAAATCTAAAAAGGGTTGGTCTAAGCCTAGTAGCCTAATTACCCGTAGGTGTGGTTTGGGCGTAACGTGCAATAAACCAATGAGAGTGCCAGCTCCCATCCCCTTTAAGAGCCATGAGCGCATTTGAATCTGACGAGTTGATATTTTTACAGCGCGTCTGCAGTCTTCGATGAGACAGATGCACATGCATTTCAAACTTCAAATGGCTCAGTTTATGGCCAAATAATATGGCGTAATTCACACATGGAATAAGGTTTTCTTCCACAACTTCAGAAATACTGAGTCCTAAAATAAATTTCGCTAAAGAAAACTTAACGCACATATGATATGCGGTAACTGTGGTTCTATTTAATGATATCCGCAATACATTATAAACATCGTTTCTTGAATGCATTATCGTTATCGACTTGTGTTCCTAATATGCATGTGTCCCCCCGTTAATATACATTGCCATGGACTGTATTATGCGTCACGTGTTTAGTTTGCGTGTGTTTAAACAGATGGACGCACACACGCGCGCCCGCATTAATAAATTATTTTACAGATACACACACGTGCGCCCGCATTCATTCATTCTTTTTAACACTCACTCGCGGTAAAATAATGTTTTCTCACGATCAAATACTCATCAATCCTAAAAGTTATGGGCATGTACACGATGTCTTTGTCAAGAAAATATGTGTTTGCTGTACGGTGTTTGCAGATGCATTGATTTAAAAGTACAACTTATTACCACTGTATCAGCTGTTCTTTCTCAAATAATTTACCAAGAATGTGTGGCTAGGTAGATGAGAGAAGCAAGTGTATGCGCGAGGTGCACAAGCAACATTATGCATGCACCCTTAAAATAGCATCTGAACAACGCGCCACTGACTTTAAACCAGGTATTTCCTTTGTATTTCCTTGGTTTGTGGAGCAAGTGATTTCTGAAACTGCAAAATAGCACCAGGGAACGTTTGCGCCAGAACACGCCTCCTCCTTTCGCCGAACCGCCCCTTTGGGCGCAAGATCATTCCCTAATTTACCGACGCGTGGCGCAGGAGGGAAAAGAACGCTCTGAGCCAGTTGCAAACTAGCAACGACACATGCACCAGTGAGAAAGTCAATTGCGCCGGATGCAAGATAGGGCCCCTGGACTACTAGACTATCATGACTTTCTTGATCCATAAAAACATACAAAAATATGATATACCACAATTTCATATTCACTCACCGAAATCGCAAATGTATAGTTGCCTGGTAGACAGGCAGCCTACAAATGCATACACACAACAAAAAACACATGGCTCATCATTTCTGCAATGGATAGACTTCAGAGCTCATCCTGTTACAACAATAAGGTTTTTGTAATTTTGACAACAATATGGTGGCTTTTTAAACCCTCTCTCATCAATTGTTATTAAACCTGGGGATGTGTTGTACACAAAGGCAAAATCTGTCACTGAAAACCTACACACATACAGACAGACACATACACACACACATGCAAACACAAACACACTTTTATTTCCTCCTTAACGGTACATACCTGGACGACCTCCCAGCAGATAGTGTATGCGTGGTGTGTTGCTGGGTCTTTTCCTTGTCAGTGCTCTAGATGTCTTCATGATACGGTCCATGCTAATCAGGTTTAAACCATCGATCAATGTTATGTCCTGCTGGAAATCAGCAGATAGTCAAACTGCCAAAACAGATGGCAACAGATGCTCACACACACACACACGCACGCACGCACGCACGCACACACACGCACACACACACACACACACACACACACACACACACACACACACACACACGCACACACACACATTCATGGATACATACACACAAAGACCCCATATACACTCACACACACACACGCACACACGCACACACACACACACACACACACACACACACATGCAAACAGACAAACATACATTTAAACACCCCCACACACACACACGTAAACACTCTCTCACAGACACGCACACACGCACACATAATCTTTCACTATCTATCACCATCTCTCTTCGAGGCTCACAGTGGAGCGTATGAGCAGCTCCAGGAAGAGATTCCTGGCCACGGGGGCTGGGTTGCTGAGCTCAGCACCAGGCCGTGATGTGAGAGATCAGACTGGAGGACAGGACTGGCCTGCTGCATCAGTCTGGTCCCGCCAGCAATCAATCGGCCCATCAATAAGCCTCTATCTGTTATAGTGCAGTTCCCGATTACTCAATAAAACCACGGCTACTGCTGCCTCCTTCCATATCAGACCGTCTCTCACGCACGCAAACAGACACAAACACACACACACACAGACACATTCTTAGAATGACCCACTCAAGTCAGTGTGTGAGTGGGTGTGTGTATGTGTTAGTGTGTGTGTGTGTGTGTTTGTGTGTGTTGGAATGTGTGTGTGTTTGCGTGTATATCCAAATTAGTGTGCATGTGAATGTGTGTGTGACTGCGGTTATGTGTGCATAGGAGAGAGACAATTCTCTCTGAGGGAGAGTGGAAAGCCATTTAACCATATAAACACAGTTAATTGTTTGCATCGGTTTATTGTCACATGATATCACATGTGTGTTTATATGTGTGACAACCGCTCCTCTGAACTAATGTCTCCTTTAGTGTGTGGGGTGGGCTGAGGGCTAGAAGGACAGCCGTGAGATTTACTATGTGGTTTCTCCAAAGTCTGCTTCCTTGAATCCAGGCCAAGCGTTCACATTCTGCTTAGCGTACACCAGAGAAGCCGTTGGACAGCTCTCACAATGCTCACAGCTCAACAGACTAAGTGGATGAAACACAACGTGTCATTCGTAGGAGACGGGAATCATATTCTTCGAAAGGCTCGCCGCTAAACTGGCAGAGAGGCTGTTGCCATGTAACCCACAAAAGGAGTTTGATCTGTCAGTAAGACAATGATCAAAGCATTAGCCAATGAGAGGGGAAATCTCGATCTGTTGTAGAAGTGTTTTTGTAGGTGTGTCAAAAGAAGAGTGCACTTGGAAATGAATTGTCTGGAGAGCATTGATGTTTTAGGAAATACAGTGTGGATCACAGGCGATGCAGTCTTCTAGATCTAGCAATGCATCTTTACTGTAACACAAGACAGCCTAACGAGGAGTGTGTGGTAATGATGCATGACACTGTCAGGGCACGGCTGTAGTAGGTAACCAGGTCAGTGCTCCGTTCATTGATATGCATCATGTGGGCTTTATGTGTGTATAGTAGATGGTTACATGTGGTGCTTGATGTTTTAGTGGGCGTCTATTTGAATTTGAATTTTTGTGCTAGATTTTTTGCGTGTGTTTGTGTGTGCATGTGTGTTTGTGTGTGTGTGGCTGTGTGTTTGTGCGTGTGTGTGTGTGTTTTATGAGTGAGTCTGCTTAGTTGTAAGGTCTGCAGCATGGCACGATCGACTTCTGTTGCCAACCGCATGCTGTTTCCATGGCAACCCGCATCATTGCTAACCTGTGCTGCTCCAAAAAAATCATTATCACCAGCAGAGTCAGAGAAAGAGGGAATTCTCCATCCCTAACATTATCTCTCTCTCTCTCTCTCTTGCTGTCTCTCT
>NC_136934.1:10280870-10305870 GCF_949987615.1 Pollachius pollachius | reverse complement strand
TGCAACGTGTATGATTATTAGTTTAAAACATTCAAAGATGGCCTACAACACAAAGACGTCTTTGCATTGTGTTTCAGAGAAATTACTAAAAGCGTATTCAGCTCGACAACGAAGTCCATGAGATTTATGGTCACGACCCATGACAACTTCTGGTTGTGTTGTTTGTTGAGTGGTGTTGTATATGAAATGTGCAACACGTTATACAATAAATGTCCGAGAAGCATAACCATCTCTCGGGCCGGGGACTTCTATACCATGGGTGTCCGAGAAGCCTAACTCTCTCTTGCTCAAAGCCATTAATATCCATCAGTGTGAAGGCTGAGCTCCAGATATTGACACACACTGTGCCGCTAGTTTCCCTTCATTGACTTTGACGTCTCAAAAATATCGTCAGCTGCATTTCAAGCAGAGTGGAACGTTAACAAGTCTCAGATTTGAGTTGTTTTCTCTATAATCAAGTCTTATTTTAGTAACAGTTGCCAAAATGGCATAGATATATAAATATAAATATATTTTGATGATCAATTAAGAAATAACACGTAAAAATAAAAAAGGATTAAAACAGGTTTGGGTTCCCTGACTCTTGAAGTCTGCAGCTAGTCCAGGTAGCAAAGTGGTATTGAGGGATGGTAAGAGTACCATCCCTTAATACCACTTTGTGGCTCAAGAGGCGATTGCCTTTACTGCAGTGTCAAGTCTGCCCTCAGTCCAACATGAGAGGAGGACGAAGTAGTGCTGCCCAGAGGGCGTATTCTAACCTCTTGAAAATCATGTCAAAATGACACTGAAAAATATAATGCTAGTTCTTACTTCTTACCAGATCACTTGATGACACCATTGGTCAAATTAACTTTAAATAATAATCTTCACGCTATGTACTGGGGAGCGATGTGTTTGGGGGAGGGGGAGGGGACTGTGCATTTCCTTGTTTCTTGCAATATGATTAGACACAGGAACTTTCTGGTAGTATACTGCCCCCTATTTGTTTGGAGTGTGCCAGACCGATTTGTACAGTAGGCGAAATTGAACACGTTGCACCTTTAAACATATTACAGATCCTACAGTTGACCTCTTTGTTGCTTGGCAACATTCGGTTTAAGGAGCGGCAATGGATGATCGACAGTCTGGATTGGTTGAACTTAAAATGTACATTCTACTAATCAAAGTTCATCATATTTCAAAGTGTCAAAGAAAACCTGTGACATTTTAGGATCATCTAACAAAATTACATAACCAATAATAAGCTCCATTATTAGGAAAATGAAAGTAGACTTTTTTACCTCTTTAAATGTAGACACTTTTTATGTATTATATTTAGGAGAGGTTTTTGCTACTCATCCTAAAATGGAAAAAAAAATTCCTGGGCTTTGGATAAAAAAACTTAAAATATGGCAATAAAAAAAGATAAAGCTACAGAATTGTTTAGTTAAAGGGGTAATAACAAGGTTTGAATTGTAATACTTTGCACATATTTGTACATATTTGTTGTATAGATGAAATTGGTATATGTTACTGTTGCCTATTAATGTCATTTTTTAATCGTGAACTTGGATAAACTATAAATTGAGTAATTCTAACACTGGGAAGTGAGATAAGAGGCAAATCTTTGAAACTGGAAGCAAAAACAAATTTAATTGTCATTTACAAAAACATTTAAACTCCATGGTGTTTTATGTCCTCTTTGTTTAATTTGTGAGGGGTATTGGATATTGATTATGGTACCTCATCTGTTTCTTTTACATTTGAACCTATAAAGAATATAGCACTTTTGTTCTCAGAGAAGCTTACTTGATAAAGGCAGTAAGCCACAATTTTAAATAAACTAAACAAATATTTTGTAAATGCACGGCAACTTTGATACCTCTCCACCGGCCGGATCTTGTTACAGGAAAATAATAGATAACAGACATATATGACAATGCGCTTAAAACAAATACAGACCACAGGCTTTGGACATCACAGTACCACAATACTCTTCCTTGTATTCCGAGATTGACCTCAAAGCTATGTTCGAGAGCCTGTGCTATGTGGCTGCCTTCTCCGTTGCATATTGTTTTGTCTTTTGTTCCAATTTCTTTTCCAGTTTTTTTTGTTGAGAGGGAATATTATAAATAAAAAATTTAATATTGTCCTTTGTGTAAATGTGTGTTTTTTCTTTTATATAAGCTTTTTGTCGTGCATGAGTACATTTTAATTTCCTTACATTTTATTGTATTGTATTGTTCGGTCACAAACAAAAAATGTGAAACAAAGAGTACTACTCCTACCACTGCTCAGCATCTTTGAGCTCAACGACGTGCCAAAGATGTTCTTTCGAATTTTACTTCCTTGCTTCTCAGTCTCTGCTTCTCCTGCATTCTCTCACATCCCTCCATGATGCAAGCAGTGATCGTACTAATTTCATGTAGCATCCCCTTTCAGTCAGTATATTCAGCACATAAGAGGCTGCCTTCAACATCTCAAGAAAGGATTTCTTGGACGAACGTGTACTTTCTAGGCAGCTAATGGATTGTATTTTTCTTTGTTCATTATATTTTCCTAAATTGAAGTATTTGCAATACACAGCATCCTAATAATAATATTAAAAGGAAATCCTTGACCCATTAAGGTAACTCAGAGTGCCACTTTCTTTCTATTTCAGTGGGAGAGTCTTCCATAGTTAAAAAGACACAGCTTTCCATGCATGCATTATTGCTAATACATTAAATCCTTTCATCTCTTTTGACAAAAGTGCTCCCTTTTGCTACCGGTCTCATTTTTTACAATCAAGGATGTCTATAAGGTATCTTAGTGTTGTAAACCTGGCGTTGTAGAGTTCTACTTTATGTAGTGTTTGCGTTGGAAATTTGATGGGTGAAAATACATATTTAATAGTCCTGCTCTGAATTTAAGAGGGCTATGATTGGTCGATACACCTTTCTCGTTGCTATGCAGTTGCAGCAGAGCCTTCAATTCATCTCTTTTGGCACTGCAATCATTAAACTCCTAATGATCCCCTCCACCGGCAACATTATGCATTCAGTGCTTTATATGAGTAATTCATCATCCCCACAGGTCTCCCTCGAAGCCCCACACTCTCTTCCTTATATTGGCAAGAAAGCGCAAAGAGTGCATTACAGTCCCTTTTACAGACCATTACCTGCATCACCTTTTTTCAGACCTATGTGTTGGTTTGCTGATGTGGGGCAACAAGATTTTACACAGCACAGCAAAAGTACTATCAATGGGCCGCCATAAATATAAATCATATGCCATTACGCCTTAGTGAGTACTTCAAATGTTGTTTTATTGGGCCATTCTATCTTGTCCCTGTCACCCAGTGCAGTTTATCTGATGATTTCTGTCTTGTCGTTCCATCCAAGATGCTGAAATAATGTGAGGTAATATGGAAAATATAGTCTCTTTGTTGTTGTCTTACATTGAAGGAGCTTGTCCTGGCAGATGTTGGGTGATTCCTAAAGACACAATGCTTGTGTTCTCTTAATGGCAGAACAGAGTTTGAGACCAACCAGAAGATGGGTTGTGTTGAGAGGTTTCTACTTCACCACCAGGTGTGAGGTTAACGAGCCATTTCACAATGGCTGCAGTTAAGCCATACTTAATTGACCCCACCTGACAACCCCACTTGTGATGTCACAAAAAGGTTGGGTTTCAAATAAATAGCTTGTAATGGCTTGATAACCTAGCAGAGTGGGGTCCGCTACGAGACAGACACGAGAGAAGGGGTGAGGAGTGAGACACACAAATTGAGAGGGACGCATGAGCAGAAACTCAGACTCACAGAGGGAAGGGCCCGTCTATTTTTACCAACAGCGGTGTCGTATGCAACCTGATAGGACTCTGCACTGAGACCACTAGAACTTGACTGGCACAGGCACATTTACACCTAGTCCCAGGCTGCCGTTTATCTCGCTGCAACCTAAAGGAAATCCTATCCACCTTTCTACATTTTTCTATTTCTCTATTCCTCCTTCCTCTGTCTAGGTTTCATCACCCCTCTCTCTCTATGCCTCCTCTATTTCCATCTCTTTCCTGCTCACTCTATTTGACCATTTCCCTACTTTTTGGAAATATTTCACTTTTAATCTGCTGATGCCTTGCCACACATTACCTCTGACTTTCCTGTTTTTCTGGACCTCTGGCTTAGTTGGGTTTTATTGCTTATTTTTTCTCTCCACCCAAGCACTCTTTTAGGACACCTAATATCCTGGATATGCTCATGCAAGCAAGCAAAAAGCATAGAAAACGGAGAAATGGCTGAACTGTCACAGTGGAAAGCATTTTGAGACAAATAACCCAAAAGAAACCGTTTCCTTTCGGATCGATAGCTGACTTCCTGTATTTAGAAGGGTGATAGCAGCATTTAGAGACCACTGGCTTCAGGTTACCAATCCTGTTTCTGTTTGTGTGTCTGTTTTTGTGGGTGGGTCTGTGTGTGTGTGTGTGTGTGTGTGTGTGTGTGTGTGTGTGTGTGTGTGTGTGTGTGTGTGTGTGTGTGTGTGTGTGTGGTTACCAATTCTATGTTTTTTGCAGTGTGTGTGTGTGTTTGCGCGTGGATGTAATCTCGGGCAAGCATGTGTGTGTTAGTTCACATTAACACATACTCTGAAATGCATACTGTGAAATGGTTGCACACAAAAAATAGAGTTACTTTATATTAGTGTGTGTGGTGTGTGTGTGTAACACCTCACCTGTCCTTTGGGTTATCATGTGGCCATGTGTGTGTGTTTGTGTATGCATGCCTGTGTGGGTGTGTGTTTGCGTGCGTTTTTGTGCGTGTCTCTGTGTGTACTGCAGAGTGCACCTGAGGGTCATAGGAGGTTAGGAGTGGCAGCCCTCCTCAGGCTCCTCTTCCTCCTCCTCCTCCTTCTCCTTCTCCTCCTCATCTCCATGCCCACTGCCTCCCCTCAATCTCCTCTGGTGCCCTTAAGGTCCTGACCCTGTCTAATCAATCTGCTCATCGTACCTCACGCAGGGTCTGCTCGCTGACGGACAACTAGTGGGACCCAGCGGCTAGGGCCTGGCTAACCCCTCAAGAAATGGGGGAGCATTAAGCTTACAAGGTTCTATTTATCATGACCTAGGTAACCTTATTTTTCAATAAATATTTAAGCATGATTTTAGCTTAGCATTAAAAAAAAAGATAAAGGCACTTTCATGGCCACCATTTTTTATTAATACAGGAGCAGGTAAAATGGGTAAAGTGGGAAGTTACAAACAAATCAAAGAAAAGCAAGCAATCATGTTAACGGTTCTGTGGTTTTTATAAGGATTACATGGTGGCATTCATTTGAGTGCAGTGTGAAGCACATTCGACTGTTTTTAATGGAGAGAACTCGGTCTAAGACGCTAGTTGTCAAAGTGGTTAATGGTAGTTGAATCAACCTCTCATGTTACATTAATGGGACACATGTTGAGCCTTTCCCTTTCAAAAACAATTACGGGAATCTGGCAATGGACAATGCCGCCGTATTTTTACAAAGAACAAAGCTCATGGTTTGCCGGGATTTCTCCCAGCGTTCTTCCCCAAGTGCGAGACAAGCAGTCGTCGCTTGAATCAGACTGACTGACGTGTCCTGATGTTCTTAAATCTCGTAATAGCCTGGCTACATCCATCGCCTGGGGCAAGCAAACCACTAAATTGATTCATTTTGTCTGAGGTGTGTCCAGAGAGTCTAAAAAAAGATCAATAGAGGCAGTAGCACTGCACTGCTCCAGTGCTGAGCCCCTTCGCCTTCAAGACTTCTGCAGCCAAAGCCCCAGTGAGTCTGCAGTGGAAACCTAAGTAGGTCTACCTTAAAAGAGGGAAAACTGTTTGTGTTGAGATGGGGCCGCAGATCTGTTTATGGCAGTGTCGTCCTTAGAATGTAGCCTGGGTCAAACATCTTGGGGATTTGTTGGATCTTAGCCCTTGTACCTGTTCTCGGGAACACATTTTTTTGCCTCTGTTCTGCTTATGGTACATCTGCTGCAAAGCAATCATCTCACACAGTGGCCTACAGGGAGGACCTCTGAAGAGGCTTGGCATCGGGCTTTCGTTTGTAGACGATGGAAGACAGAGCTGGAAGGATAGGCATGTATTTCCACTACGTTCTGTGTTCTTTTCTCAAGCACTTTTTGAATAATCTCATGTCAGAAACCTGATTTCAAGTCATGTCAGAGAGTCTTATTTCATCACCAACTTTAATGATCGGAAAGCCCACTTCACAAATTGTAATTTGATGAAAACAAAATGTTTTCATGTCACAACAAAAAGGTTATATTTGGCAGGAGATAGGCAAATTGACATTTGAATTGTATCAATTTGGGGGACGTTTTCTTCAAAGGGACGTGAAAGCGCGAGCCTGAGACCAGAGTGCAGATGAGCCGATATTAGAGCAGCAAATATTAATCTGGGGGCCACCTGCTGACCTTATAGACTTTAGCAGCAGGTTATTGGGGATTCGCGAGACTGACTCGATGTCAGTGAGTGCTGGGAGCCAGTTGTCCAACATTTTAAACAGCAGTTCCATGTCTATTAACGGTGTTGGGTCAAGACCTGACCCCACTTATACCTTCACCTCTCCCCTCCCCCTCTCTCTCTCCCTCTCTCCCTCTCTCACCCCTCTTCTCTCCCTCTCGTCATCCCCTCCACCAAATGACTCCCAAGAGGATCTCCTTCCATCACCTATAACTCTCTCTCTCTCTCTCCCTCTCTCTCTCTCTCTCTCTCTCTCTCTCTCTCTCTCTCTCTCTCTCTCTCTCTCTCACTCTCTCGCGTGTGCGCACTCTCGCTCGGTTTATCTTCTCTCTCACCCGCTTGCACACTCTCTTTCTCATTCCAAAGGCGAACACATTAGCATGCACTGACAGACACACACACACAATCACACACACATGCACACTCACGCATCCACATAAACAAACAAACACAGAAGAACCTAACACACAGTCTTCCTATGCCCCTCGGCTAAAAAGCATTCATAGCAATCTGACCTTTGACCGCTCTCTGCTAATGATCTTAACCCCCCCCCCCCCCCCCACCCTGAGACCGAGAGACACACACACAAACACACACACACACATTGACAAACATATTGACAAGCTAATTGATAATAATGTTTTTTCCTTTTTCCTACATCCTATAAACCATGTGAAACCATGTGCTTAAAATAAATATTGACAAATTAAGGACAGACACTTTCACTGAAATTAATTACATTTCATGAAGAGAATCTATCACATTATTTACTTTGGGAACATATAGATTTAAGCTCTAATATATTCAATTAAATATGCCATATTTGTGTCAGGTGATAAAAAATAACAGTGTTCGTTACCTCACTGGAAAAATACAAACTAATGGTATATGTAGAGTAAAACTACTCTACATTTTGATTGTATCCTTTGATTGTGGCCTTGCTTGTAAGTTGCTTTGGATAAAAATGTTGGCTAATTGACAAATTGCGAATGTAGTCACCCCCTCACCCAGTGGGCCTGCTAGCTAGTATCTAAACTGAACATAACGCATCTCTACACACTGACACTTTTACGCTTTTGAGTTGCTAACGTGCCCTGCACACATTAAGAAGGGACCACATCCGCGGTGTTGGAGCGTGACAATCTCATCCTCTGGGAGCAGGTCGACAGTGGTAAAACCACTCAACGCATTAGCAGTGTTGAATCAAAAGAGCGACCGCACGCTACATTAGCAGTGCTCACTGTTGAAAGGAATGCAAGTTCTGTCTGTGGGTCTACATAAGACCTATACTTAACAACTGAATACATATCAACTGAGAAAGGTTAAGGAAAACAAAGAATTTACAATTCACATGCTATTGCATTGCTGTTAGAATTTATTTGGGGAACAGGGGGGTGGGATGTGACTGAAGGGAATTAATAATAGTCTGTGTGTGTGTGTGTGTGTGTGTGTGTGTGTGTGTGTGTGTGTGTGTGTGTGTGTGTGTGTGTGTGTGTGTGTGTGCGTGCGTGCGTGCGTGCGTGCGTGCGTGCGTGCGTGTGTGTGTGTGAGTGTTGGGTTCATGACCATGTGTGGGTTGAAACCCAAAGCTTTGTGAATTTAAAGACAAATTCTTCAAAGACTCCTGCACTGTTTTGATAAACCTGGAGGTCAGACATGTCACCTGACTGTATCATTTCAGTGACAGCACAATTACACAGGTCCCGTCAGAGACACAGTATGAGGCCCTCAAGAGGCCCTCTTACAGTCACCAAAACACACACACACACACACACACACACACACACACACACACACACACACACACACACACACGCACACACACGCACCCACACACTCACACTTTGGTATTATTTGTTATTCCTCGTTCTAAAAAGCTCTTAGGATTACTGAAACTGTATAAATCACAAACATTCCCACACACAGACACACACAGACAGACACACACACACACTCACACACACACACACACACACACACACACACACACACGCACACACACAAGCACCAAAGCCTCTCACCATTCAGAAGTACCTTGGGCCTAATTTGAGAGGCAAAAAAGAAAGGACAATGTATGAGAAGGAATGGAATTCTCTGGATACAGTCAGCCCATTCCCTTGACCACAAAAACCAACAGTACGAGGCCGAAACACATCCATCCACATCGCTGCTCCTGGGAAATCATTCTCACGGCCTGCACAGCTTACAACATTAGTTCTGTCAAGTGTCATGGGAGGTCTTCATATCTGAGCAAGGGTGTTTGAGGATATGTAATAGCACACTTCCCTGTAAGTAATTTAAGTGTGGGTTTAAGGCCCAAGTGTACGTGTGTGTGTGTTTGTGTGTGTGTGTGTGTGTGTAAAGTTTGTGTGTGTGAGAGAGAGAGAGAGGGAGAGAGAGAAATAGAGAGAGAGAGGTTGAAGAATGCGCATGTCTTTGTCTTTCAGCAGACCTCTGTTTTGACATGTCTGCATGTGTATGTTATTCCTTCTCAACTGACATCCCAAGATGGGCTGATGAAATGCCACAACAGGATAGATGGAGGAATCCAATGACATTCACACACACAAATACACACACAAATACATACAGATCAACACACGAACAAAGGCTCATTCACACACACACACACACACACACACACACACACACACACACGCACACACACACACACACACACACAAACACACACACACACAAGCACACACACACACACACACACACACACACACACACACACACACACACAGACACAACAAACACACACACAAAAACACAAGCACACACACACACACACACACGTTCTACTGTGGTCTACAGCCAAGGTCAAGCTTTATCTGTTTCAATGTTTTCTTATAATTTAAGTATATATACAGTTGAGGGATTGTTTGGAGCAAAAAAAATAATAGTTTTTCAGTGTATTGGAATGTGAATGGAAGTATGTTTGTGTATCTTAGTGCTAGTGTTACACAGGGACAATTTAGGTTTGTCTTGTTGTCTCGGAACCCAGAAGTTAATAAGTCTGATTTGTGAGACTTTGTGTGTGACTGGTTGTTTCTTTTGCAGTGTGTTTGTAATTCTGAATCGCAGCATGCCATAGAGTCCTCGCAGAAGAGAGACAAAAAGAAGCCAGTGTTTACCTTGTTATCACACCTAGGTAACAGTCAATTAGCAACAAAGTCACGCCAGACGCGACTGTCTGAATTCCAACTTATTATTCCTTCCCTTAATTATGAACAAAAAAAACACCTTCCTCCTTGTTACCACAACAAACGGCTTATCTGCTAGGGACAACCCGGGGCACAGTGTGATCCCTAGGTTTTTCTCTACTCTCACGTCCTGCTCAGGTTTTTCAGTTATTCTTGGTGAGGGGGCATGCCTTGCCATGCTCTTGTTTTCTAGTGTTATAAGCTTATTTAATTGTTTGTGGCTCAATGGATTTACTGGCTGTATGAGGTAAATATTATCGTCTGATTTAATTATAATACAAGGGCATAGGTTAGGTGTGGTGCAACCTGCCTTTTAGAGCAACCTGTTTGAAGTGTTTTAAAACTCTTGCCCTTTAAACTTTTAACATCTTTCCTGTTGACATTCCCGATATCCGCACGGTTAGTGATTGGTTTTCCATCACCCAGCAGCAGTTGTTCCACCTTCAACTCACTTCTTGTGTGTGAGGCGGTATACAGTTTTTTCCGGCCTATGTTAGCATGGACAGACAACCAACTGCTATCTAACTGACGCCACACAGAAAACCGTGTTTGATCTCTGTGTGAGGTCCATAAACACTGCTGCAGTTACGCTTATCAACATGTGTCGATAAGCGAATGAAATGGAAATCTTAGAGATTGTCACTTTTTTGTGTTCACTGTATGCCCAGCCTGCCCTTATCATAGACTGCCCTTATTATAGAATACCCTTATCTTAGTGCCGAAGGAATGGAACGAATCAGCCTTCAAAGGCACTGTGATCTGTTGTTGCTGAATTAGATGCACGGGTCAGGTAGCGAGAACATTTGGTTTTATTTTGAACTGGAAGGACATGTTGTTTCCCTTACTCTGCCCAGTCTATGTAGAACCCTTGTGTCTGCTGGGGGTGTCTAATCTGTCATTCATTTAGTCAGTCTTGTCCTCTATCATAACTGAATTAATCCTACTCTAATTAAGAGGAATCATCATAAAGAAATGTACTCAATATTAACACTATCACTCACAATTTATTTTAAGTATTTTTCTTAAGTTTGATTATATACTTTTTGCACTCATTATTTTTTATAAGACAATCATTGTTGTTCATGTATGCTCTCCTGCCTCTCACAGGTCCATCGTCGGTGATCAGCAACGACGATGACTCAGCCTCGCCTCTTCATCATGTCTCCAACGGCAGCAACACGCCCTCGTCTTCAGAGATGGGCCCGGACGCTGTGATCATCGGCATGACCAAGATCCCAGTCATCGAGAACCCCCAGTACTTCCGCAGCAGCAACAGCCTTAAATCAGACACATGTAAGTCTTATTCTGCTTGGCTTTATCAATAGCGCTCCTCGTCTTATTGGCTATTCATTAAGGAGCTTTTGGGTCAGAACATGTAACGCTATGAGGTGTGTTGCCAGCCTAAGCTTCGAGTTGAAATTTTCAGCATGTTAAGCACTGTTTACAAACATACAAATGCATGTTTGTATGATGTGAGACAACAGAAGCGCAATACCCTACCTAAGTTAACAAACTTAAATTATGAAGCAGTGCATCTTTATCCTAAATAACATGACAACATTTAAATAGCGTGTTGTCAGCAAGTGCCAGACGTCAAACAGAGAGTTTATTGATCAAACTGCTTTTATAATACTTGCACTATCTCTGTCTCTTTGATCTGATCCAATAATTGATCCGGTCCGTATTTGAGCTTGGGAACTCACTTTGAGGCCCTTTGGAATGCATGACGGTGTTACCATCATATAATGTTCAAGGCAGGCTGGTAGCTTCTACTGCGTTACCACGTGAAAACATGAGAACATGCTGTTATGCGATCCACAACAGTGGATCCCATAACAGAGGTCTGTCTTTTTCAGCAAGTGTCGGACGTCAAACTGTACGTCATTTTTATTGATCCCACTGCTTTTATTAAACCTGCCCTCGAAAGAATAGAGGCTGTCGGTATCTTCGCTTTTCCCAGAGCTTCCCTCTGTGGAGTTTCCTGAAAAACCTTGGGCCCTAACATGCTGTACAGCTGTTAGCCTATCCAGATCAGCCACTTACTACCTCTGAAAGAAGTCCTACTCCTTACCAGCTTTATTAATGGACGAAATGTATTCAAATTCATGAACAACATAGCCTCTGAGCTTTGTTAAAGGCCACACAAAGAGGGGAAGCTACTGAAAAAAGGAGAGAAATATGGTAAATGCTGGCAGTTGCACAGCAGACAATTGAGTAGCTCTCATGTCTATTGCCTTGCCATCACACACACACACGCACACACATGCACACCCACATAGACACACAAGTGAACATGTGTATGTTTTTGTGTGTGTGTATGTGTGTGTGTGTTTGCTTGTCTGTGAGCTTCTCCGTGTGTATGTGTCAATATGCATGTCTACAAGGATATGTGTGCATACACGGGAGGTTACCATAGCAACAGCTTCTCTGCTTCCATGGCAATGGCCTTGGACATGCGGATAAGCAGTGGGAGGTGATAAGAGAAGTGTGTCCAGGCAAAAGAGTGTGTGTGCACGCATACATGTGCTGCAGTTTGGTGTGTAAATGTATGTATGTAGGTGTAGGTGTCTGCGTTGTCCATTCATAAAAAGCCCGCCTGAGTCAGTCCATGTGGACCTAAAGGAAGAACAGGAATGATATCCAACGGACACTGAAGCTCCTTTCCTCCAGCGAATACAGAACGTCGTCCTCTAACAAACGCCCTTGCATAACCTAACACCAAGGAGTACGATTCAATATCAATCGCAAGTGTTAACCAATAGAGGAGGTAAAAAGAAATACAATAACAACGCTGGGAAATCAGACAATTAAAACAATGTCGGCAAACGGAGAGAGCCGACCACAAGACAGTGCGGGAATATCGACCCGCTCCATCAAACCACCCTCAGGTTTATTGGCAAGTAGTGAGAGCCTCTTGAGCCTATGGCCTCGCCTTACAGTAAATTATGAAACTGTTTGTGTGCGTTTGTGAGTGTGTGTGTGTGTGTCTGTGTCTGCGGTCTTGCATCCCATAGGAGGCCGTGCAGTGGAGGAGGGCTTGGTTATAGTGGAAGAGACTCCTGGTTGCAGCAACTGCATCATTTATAGCCCTGCCGTAAACCCACTGGATAGATTTAAAAAGCTAATGATGAGGTTAAAACCAATCAATAATAATCAATGCGGTCAAAACTATTATCTATGATTGCGGCTGTGTGTGTGTGTGCGTGTGTGTGTGTGTGTGTGTGTGTGTGTGTGTGTGTGTGGTGTGTGTGCGGGTACATGTGCGTGCACATGTTTGTGTGTGTGTGTGTGTGTGTGTGTGTGTGTGTGTGTGCGTGTGTGCGTGCGTGCGTGCGTGCGTGTGTGTGTGTGTGGGGGGGGAAGCTGGGTGTGGATGGGTGTGTGTTTGCATCTGAAGGTCAGGATCATAACAAATTAGCGTTGCTGTAATAAAGGGAAGACCCTAATGCAAACAATTGATCCGTTTTTATTGATCGATGCAACCAGACTGCCAGCGGCTTATTGTTAGTTTCAGTGTAGTATGCAAATCAAAAGAAATGCAATAGTTTAAAAGAATTTGGCTAGCTTTGACCAATGACCCCCTAAACTGGCAATATGAAAATGATGTTTACATTCCATCACATGATGATATTTTTGTATGGCAGCTATTTTACTACCAGGTGTGATGTTAATCAGCCATGACAAGTCATTTAAAATGAGATCCTATAATGGCGTTACACAACATCACACACGGATCCACACGGAGGTTCTACTGGATTGATTAGCCTACTGGTTAGTCTACTGGATGGTAGGCTGGTATACAGCTGGTGGTCAAATTGGGACCCTTTACATCCAATCAGTGGCATAATTTGAGAGTTTATGATTGGGGTATGTATGACTGTCAAGTGTGTTACGACCGCAGAGGAGAGAGGATGGGGGAGGAGGAACAGGTGTCCTCGCCGCCGATGGGATTAGCACCAGCATCTATTTCACAGAGCGACGGCATAGGGCTTTCCACTATGAACGGCTGGGCCATGCTCTCTGTAGTCAGCCGCTGTATATGTTTCCTCTAGCCTCCCATATTGATGTTTCCTTCGTTTTTTCATTGAAATGTAATGTCCCCTTTACATGGTTACACTATATACATTTCTGCCTCCTGTGTGCGCATTATTGAAGTGCATCGTTTTTGTGCGTTCCCTCCCCTTACGGCCCTGTGTTTTCTGTTTTAAACAATTCTTTTTTACGTTCTATTAGTATTTTCTTTAAATCTTGTTTTTCAGTGGTGCCTATTGTTCATATTGTAATTAAATATTTTTCTATTTTATTGATATAATGATGATTATCATGCAGATTACAAAAACAACATAGTTGTTGTAGTGTGAAATAGCACGACAACATACAGACTAGTTAAACATGGGATGTATCGCAGTTTGGGATCCTTTGATTCACCAGGGCTCTGTAAGGTCTACTTGAGAGTGAATAGGAAGGGAAAGCTGAGCCAGACGGAGAGAAAGCACCTCTCACACTCTCCCTCCTTGGTTTCCAACAACAGTTGGCATAGTAACCGTAATGCACAGATTATTCCTTTATTGGGGGGGGGAATTATCATCAGGATTTGATGAGTCTAGATCCTATATGATTGCTCATGTGAAATTGCCCTTGTGTGCACTCAACGACATTGTGTTGCTGTGCTGTTTCCATGCAGACAACACTCCAGCCACCAGAACAATGGGAGAGGGCCGGTCCATGTGGGGGTCTGAGGACCGGGTGGTTGGGGGTTGGGGGGGGGATGAAGAGGCTGATCTGGAGCCTAAATGTGTCCCTCCGCATGTAAACGCATTAGGGCCCAGGCTACTTGGGATGCCGATTAGGGGATAGGTGTGAGGGGACACTCTGAGGGGAATGGGAATAAATGATTGAAGTGCTGGGGACAAAGGGGGCATGGGAACCGCAGAGAAGGAGGTGGAGCAGGAGAAACAAAGAGGAGGGAGTGGGGGAAGAGGAGGAGGGCGAGGTAAATGGGGAGGAGGTGGAAGAGGAGAAGGTGGAATGGGAAATGGATGAGGAGAAGGAGGAGGGGTGGAGCATGAGATGGAGGAAGAGAGCCGGAGGAGGGGGAGAAAGGGTGAGGTGGAGGAGGAAGAGGAGGGGTAAGGGGAGGAAGAGGAGAGGTAGAGAGAGAAATGGGAGGAGGGGGAAGAGACTACACAGGTGGTTGATTGGAAAATGTATTCCTGATAGCGGTGTTGTATGATTTGTTTGTGGCCCTAGCAAGGAGGAACAGGGGTTGGCTTTTGAATATATTATAAAACACATTGGCAGATATGGGGAAATTGTCTGCACAAATGTGATGTCATTCAACTCCTCGGGGAACAGCTAGTACAGAGAGCAGAGCGATAATAAAGAAATTAAAGATGGAGCAGACACAGGCTTGATAAGAGAAAAGATAATTTTGCTTAATTGTTCTGTCAGCCAGAGATGTATAATGCTCACTTTATCTTTGGTGAGCAGAATGGCACCTCCATCCAGAAACAGTCTGTGTCTGTGAACAACATAGCACGTATCTACCACAGACAGCATTGCAAAGAAACACTGACAACAACACACTGTGGGGGCATAAACACCAAGTGATGATAAGCTTGCGTGGATGGGTAAACAGAACGCCTATCAGAACAACAGCAGGAGCGGCTCGGTAGTGAATAGCAGATAACCAAAACATGTGGGGCGTGGGGTTTATATAGTGCAGTCGCTGCAGAAGGAATGCTGGGTGCTCTTCGTTGTGTTGATGAAACATACATGCTCATCGCAGTGTGTATTTTACATTTTCATTCCGCCACATGTTATGCGTGTATACTGTACACCAAGGTGCCTTTGAGCCTCTGTGGTGTACTCGGGATATTTTCATCCACATCTTTATTTTCATCCTCTCTTCCCCCTTATCCTCTTCCTTGGGCTCACTTTCATAGGGACTTGCTTCTTTCTCTCTTCTGTTGACAACTCTCTCAGAGTCTGTGCCAACCTCTCTCTCTCCCTCTCTGTGTGTCTCTCTCTCTGTAATATTGGGTTATGTTGGGGCTCTGTAACTCATAGTCTAGAGATCGATGCCGCTTCTTAGAGTTTAGGCTGGCTCTAATGTGATAGTCTGAGTGGGGGAGGTGGAGGGGGGGGCTTTCTTCGAATGCATCTCTTAATCTCATCACAGATAAATCTCTGTTATTGGTGTCCTGGTGTTTGTGTGTGCGTGTGTGAGTGTGCATGCATGCATGTGGATTATTTTATTTTATTTCATGTATGTATGTATTTTTGTATGAAAAATGTATGTGTGTGCGTATATGTGTGTGTGTGTGACTCTGTGTATAAATGTGTGTGTGTGTGTGTGTTGGTGTATGTGTGTGTGTGTGTTTGTGTGTAGTTGTGTGTCTGTTTCTTTGTGTGTGTGTGTGGCGTGTTTATTTGTGTGTTTGTGTTTGCTTGTGTGTGATCTAGAGCGTTGCTCTGTGAGAGTGTGCATCACATAGCATCTAGTACCCATCTCTCTGAAAAGAGTTTAATGTCATTACAAAGCTTTAAGAAAAATCAAAGCTCATACACACAGAGAGACCCCCACACACATGCACACACACACACACACATAGGTAGAAGTATAAATGGCACTATTGGGATTGACATGAAAAAATAGAGACATTACCTCTCTCTGTACCTCTCTCTCTCTCTCTCAAAATCTGTTTATCTTATTCCATCCATCCCACCGCCCCAACACACACACACACACACACACACACACACACACACACACACACACACACACACACACACACAAACACACACACACACACACACACACACACACACACACACACACACACACACACACACTCTCTCTCATCTCTCTCGTGTGCTCTGCTTTGTCTCTCCCTAGTTGTCCAACATATTAAAAGACATAACATCGTGTTGAAGAGGGAGCTGGGAGAAGGGGCCTTCGGAAAGGTCTTCCTCGCAGAGTGTTACAACCTGTCGCCTGAGCAAGAGAAGATACTGGTGGCCGTCAAGGTAAGCTGTGTGCGGGGGAGTCCTGTTGATTGGTGTGTTGGTAGTGTATGTCTGTGTATCTTTCAATGTGAAAGGATCATATATGTAGAGTACAATACTATAGTTTTTCAGAAAATGCGTCCGTAAGAATGTGTATAAAAAAAGATCAACCGTCAACATCTCTGCAACTAAATGGATATCATTCACTCCTTTTCACTTCTCACTTACTTACTAATTGGACATCCTACTCCCAACTTGAAAGAAATGCGAGAGACCTGGCCAAGAAAGTGGCATTGAAAACAAAAACAGTGTCAAGGTCACAGACAAGGACAGCATGAAAGGAACAGCATGAAAGGGGATAATAAACACTCTGTGCAATACGCAGAAACAAAAAAATACACAACATATTCATTTTTATTAAAAAGTTTAACAGCATTTGGATCTTGAATGCACTCAATGTGCAGACAACGTGTAGACTGTAGGACTTAAAGAATATTGATGATAGTTTTAGACATCGACTTTGCAGTCCAATGTCTCCTCCTTAAGACCCCTAAGACCCTTCCTCAGCACGAGACTGAGTGACAACCTGACAACTGAAACCACTGACCGCTGAAGGGGGGTGAGGGGGGGTGAACAGTTTCCGATGGGGCAGGATGTTCCTCGCATCCTTTCTTCCATCTCCTCCCTCAAGCCTAGCCGTCCTTTAACGCAGAGTAGATGTCCCACTGGCTGCGGTGAAACTGGATCCTATTGGTGGAGGACTTCTCATTAACAATACATGACCTGTGAGAGACCCTCTTCTCCCCTTCACTTTCTCCCTATCTCTCTCTCTCTCTCTCTCTCTCTCTCTCTCTCTCTCTCTCTCTCTTTCTCTCTCTCTCTCTTTCTCTCTCTCTCTCTTTCTCTCTCTCTCTCTCTCTTTCTCTCTCTCTCTGTCTATCACTCTCTTTCTCTCTCCTAAGTTTCACCTCTTCTGCCTTTTATAGTAAACCTCCTTCCTCTTCTACCTTCCTCTCCTCCCCCCTTCCCCATCCTACCCCCCCCCCCCCCCCACACACACTCACCCCTGCTCCTCTCTTCTGTCTTTCCTTCTCATTCAGCAGTCTCTCCCGTGTTTTCAACTGCTTTGCTCGCCAGTTGATGTGCACTGCCAACTTGGTTTTAAGCTCACCCTCGGACCACTTTGTGGGACGAGAGCACAACAAACTAAATAAAGTGCCTGGGTTGTAAAAGGGTGGAGGACGCTGCATGTTGTCTGCCTGTCTTCACTGATGGAGCTTCCGCAGCACAAAAAACAAGGTTGCAGCAAACCATGCAGAAATCAATGAATGAATTAATTAATTAATTAAGATTAATTGCTGTCTGAAATCCTGCTGATTGCGAGTGATGGCTTGATACATTATGCGAGTACACACGCAGCCACATTGGTTTCTTTACCATGTGGCATTTGGGCATGTTCTTTTAAAGATGGGGAAATAATTTCAATAATGGGATTTTCATTAAGATGATGTAACACACCCCCACACACACAAACCCAACGACACTTGGGTTTGATTATCTGTGATTCAAATACAATTTTTTGTGTTGACGTCCTCATATTAAGCCAAACGTTTATCCAAAATGATTTCCCAACTGGAATCAGCTCTGGGTGTGTTGAGACTGGAAAGGTTGCTTGTTCATGTATGCACTTAACAATGTGCCCTGTCATCCGTGATCCTGTGTACATTTTAGTAAACTACAAGCACTAATAGAGCATAATGGTGTAGGTTATACATTGGCCCATCAATCAACGCAGTCAGCCATAATACACTGGTGAGTTTTACGGTTAAATTATACACATGGGCTCCATCGATCACAGGCACACATTTACGAATGCAGATTTACTCAGAAAGGCACACATTCAGCCACAGAAAAGGTTCGGACACACACGCACACACAAACACACACAAACACACACACACAAACACACACATGCAGACGCAAGCTTCACACACACACACACACACAAACACATAAACACACTCACACACACACACACACACACACACGCACACACACACACACACACACACACACACACACACACACACACACACACACACACACACACACACACACACTGCACTTTGAGCCAGATGATGTGTTATATATCAATCATGTATTACACATCTGGCATATCCAATAACACATTGCTAAGAGACCTTAACACATGCAGATGTGATTTGGTACATTCAATACCTAGACTTGAGAGTGTTGATTGGTTTTTATTTGTCCAGGGATTTGAACGTGCGTACACTGAATGACTAGCAGAGTAGTTTCATATTAGGCCACATGGGATTTCACACAACACTGAATCCAGTGATTCAGCCATTACAGTTTCACAATGTCCCTGCGACTAATATGGATTAAACACTCCCCTATACGATGGCAAGAAACAACAACAACAACAACAACAAGAATATGTTAAGAAATTATGTTGATTATCAATATTTTTTGTGTTACTTTTGATAGAAACTGAGATTTGGATTTACTGGTTGCATGAGGCTTCAGTACGAAATCATTGATTTTTCTGTGTAAAATGTATAGTGGATGATTAGCATAATGTATACTCTGTATTGTATTGTTACCACACAATATTATCCCATATTTAGCGGCAACTAACAATTTCATAACAGTTTCTTACATAGTAAGCTTTTAAAAGTCCCTGAAGCGCAGGCTGTATTAATTTACAATGAATAGGAACCTTGTGTGTTAGGTTGTGTCTTTATTACGCCATGCTTTGGCTCTTGAAGGTCTTTCTTGACGTAACAAAACGTTTTATTAAACCAGAATTCCTCTCAGATTTCTCATATTTCCTCCTTGCCATGCCTACATGTTTTATTTCTGGGCACAATATTGGAGTATAAGCTTACAGGCTATCTGTTGTTGTGCGAGAATGGTCCTGCCGTCCCATCATCATGAGGTATCAGCTTACAAGTACATCCTGTAAGGTACACAGGCTAGTTCATAACCTTTGGCTTTTCTTTGGGAGCACCTTATTGGTTGACATGGATATAGGGGGCGGACCCTCAGGTCAGTGTCATCTTTCCATGCCTCAGTGTTCTGGTTGAAGGGTCAGTGGGCACTTCTGGAATATTCTAAGCTTCCTCATCCTCAACCTCTTAATCCTCTAGACCTTGATCTGTAATCAGATCCATAGCTGTGCACTGTTCAGGGATACACACAAACACACACACACACACACACACACACACACACACACACACACATTCACTTGCACACACGCTCGCACAGGCATGCACCAACACATACTCGCACTATAACACAGACGCAGACACACATAAACACACGTGCACACACACACACACACACACACACACACACACACACACACACACACACACACACACACACACACACAACTAAACACATTCAAGCCTGCACAAGGTGAATCACAAATGTATATCCATGACATATAGTGTAGGGAAGCAATAAAATATTCATGTAGGGCAAGTACAATTTTCAATATTTTTATCTTGAGACGTGAAATGAATAGGGTGGCGGTATCACGTTCATTTCCTGAAACTCGGTCGTTCTCGTCTGCAAACCGATGGCATGACAGAACCCTGAATCATATTTGGGACAGATTACTTTTTAAATAGACAAGGGAATATATTAACCATAAACACCATTGCACATTGTAATGACTCCCATCAATATTAAATAGCCCAATTTTCCGCCATTGTGTTATCACATTCTTGTGTTTTTGTGAATTGTGGCGACAACTTTGAAACCTTAGAAAGGCACCTTGTGGTTTCCATTCCCTGGTGGAATTGAAGCATTAAATTATAGCAACCCGGATGCTCATAGAGCAGAACTAGTATTTTGTCTTTAGGTATTGAGTAAGTGTTGTTATTCTCCTTTTATTAAAAAATATTTTGGTGTGTGTGCGTGTACGTGTATGTGTCCATGTGCATGCATCTGCTTGTGTGTGTGTTTGTGTGCATGTATCTCTGTGTGTGGGTGTGTTTGTGTGTATGTGTGCATGTGCGCATGTGCGTGGGTCTGTGTGTCTGTGTGCGTGTACAGACTCTTAAAGAGGCCAGTGAGAACGCCAGGAAGGACTTCCACCGCGAGGCTGAGCTGCTGACCAACCTGCAGCACGAGCACATCGTGACGTTCTACGGCGTGTGCGTGGAGAGCGACCCCCTCATCATGGTGTTTGAGTACATGAAGCACGGAGACCTCAACAAGTTCCTCAGGTAGTGCCCGCCATTTTGTTTGTTTTAAAGTGGACCCGATTTTACCATCATGTGTGATGTCAATTAGCCCCATCGCAAACTATCCTATAGTGCCATCAGGCGTGGGTCTGCCACTCCACTGGTCGGAGCCTATAAACATCACATGTATTGAGACTTAAAAACCTGTTGTGTTGTTGTTTCAATGAGAGATAAGAAAGATCTACCACACCGATCTACATATCAAGAGTCGGTGAATCAGTATTCTTCATTCTCATTCAGTCATTCTTCATGATAAATACAATTCAAATATTCATTTTTATCCTCAATTGCTTCGCTTAATGTTTACGTTAAATTATTACTACAAAATGTCATCGTAGATAATATAAGATTGAATCGAGTGAATGGACAAATATCGTGTTTCATTTATACAAGGCTTGGTGTTTTTGTTTGCCACACCTGGCCTTGCAACCCCTGTCACACCCAAGATCCCAGAGCTTCAGCATCCTGACTAGAATAATGTCTGACTATTTGGTCAACATCGAAAGTGTGACCTCCACTGACTTCAGATACATGTCATGAGCTGCACGCATGGGTAGGGATCGAACCCGGTGTCTTTGTGTTTGGACTCAAACACCCCAGCCAATGTATGACATGTAATCCTTTATGTGCCATACCCCCCCCCCACCAGGGCCCACGGCCCAGACTCGGTGCTGATGTCGGAGGGCCTGACCAGCCGCCCGGTCGAGCTCACCCAGTCCCAGATGCTGCACATCGCCCAGCAGATAGCAGCGGGCATGGTGTACCTCGCCTCCCAGCACTTTGTACACCGAGACCTCGCCACCAGGTCAGCACATCATTACTATCATTGTTGTTTATTACTATCATTATGATTTTTTTTTTTTACTTTGCTTTTGTTTGCTTTTGTGAAGCACTTTGAGTCTGCCTCGCGTATGAAAAGGGCTACATAAATAAAGTTTTGCCTTGCCTTGCCTTATGATCAGAATCACTACTGTTTATAGTATTATAAGCACTAATAGTGGATATAGTACAATTAGTGTCATGTCATTGAAAGTAATATTATTACTTTGACTGTTATTGTTATAATCATTATTGGGCTATTCCCTTCTGTTTTACGTATATACAGCTTTGTTTATTTTGTATTTTATTCTGGTTGTATTCTATTGTTCTGCAAAGCACTTGGTAACCTGCTTTCAAAAGGTGGCATACAAAAAAATGAATTATTATTATTTATATTAGTAATAGTAGTAGTAGTAATAGTAGTAGTAATAGTGGTAGCGGGAGTAATAGTGGTAGTAGTAGTAGTAAAAGTATTAGCAGTAGTAATAGTAGTAATAGTGGTAGTAGTAGTAGTAGTAGTAGTATAAGTAGTAGCAGTAGTAATAGTAGTAATAGTGGTAGTAGTAGTAGTAGTAGTAGTAGTAGCAGTAGTAATAGTAGTAATAGTGGTAGTAGTAGTAGTAGTAGTAGTAGTATAAGTAGTAGCAGTAGTAATAGTAGTAATAGTAGTAATAGTGGTAGTAGTAGTAGTAGTAAAAGTAGTAGGAGTAGTAGTATAAGTAGTAGCAGTAGTAATAGTAGTAATAGTGGTAGTAGTAGTACTAGTATTAGTAGCAGTAGTAATAGTAATAATAGTGGTAGTAGTAGTAGTAGTATAAGTATAAGCAGTAGCAGTAGTAATAGTAGTAGTAGTAATAGTAGTAGTAGTAGTAGTATAAGTAGTAGGAGTAGTAATAGTAGTAATAGTGGTAGTAGTAGTAGTAAAAGTAGTATGAGTAGTAATAGTGGTAGTAGTAGTAGTATAAGTAGTAGCAGTAGTAATAGTAGTAATAGTGGTAGTAGTAGTAGTAGTAGTATAAGTAGTAGCAGTAGTAATAGTAGTAATAGTGGTAGTAGTAGTAGTAGTAGTAGTAGTAGTAGTAGTAGTAGTAGTAGAAGTAGTAGTTGCAGTAACTTTGGTCGTAGTGATAGAAGTAGGAGTCATCATTTTAGTAGTGGTAGTGGGAGAAGCAGAAGTAGTATTGGAATAAGTAATACTAGTTGTAGTGGTAATAGTAGAACTAGTTGTAATAGATGAGTATGACTTGTTAAACCTGCCATTTCACAGTTCATTAATGTTCCTAATCTCGTGCACTGTGCTGAACCTTGACCCTGGGACACACTCTAAGCTCTCACATCACTAAAACCTAGAGCGAATGAGTTCATTAATAATACCTAAGCATGTGTTGTCTTTAACATTGAAAATGTTGTTTAATTAGCATCAATTTGGGGGTGGAAATAGTATTTTGGTAAATGCTGGTTTACACTGCAAGTGTAAAGTTACTAAGGTAAATGCAAAAAAGTTTAATCAAAAAAGTTATATTAACTAAACATATGTCAATCTGTTGTGTTTTGTAGGAACTGCCTGGTGGGAGAAAACCTGTTGGTGAAGATTGGAGATTTTGGTATGTCCAGGGATGTGTACAGCACGGACTACTACAGGGTAGGTGTATGTGTCAACCTCTTTTTTGGCCCCTTTCAAACCCCTCTCCTTATGCATGCCCCCCACCCTGCCTGCTTAGCCCCCGCATGTGCATGTGGAGATGGACTATAGCAAAGTCTAGAATCTAGAATGCTAGCGATATGTTGAGATAAAATGCACTTTCTCAAGCTCAGAAAGTGTATGTACTTTCTTAATCTCAAATGGGAAATTTGTGTAATTAATTCAAAAGATTTTGAAACTGAGAATGTCAAAAACAAATATGAGAAATATACAAATATCAATGTATAAACACTGGGTGTTAATATTATATCTCGAATAAAACGTGGAGACTATGTGCAAAATATCATGAATAATTTATTACACAAATTATAATTTAATAACAAATAATTCTAGTTAAACATTGCTGCAAATGATTATGAAATAAAAAGCAATATGTATAAATATCTTTATCTAATTGTCCTGATAGTGTTTGGGTCAGAAAATACGCTTTCCATTATGGACAAATCGATCCTACTTGAGTAAATTATAATCTAAATTACGTTTTGAATAGTTTTCTATGTTACCGACACGGTGTAATCTGCTCAGATCCAAACAAGCCCATTGATTCTTAATTGCACGATAGTGAAAGGATCCTCCCTTGTGTATAAGTGTTACCATGCTCAGTATCAGATGTCTCTGTGTCTCTTAGTCTCTATTCAAATGGCCAATATCCCACAGGCCATGAAGTCAAATAAATATTCAAAAGAAAAAGCCATTCCGTTATTTACATAATTACTCAATCTGACACATTTTATTGAGACAAATTTATAATAAAAAAGAGGCTGTTACTGAAAGGTAAACATTTGTGTTGGAAGTGTACGGACGAGTGGGGACGTATAGTCAACCTGTGGTGTTTATTTGCTGAAGGTCCATTCATCACACAGGAAGTGACTGTCAGCATGGCACATTCAACAGGGACAGCTTGTGTAACCAGGGCACTGGGATCTTTACACAAGCACATACTCATGCACGTATACACACGCATGCCCACACTCACACACATTCACACATTCGCAGGAGACCAACAAGACCTGGCCAAGGGCAATGAACCGTAGAAATGTGCTGGGACATTTACCAATATAGATGTTGGAGCATTACCGATTGCTGTTGTGTGCGTGTGTGTGTGTGTGTGTGTGTGTGTGTGTGTGTGTGTGTGTGTGTGTGTGTGTGTGCGTGTGCATGTGTGTGTCTGTGCAAGGGTGTAAATGTGCAAGGCTGTAGTATGGCCAAGGTGTGTGTGTGTGTGAGTGTGTGTGTTAATGTGCAAGGCTGAAATACGGCCAAGGTTGCTGTCAGTGTGTGTGTGTGTGTGTGTCTGTGTGTATGTGTGTGTGTGTGTGAGAGTGTGTGTGTGTGTATGAGTGTGTGTGTGTTTGTGTGTGTGTGTATGTGTCTTTGTGTGTTTGTTTATTTGTGTGCCTGTGTGAGTCTGTGTGAGTCTGTGTGAGTCTGTGTCAGTCTTTGTGATTCTGTGTGTATGTGTGTGTGTGTGTTTGTGGTTGCAGTCAGGCCAAGGTGACGAGGTGCCAAGGAGCAGTTTTAT
>NC_136934.1:10265870-10270870 GCF_949987615.1 Pollachius pollachius | reverse complement strand
CCAAACAGGCGGAGAGGGAAATTGAATTGTGCATGTTTTATTATTTGAGCGGTGCAGGACTGTAGCCTAGCGCGCTCCTTTGTAATGGCGTAATGTATATTTCATTACCGACTAATGGGCTCCATTAGCAGTGGCTCCTCCCAGACATTCAACACTTATTGTTTCATGGCCCAGAAGGAAGAAAGGACAGGGGAGGAGGAAAAAGTCAGGAGAGGGCTTGAAGGGGAAAAAGGAGGAAGACTGACGATGAAGAGGAGCGGGAGGAGGGCTGGGTGGGTGGCGGTGCAAAAAATGAAATATGAAGGTAGAGAAGGTTGATGGAGACAGAGTTAAGGAATGAAATATCATCCGAGGTCAAAGGTGTGGGGGAGTTATTTGGAGAGGAAAAGTGCAAAAGATAAAGCAGTCTGAAGAATGAAATGCAGAGATGTGATAGATGAAAGAGAGACAGAGAAGGAAGATCTCCAGCTCTCCCATCCATCAAAGCGCCTACAGGCACAATGTACATAAAGGAATTTTATTTTCTGTATTCTAGAAGGGTAGCCATTATTTGAACATTTAGTCAGACAGAACAGATCCTTCTTTGTTTTGAGTACCTTAATCGGATGTTCATGTAATTATACAGTCCAGAATAGTTGGACTTCCAACCCTGGACATTGGTTGCAATTATAAAAAAGCTCTTTGTTATATTGATGTTTGCATAAAAACCCCAATGTTGATTTGATTACTTCAACTGTTTTCCTTAAGACACATTTTTCTTTGTAATTGACATAAAGGACTGTTTTGATTGATAAGCTGTTGGTTGAAATAGTGAGTTTGTGTGTAGTGTGTATTGGTCAATCCTTCAATCAACGGTACACTCTACCGAAGGGATAATTCACAAGCTAGTAGATTGGTCCTCGGCAAATTGAGTCAATATACTGCAAATATAAAAATGTAGTATCAACATAAAAAAGTGTAGTTTCATGACCCTGTTTAACATTTTAAATCATCCCAACTGGAAATATATGGCTTGGTCCCAAACATCATTTTTTTCGCAATTTAGGACGAGCAATTTTGTGACCATGCATTATGACAACTTGTATATGCGACAAGTGAATTATTTTCTTGGACAGTATGAACCAACAAATATAAATCTATCACTGCTGTACAGTGAGGCTTATAGCCGATCTAAATCAGTCAAGGTTAAGTCAATGCTTGTTACACTAAAGTACTGTGCAATAACATAGAGAAGAGAGGGTGAGGGAGAGGAGAGAGCGAGGAAACAAAAACACAAACACTGTGAGACGGTGCACATGAATGTTTTCTAATGTATAGATTGGACATAGATTAAAAAGTGTTGTTTTGAATGGGGATTTACTTATTTGGCTGCGCTGTGTCCATGTACCCTCATGTCATGTGTATGCTAATGTGTTCAACCGTGTTGAAAACGAATGCACGTATTGTTCAATGGTGGAATCGTAGGGGTTGGAAGATGTTGGAAGAATTGACAGCACAACTTTGGAGGCATTCCAACAAAAAGGATCCATGGAATATGGAAGTTGAACATTTACCCAGAATACACTTGGTGGAAGGATTCAGCAAAAAACAACAATTACTCCATACACTGTCTGTCTTCACAGTGATGGCACAGATCTCTGTGCTATATACTCAATGGTTAAAAAGAAAAACAAATCAATGGACACCTCAGAAAAGGGGGGACTGACAATCACAGACTTGTTTCTCTCTTATTTAAGTGACCTAATATATAATAGACTATTGTACCAATTTTCCTATTTGATGCTGCCTACTGTACGTGATAGTCCTAAACTTTAGTCTCTAGAAGTGCTATGTTTTATGTCTTGTTTTTCTAAAATGAAATAACAGCAAAAGGAATGAACATTAAAAAAACGAAAAATCGACTGTACAAATGTGAATAAGAAGGTGAATTAATTACCCCAGTGTCTGAGACTGTGTGATCACTGGATGGTCGTTTTTTCCGTCAATACTTACAAAGTAAAGGGCAAAAAAAAAGTGATAGCTGGGGCACACATAACGTGCCTACACGTAGTCCCCACGATGTAGGCACTTGTATGCCTATTTCCCTGGTGTGTGTGTGTGTGTGTGTGTTTGTGTGTTTGTGTGTGTGTGTGTGTGTGTGTGTGTGTGTGTGTGTGTGTGTGTGTGTGTGTGTGTGTGTGTGTGTAAAGGTTATGCTAGCTATGCTGAAGGGGGGTGGGTTTAAATGCTAGCCATTTTTTTATTTATTGAATTTCAATAGAAATTCAACAGAGAAATCAGAAAATTGTCTTGACTCGATAGGGTGTTTCGCTTGGGAGTTTTACAAAGTATAATAGCAATATTAACAAGTTTTTTTGTTAATCAATTGGCTTTAAATACAAAATGCGACCAGGTGCAAAGGTGGAATTTGTTTTCAGAGCATTTGCTACTGGGCACCAACATGGACCTGAAATTGAGTCCTAACCCTGACCCTAAAACGGACGCTCAATGTTCAGAGGCCTCATGAATTGTATGACCACAAACTGGATTGGGAAAGTACACATTTTTCCTTCACTCCCAAAGTCTTTGCGTTGCCTTATCTCCAAGTGTTTTGTAGGTTTACCCCTGAGTCATAGTTTATAACGTTGGACGAAAAAAGGTCAACACTCAGATGAAATGTGGTTGTTTAAGATCAGACAGACGAGGATGTTTTTACAATGTCAACACTCGACCACTTTGAAACACGGAGACATTGCTTCAAGAGGGGTTTTGCAATTAGTCTGTGTGAGCAGCAGGATGTCTCTGGTGTCCCAGAATACTTCTGCCGCCCACTCTCTGAGGTTTGATAAAGGATGAACACAAAACCTGAACTCCCGCCAACATACAGTCTCGAGCAGATGTGGCACATGTCACAGCACACAGCCAGGTGTAGGACACCCAATCGTTTTCACAATGCGTTTAGAGGGGAAACAAAATGAGGCCGTTTACACTCCATCACCAACCGATTTGCAGTCTATACAGGGATCTTATCAGATTCAGGACAAAGACTTTTATTTGATGTTACATGTTTGTTTGTGTATTTTTGCTTTAATACGTTGGGTCAAAGGCAAATAAGGAGCTTATCATTTCCTGGCATACAAACAGTTTACAAATAGGTAGACTTATTGTAAACAAATGCAGTCCTTCAGTGTGGATGGCAACTGTCTTAATGTGTCCTGCTAAAATGTAACAATGAATTCATAATTCAGATGATGATGTTGGTGAGGATCACGAGTATTTCTGATTTCTCTCTGAACTCGGTCTATTGTGATACTATGTAATAAATAAAAAGTGCTATGTCTCATCTTTAAACCTTGAGTAGTGGGTTTCTGTGTGTGTGTGTGGATCTGTGTGTGTGTGTTGGGGGGGGGGGATTCTGCATGTGTGAAATAGGACAGAATAGGTCATCTGTTTGGCTGTTTGGATTTCCTATAAAAAGACAATTGACTGATATTATAACCATAGAAACATTTTGGAAAAGATTTTAAACCGCAGCACTATTATGATTGATCATATAAATCCCAGTGTTAATCTCATCTAAAGTGTAAAACAAAAACAATTTTATAAATTGCAGAGTCTGAATATATTTCTGAGACAATGGATCAGCAAATTGGTGGAGACTGTTTGTCCAAATCCCCAATGACATGAGGAAACAGCTGAAAGAATATGTTCTTGTTAATTTGTATAAAAAACCCATTAGAAGAGAAATAAGAAACACAGGAGAATATAAATGTTACCTCAGTCTATGATCTCTATGTGTTTGTGTGTGTGTGTGTGTGTGTGTGTGTGTGTGTGTGTGTGTGTGTGTGTGAATGCCTCCTGAATGCATGTTCTATGAGCTTTATATGTGTGTGTGTGTGTGTGTGTGTGTGTGTGTGTGTGTGTGTGTGTGTGTGTGTGTGTGTGTGTGTGTGTGCATGTGCGTGCGTGTGTGTGTGTATAGCTGTAAGTAAATGATTGTAGAATCCCTAAAGTCAGCACATTTACCTCATAAATAACGCTTTTAATCAGCAAACACAGACACCCAAGTGTGCACAAACACACAAACCTGCACTAATGTGGTTGGATGTCATCATTGGTATTTCTTAGGTGGAGGTACACAGCAGGTTTGATCCGGAATGCAAAGATTCCTGCAGCAACTTAACGATGGACCTTCAGTCCCCATCGGATTAGTAGAACCAAAAATTCCAGAAGTGATTTAAAATAGAAGAAGCTTGTGTAAGCATTATTTTGGTATAACTTTTATAATAAAGTTACCTTTTGCTCGAGTTTCCATGAATGAAATGCATTCGACAGATACAGTTAAACGAAAAAAGGGGTTCTTGCATTTCTTTGGATTGTGACATATAATTTTATATTTATTTAACATTTATTTATTCAGCGAAGGCCATTGAGAGCAGGCTCTCTTTTTCAACGAGGCCCTGATTAAAAAATACAAAATAAAAACAGAAATACAAATGAACAATAGAACAGTCGTCAAACAACCGGAACAACGTTGCAATACATATAAATAATACAAAACGACTATTATCATAGATTGAATTGGCTATGTTCTCTCCATGCTTCTCTTTGGTCATCCTGAAGAATCCCAATGTTCTCCAAGCTTTTTGCAGCCAAAGTCTGGGGTTAAACCACCCAAGGACAAGGGGTTCACTCAGTAGGCCTAGCCCTCTCCCTGACCTTTGCAGTGCTCCTGTCTGATCACCCGTGGAACACCTTGTCCCAGGAGACCATCCTTCAGCCTGGAGAAAATGGCCAACTGATCCAAAGCCACCTAGGTAGGTAGGCTATAGTCACTTTGACTTGCGTTTAGGTCAACTGCCCGAATCAATCTCCAATAAAAAGCTTTATGAGTCTAGACAGTGCTAAGGCACCGTGTCCTCTTCAGATTCCAGTTGGTGGACAAACCCTAAACAAGGGAGGAATTGGTCGTCTACCTCACCGATTCTTGTCAGGTCTGCTGCAGCGTACTGCTGCTCAGG
>NC_136934.1:10113370-10260870 GCF_949987615.1 Pollachius pollachius | reverse complement strand
AACCATTAAATTAGCCTCAGGGATGTTTTGTGGGAAACTGCTTGTTATTGTTATGTCTCAAAGCCATGGCAGTGTAGGGAATTTGTGGGAATAAGAAAATAAAGAATGAAATGATTGAAACAAGATAGATAGGCAGGACAAACTGAGTGCATAGAGCACCAGGAGGAAGATAAAAGCAAGCGATATCTGAAAACAAGAGATGGAATGGAGTGACAATGACAGAGACAGAAGCATGAGAAACCGCATTGTTCGGTGGTTTAGGTGGAGCAACAAGCACCAAAAGCAGGCTGAAGGATTAGAGGGAGGGAGCGAGAGAGAGAGAGGGAGAGAGAGAGACAGAGACAGAGACAGAGACAGACAGACAGACAGACAGACAGACAGACAGACAGACAGACAGACAGACAGACAGACAAACAGACAGAGGGAGACAGAGAGAGCGCGAGAGAGAGAGAGAGAAAGGGCGAGGGAGAGTGAGCGAGGGGGAGAGAGAGAGAGAGGGAGGGAGAGAGAGCAGTAGAAACAACAGGCCAGCGAATGAGGAACTTTGATGGAGTCTCTCCTGGAGTGTTTATGATGAGGCAGCGCCAGCAGACATAATGAGTTGACTGATCAATCTTCCCCCCCCCCATCCCCCTCACTCCTCCCCTCGGCCCCTACCAGATCAATAGCACTGTTTTGACATCCTACATTAAGCTCTAACTAATTGCCAGATTGCTAAATGCTTTTAAGAAGGAAGAAAAAAAGGAAACATACAGGGCGATCAATAATGCAATCACGCCAGTGACTCTCCTGCACTGCCCAGGACAGCTGGATGTGCTTGTGTCTGTTTGTTTTGTGTTTGTGCCTGTGTGTGCGTGTCTATGTGGGAGTGTGTGTCTCTGTGTTCACAGGCATGAGCTCACGCGTGTTGGTTAACATTTGGAACATGCCGGAGTGTTAAAGACGCACAGTTTCATAAACCTACATCTTGGGGCTGATGTTTGAGCCGTGTGTGTGTGTGTGTTTTTGTATTCTCACTGGTAGGTTCACAGGGATGTGCGTGTGTATGTGTGTGTATGCAAGTCTGTGTGTGTGTGTGTTTGTGTGTATGTGCGTCTGTGTGTGTGTGTGTTTTTGAGTGTGTTTGTGTGTGTGGAGACAGTGGTAAGCTGTGGTCTGGGATGGGGGCAGGGCGGTCTGGTGGTACCTTCAGGGGTTAACCTGCGAGGCCTCGGTGGAACAGTTGTCTCACTTGGACCACATCACTGTGGCTCAGCCACTAAGAAGAGCTTGAGGTCTAAACAGCTAACTGGTGATTAGTTGATGTTTACAGTGTGTGTGTGTGTGTGTGTGTGTGTGTGTGTGTGTGTGTGTGTTTGTGTGTGTGTGTGTGTGTGTGTGTTTGTGTGTGCGTGTGTGTGTGTAAGTATTTGTGTGTGTGTGCGTGTGTGTGTGTGTGTGTATACATGTGTGTCGGTGAGTATGTTGTGGAAATACAGTTTGTTATGTTCTTTTATTTGATAAAAACACAACTCCTACCTACAATCCTCGAAATATCATCATGACCACACTGTTCATTTTGGGGAAACAGTGTCTTGTTTGTGCCAGCCTAAGTCGGTTTTGGATATTTCTGAGTTCTTCCGTGTTGCTGTGTGGGTACGAAGGTATATGTGTGATAATGGGGATATGGTGTAGGTGGCGAGAGCTTCCACATGAATGTTTCAGAGAGAGAGGAGGAGGTGGCCAGGCCTGAGAGCTTCTGGCCCGTGCAGCCTCATATATTTTTCAACGGAACACAGATGGACACACAGGCACGCAAGACAGAACAAAATGCCATGGAGGATAATAACAAGGACGCATGCCATGCTTCACCTGACATCATGGCTTATAGAACCTAGCCCAGGACTCCAAACTGTTAAAATACATTCATTGCTTCAGCGCAGGAACACCTCAGAGAGAGAGCAGCAGCTCAAGGTGGTTCAAGCAGAGAATTAAAGTCGGATCAAAACTGATTCTTCCAAGAATAGAGGGAGAAGATTGTGGAAGATAGAGAGCTTAAGGAAGGACACAGATATCAAGAAAGAGCAATTGGAGATAGGGAATAGAGGAGATCAATGACATGAACAGACCACTTTCTGGTCGGTCACTAGCAGCAGCCTATTATATTGCTAGAATGGTAGTAATTTGAAAAACTGAAATTTGAAGTCAACAGCATTGTTTGTCCAGGTTAATGTAGTGTTTAACACGCTATTTTTTTGATCAAAAGTTTGTTACCTTATAAACTTTTTCATTAAAATCTGTTTAGAGAATTACATTATATTAGAATTGACTTTTTTGTGTGCTCATTTCCCAAGTCATATATTAGCCTCTATTTAAAAATGTATGCCAACAAAATCCTCAAAAGACGTCCTTATCACCTGAACCGCATACAGAACAAAATATAAAATCTCCTTTCCCTCCTCAGATTTATTCTACACTTTAACATCTTGCTTTAATTTGAAATGTGACACAATATGCATCATGATATGGTCAGAGAGCCATTTCACAAGGTCTTTAAAAGGCTGAATGTAATGTAGTTAGTGAAGAGAACAGAGGTCTAACCTGCCTGTGTGGTTCCTGCCACCATGCGGCCCATTGGAAATTATAGATTTTATAGATTTTGTATATACGTCAAGGATGGTATTTTTAGTATGTTTCATTACAGTCACCATAAAAATAACACACATGATACTAATATAGACACTACAATAAGCAGACACTATGCTGGCACACTATAGATAGTAGCCAATTCCATTAGCCAATTACTTGAGTATTATTGGCATCAGTTGTTGTAGTTATAAAGGAGGAATAGTAGTAGTGGTTCAAGTGTTTTTATTATCATTATATAATTGAACTAAGTTAATGTTTTTTTCTTATTCATATTATTCTCATCATTATCATCATTATAAGTTATCTTTAAGAAAGAACCAAAAAGCCAAACAAGCAAAACAAACCTACAAGCAAAATAAGTTTAAAACTGAATAATATGCTGGACAAACAACACAAATATTAAACAATTTAAAGCATTACTCATCTCTACCTATCTCTGCCTCTATCTCACTGTGCCTCTCTCTCTTCCTATATACCTCTCTTCCAATTTATGCTATTAAAAAAACTAAATTATTCAAACAACGGTGATAATCAATCAATAACACTCTTTCATGGAGGCTAGGACTGCTTAATAATTGACTAATCCTGTGGGGACATATGCCCTCTGTGCTTGTGTGTGTGTGTGTGTGTGTGTGTGTGTGTGTGTGTGTGTGTGTGTGTGTGTGTGTGTGTGTGTTGGTTGTGCGTACATGCATTGAATTTAGTATGTGTGATGTGTAGTATTCATTTGCAAAGCTTTTGTGTGTGTGTGTGCGTGTGTGTGTGTGTGTGTGTGTGAATGTATGTGTATGTTTGTGTGTGTGTGTGTGTTTGTATGGGTGCATGTGTGTGTGTGTGTGTCTGTTTGTGTGTGTGTATGTGTTTGTGCAGACGTGTGTGTTTGTACTTGATTGCGGTTAGTGTTAAGCAGGTACACAGGCTGTGATGAAAAGAAGATCTAAAGGAGTAATTAACATCTTAACTCTCCATGTATGGAAGTGGTCGGAATATCACTCCATCTGCAGAGACTCTGTGCGTGTGCGTGTGTGTTTGTGAAAGGAAATACTACAGCCATGACACAGCCCCGGAAATTGATTACACATTCAACGTGAAGGTTTCACATCGAAGTATCTGTGCTTGTCCGTGGTGAAGCCAACGGGAGCGTACAAAATGATGAGGGAGGCGGAGGAGAGACTGAGCCCGGGAGAGTCAATTAAGCCGCTTCAGAGGAGGAGTGATTGAGCGAGTGAACAGGTGAGAAGTCAGAATGATTCAATGGAGGAAGGGATAAATGAATGCACTTAAATGAACAAACAAACAATTAAACTAACTACTGATTAAGACGCTGTTAACGCTCCATGGGCAGCCTAGTGGATAGCGCGGGGATAGTGCTTAGTGAAGAGGTCAGGTGCTCACCAAGTACCTTACATCATCAAACACCTGGATTGGTCCTCTAGTTGCCAATTACACAGGAGGAATCATTCACATTTCTTAAATTCTGAGATAGTTTACCAATAATTATTAGCAATATACACTTGATAACAGCATGTGAGCAATTTCAATAGCCATTATAGGACGGGCCTTTGGCAATGTTGCACTTCTGTGCTCTTTTGGACGAGTTTATGACATTTATTTAAAACCCTTTTAAGTAAATACTTACTTAAAAAGCAGTTTTTAAATCGAAACATTAACTAAATTCTTCAAAACCATTATTTTTACAAGGAAACCAATTAAGAGTGAATCATTCTGAATAGGGTCAAGGCTGTGACAAAATAATTTATCTTAGTTCGTCTGCTCTAATTTTCATATAAATATTCTTACGAATGGCTTGGTGAAAATAATTAACTAAATAGTATATTATATCACATTATATAATATCAGTTGCCTATAGTTGTAGGATTTTGATTTAACCGATAAATGGAGAATAGGTAAAAAATATCTCTGGTTACCTGATGTGGAACTCATTATTTAAAAAGTGAGTCTATCTTTAAAAATGGATCTCCAAAATATCTCGAGATGTGAAACTCTAAACCTCCTGTGAGGGGGGGGGGACGGGGGGGACAGCGAGCTGCTTCTACTTAGTGATGGTGGCTTGTGGAATAATTAAGACGATCTACAATACCTAGCAGGCTCATAGATAAGATGTGATAGGTAGGAGTGTGCGATGGCTATTAAAAGCTCCATGAAGCATTTAATGATTAGGCATGCGGCAAGGTGGCAGACATGGCACTTTTAAAGAATTATGCATTGCACACAACCGTGTATAAAATGTCCACACGTTCCTACATAACAATGATTAATCAGTTTATAAAGCTAAAATTGTTGGTAACACACTAACTTCTGATAATTATAAGGTGTGTATAAAAGCAGTTCACAGCTGTCAGAATCAAAATATTCTTACCAACACACACTGATTTGTTTGGGGGGGGGGGGGTGAGTTTATTAAATGTGCTGATAATAATTAGTTGCGATTTAGAGGTCTCAAGTGGACACGTGTGCAAACCCTGTGAAAATAATCAAAAATGATCAAATATATTGTTAATTTTAATTTCTACATTTGTTTTAGGTTCATTAAATTTCACAGGGTTACTTTCAAATGTCAGGAGCTTTTTTGTTAATGGGGTCATACTGTTGCCGACAACCTTATTTAAACTAAACAAACGCCCGCACATTTCCAGCCTGGGTTGGCGTTCCGGGGCCACAGTGGCATCCATCTCTGTCCTAAGCATTGATAACAACTCACTTGTCAATAGACAGAGAGAGCCTAAGAGTGGCTGCCTGTCTCAATCCTTAAATTACCTTCTAAATCTAGGAAGAGTGCCCGACAGCAGCTTTTTGGATATGGGGATGGGAGTGGAAGCGTCTTTTTGCTGACATGTTCTGCTACACTCACCAGTCCATCATAGTCTGAGGGTCACCTCCCTGTTTGCAGAGTTAAGACATGATGGGGAGGATTAAAGACGTTAACTCTAAGAGGGAGGGAGAGTTAATTTGAAGCAACAGTTTAGCAAGGAATGCATTAGCATGAGGTCAAGTCGATGTGAACGATGGCGGAGTGGACAGCATGTTAGAACCCGACTCACGATTGTTAAAGCCAAAGAACACATGAAGACTCTTGGTACTGCTCGTGTTTGAAGTCACTGAGTCAGAGCTCTTACTGTCCATGTCCGGGTCTGACGTTGCATTGGTTAATTCAGATCCAAAGCCCAAGTGGCTGAAATATGATTGCATTTCCCCCCAGTCAAACACCTAGCTCTTTTTTTTGCATTTATTCTTCAGGCCTAATTAATGCACGAGAGAAGAGGTTAACTGGGGAACAAATTACATACAAAGCAAAATCCCATATAATCCAACAATATTACACTAGACGAGGTTCATCTTAATATACATTGCAGATATATTTTGTCAATGATTTTTAAATCTTTATATCCTAGGTGCAAGACCCCTTTCCAAATCCAAACAGTATTTAAAAGAGATGAGCTTTTATATTTAATGTGTATACTAATTCTACTACTACTGCTATGACAACATATACTACTACTACTACTACTACTACTACTACTACTACTATTAATACCACTAATAACAATAATCATAATACTAACAATAATAGTTTTAATAATACTCAATAAAATATATTAAGATAAATAATGCTCAATCACTGGAGGTAATGCTATTTTGCAAAGGTTATAATCTACATAATCAAACATCAATAGAAACCACCTAAGTTTGACGAGTGCCATTTCGGTGCTTTGGGCGTGGATGGATGGTGAGTTGTCTATCAACATCTGTCACCTAGCTGTCACAGAGCTGCCTCCCCAACAGCCTGCTGTCATTACTCAGTGGTCGGCTCCTGGAGCACCCAATACTCTCGGCTCCTCAACATCCCTCTTAAGGGAGAGAGAGAGAGAGAGAGAGAGAGAGAGAGAGAGAGAGAAAAGAGGAGGATATCGAGAGGGATAGAGAGACAGAGAAGAGATGAGGAGATAGAGAGAGGGAGAGAGAGATAGATTAGGAGATAGAGAGAGGGAGAGAGAGATAGATTAGGAGATAGAGAGAGGGATAGAGAAACAGAGATAGATGAGTAGATGGAACAAGGGATAGAGAGAGATGAGGAGATAGAGAGAGAGAGAGAGAGAGAGAGAGAGAGAGAGATTAGGAGATAGAGAGAGGGATAGAGAAACAGAGATGAGTAGATGGAACAAGGGATAGAGAGAGATGAGGAGATAGAGAGAGAGAGAGAGAGAGAGAGAGAGAGAGAGAGAGAGGGATGGAGAGACAGAGAGGAATGAGTAGATGGAGCAATGGATAGAGACAGCTGAGGAGATAGAGAGAGGGAGGGAGAGAGGCAGAGAGAGAAAGAGGGAGAGATTGACGGAGAGCTGGGGAGAAAGAGAGATTATTATAAAAACATATGGTTACAGGAATAGTGGCAATCAGACATTTTGGAGAGGGGGAGAGAAATAATGCTGCATTAGTGTGTGTGTGTGTGTGTGTGTGTGTTTGTGTAGATATACATATGTACAAGTATGTGTGTGTGGTGTCTAGTGAATACAACGCCCTAACCTAAAGCACTAGGCTCCTGAGCCAGCAGGCATCCATGCATCCATGTTTCCTCCTCAGGGGTCAGACTGGACGCTGACACAGGATGCAAAGACCCAGAAGTGATCAAAGCTCCCAATCGATTACACAGACAATTTAACAAACCAATGCAAAGGGATAAACATCATGGCAAAAGTATTAGTGGTGACAGGAATAAACACAAAACATGGGACAATAGATGATTTCACGTCACGTCCAATGGACAAATGGAAATGTTCAATGCTTTGCAGGTTTACGGAGAAAGTATTTATGGCTGTATATACAATCGATCAATTGTAATAGAATTGAAAAAAGATTGTAATACATTGTTCATAAATCTTTTATACATGTATCAGGGATTATCCAGTTTTGCTGAAAAACCACTACATTTTCTGCAACAGTGACAGACAAAATGTTTTATATTTAGACTTGTATTGTGTTATATTTCAGGGTTCTCAAAAAATTCTACTCTGATGAAAAGCAGAGATTGAATGCATGTGCTTGGATGCGCTCTGGAGTTATTTTATGAGTTTAGTGCAAAGAGTTGAGCATTAGCAGAGTCCCACTGCACAGCTTCAGCATGACAGGCTAGAGTATGTGAAGAAACAGCAGGAAAATACAACGAGAGCATGTAGAATGAGACTTTTATGGGGTGCTTTATATGCAGGTGGTCAATATTTTATAAGGAGTAGCAAGTGTCCGTCCCAATCGTTTCTTTGTGCTTCTTGGTATACGAGTCCTATGATTCCTATATATTTTGCACATACAGGTATGTACAATGTATGGCCCATATAGTTATGAAATCTGATGCTTATTAAAGCATAGACATATGTCCACATTCAGTCTAAATGAATAACCCAGACGGGTGGAAGAAAGTGGATGTGTGTGTGTGTGTGTGGGGGGGGGGGGGGGGTGTGTTTGTGTGTTTTAACCTGAGGTTGCTCTGTTAAAGCAGTTAAGATAGAGATGGGAGGCTCATATAACACAAGGTTATTTAAGTGTCGTGAGTGTGTGTGCATGTGTGTGTGTGTGTGTGCGTGAGGATGTGTGCGTGTGTGTGTGTGTGTGTGTGGGTGTGTTTATGTGTGTGCTCTTTATCTTCTGCATGTCCAGAGTTCTGTCAGAAGTCTTACTTCCTCCTTCCTGCTGCCCTGAACCAATGATAAACTGATACACCCTAGGGAAGCGAAGGGAAGAGAAGGTGATGTCTGTGTCTATGTGTGTGTGTGTGTGTGTGTGTGTGTGTGTTTGTGTGTGTGTGTGCGTGTGTGTGTGTGTGAGTTTGTGTTGAGCCAAGAAAATTGGCCATAGTGATACAGAATGAAAGAAAGATAGAAAAAACAGAAGACCTATGAAACAAAAAAATCTGGATACCTGGAATCCGGAAAAAGCCTCCTCTACTACCAGCAAGGTGCGATTTGCCGGTGGGGATGGTGGGGATTATCCCCCCCTCTGGTTTACACGTCCTACCCTCTGCTGAATTATTTTTATCCTCGGTGGGGATAAAAATTATCCCCCCCACCCAAAGTATTTTCACCATTACATCGTAATAATTAACAACCAAAATACACAGGGTCCGTCTTCATTTTGAAACATTTTAAAATGTTTCTCAAAATTATCCCCCCCTCTGGTTTTTTCACAAATCGCACCCTGACTACCAGTATCATCCCTATGTTACTGTTGTTTCTTTCAATGCATACAAAATAAAGAACGTTCTCATCCCGAGTTATACACTGCTTCAGTTCTGTGAGACAATTATAAAGACATTACAAATAGGCATTTTTTGGGAGTCAATTTAGCGTGACATCATTGTTTAGTCCCCAGGCGATTGGTGGGTTTTGGGGCCGTGCTATGCTGCTATCTCCATTTTCCACAGCTGAGGAGACAACGCAGCTCCTTATTCAAATCACCTAATTGGTCTCAAGTCTACCTCGTTTGCATATGCATACGAGAGGGGGCCATCTCATTGGAGGGAAGGGTGGAATAGAGATGTGTGTGTGTGTGTGTGTGTGTGTGGGGGGGGGGGGGGGGGGGTGGTTTCATAAAGAAAGGCTAAAAGGATGAATGAATGAACAAATGAAGGAATAACAGCCGGGATGTGAGTAAGTGCTTCTGGAAGAATCAGTCTCTCTGGTTGCCATGGAAACGAGAGGTGTAAGTTGGCTCCGTTCCCTCCATAACCAATTATGCTGTTGATGTAGCCGCTGTGTGTGTGTGTGTGTGTGTGTGTGTGTGTGTGTGTGTGTGTGTGAGCGTTTGTGTGCGCATATGTGCATGTGTGTAATTGTGTTCTCACATTTGTAGATCTTTTCATGAATTGGAAAATGTTTTTAGAATCTTTATTCTTGTCATACTATTTGGCGGTATTGTAATAGGACAATCAGTTCTGTGTGTGAAGAAGTAGAATCTTACTCCCTGAACACAAACCATTTTCGGCAATGGGCTTCTTCTAGTGGTTGCACCGATGACTAGAAACATTGTTTTCCTTGGTAATCCACATGTTCACCTTTCATGCTTTTAATGAACATGAACAACTCCAGCACCAATACCTCTGACTTGACTGCCTTCTCGGTTGGATTGGCTGTGGCTACCATCGACCCCTGACCTCCTGCCAGGTCATACAGCATGGTGTGGTGAAGTGTCTGCCCTTTGACCTCTCAAACAGACCCTAGTCTTTAACATACACCGCTCATGATGAATCAATAGTACATTCATCTGACACAAACACACACACAGATACGCTGCTGCACGTACCTCATCAGGCCCTGAAAAGTACTGACACACACACACACACACACACACACACACACACAAACACACAAACAAGCACACAGTCGGTTGCCGCTGCGACATGCAGCTTGTACACAAATCGTTTTTTGTCTCACGGTTCTTTGTGTGCTTGTAACCTTTTCAGGAGAGCTGTTTCCCTGCCCAGTATGACCACCAGTGAGCAGGGGGAAGCCAGCCAAGCCCCGACTCTCAGCCACTAATTAGGCCGTGCTATGAGCCACACTCACTCAGTTAAGGCCCTACACACACACACCACGGAACCAGCAGAGTCACAGCAAACTTGGGTGGGAAGAATTGGAGAGAGAGAGCATGAGAGAGGGAGAGAGACGGAGAGAGAAGGCTGGGGCGAGGTTGGAGGTAAAAAGGAACTAGAGAAAGAAGGGAAGAGAGTGATGAAGAGCGACCACGAAGAAGTAGAAGACGTAGAAGATGATTCTAATTAGAGGAGGCTTCTTTCAACATCGGGAGCACGTAAGGAAGCAGCTGAATACTATCGAGCCATTTCACAGCATGTGCGCGCGCAGGCACACACACTGACACACCTGCCTGCGCACACAAGCATACACACACAAACGTCTAACACACAAGTAATTGGTTGTGTTGGGGGGGACGGGTGGGGGGGGAGGGATGCACTTCAGCTTATTTGACTGACAGTGGGGACAGGATGTAAGGGTACGGGTCTTAAATGAGAAAAGAGCCTTTTTCAGATTAACATTCTCCACCAATTCAAAAATCCTGCTCTTCTCTCGTATTTTATCCCTGTAATTTGCACTCCTTTCCTTTTACTCAATCTTCTGTATTACTTTCCTACTTCTCTGTATTACTGTGTGCATTTTAAACCCATTTTCACCCAGCTTTATGCATTACTTCTCCTTATCTACTCTCTCTCTCGCTCTGTTTCTCCCTCATTTAGCCATTGTGAAAGCTTGCCTTCACAAGACCGTTTACTAAGCAGTGGTAATGCATCAGGAAGTACAAACTGGCACAGAAATGTATCACTGAATCACTACCGATGCATACTAAGGCAAGCAATTATTTCAATTGAAGATTGGGTACATCCAAATTCAAATTCCTTCTTCATCTATATCAAGGTCAAATCACAGCATCTGCCTCCAAGCCACTGGCGTCTTTGTTGTTGTGTAGAGGCTGATCCATCTCCAAGTATTTTGCTGTTCGTTCAGTTTTATTAGTATTGACCAGTTTGTTAGGGTGGCTTTACTTTCACTTGATTGGTTATGTGACAGGAATACAGTCGTTTTCCTGCAGTAAACCCTCATGAGGTTGAGAGCCATTTCAGTGAAGGGCTTTGATGAAGAAAGCAAAGCAAAGTATTTAATTGTCTTAAATAAAGAAAAATAGACCTATCTCCTGTTTCAACAGAATGGTTAACGATCATGCTGAGATTGTTGCAGTTTCCCTTTAAAGTGTTAAAAGTGATCTTTGTATGATTCCTTGATGGATATTTTGTTTGACCCGCACATAACAACACAGGCAATCAAATACTCCTAATCTCCATCTGAAATGCATTAAATATAAAAGCTATAAAATATGAACAAAGAATTCCTCATTAACAGGGTGAAAGGCTGCATATTTCTAACTATTCTAACTAGATATCGGCCGTCACTGGCTTTGATGAATACAAATTGGTATGTGCCATTTTCAATGACAGCACTTCTCTTTGGAAATCAGAGTGGTACCCGTTGCCTAGTGATTTGAGCACTAGAATGCTGAGAGCAGCGATGTCGCAGAAGAAAACGGAAGCGTTCAGTTTGATGCTCAATATAAAAACCTGGGCCGTCTAAGCTACAGCCACACCAGTGGGTAGTAGCTACACCATACAGCAGAAAGATTCTTCATTCCAATATAATACTTTATAAAACACTTTGCACTGTAAAGTGGTGTTTTTTTTTACTTGTTTGTGTTGCAGGGTGGTATACAAATATGCCTTATGTTATTGGTAAGGCAGAGGCAGAAATTCAAAGTGGAAGTAGATTTAGGACATGCATATATCTCCTTATCCAGCAAAAATAACAATGCATTACATGATGGAAATAAGAATTTATATTCACAAATGGATACCTCGTCTGTGATAACCAGCATTCTTGATAGAAAAACCAATTAAAACTGTTTAGCTGGTTAAGTGGATACAATAACGGAAATTCGTATATAACCCGCTCATTAACCAAATATGATAGATTAGAAGAGAGTTATTCCTGTTTAATGTGTGAATACATGTTTATTTTGTCTACACTCTTTTTGAAATAATTCATACAAACACAACATTCTGTGTATTTTACAGAGCAGCAAGCCAACAGTTTTTCACATTCACATTTTATTTCCCATAATTTAGTACCAAGTTTCAGTGCATTTTTATTACAATCAAATTAGCCGTTTGCTATCTTATCTTATGCCTGCAAAAAATAAAAGCTTCCCAAAGTAAGGTGGACATAAACATTCTAAATCATAACTTTATAATTGAATACAATTCATACGACAAATACATTCATACGACAGCGTGGTATTATGTCATCAAATAAATAAAACCTTATATAATGAATGAACACATAAATCTAAAACAACCTTAATTTAAATAAGGCAAACATGACATTTACCTAAAACACAGGGATTGCACACTCAAAACCAATGTAAATTAAACTAGACAAGTAAACATAACATAAATTAGCCATGCACCAACTGTACAAATGCATTAGGAAATTGACCTATAGAACTCCCTCCATTAAGAAAGCAATAAAATACTACAGCTAAACCAAGACTCTATACTCTGGTTTAGAGCACCACCTTTTTGTTACACACTGCTCCTTTACAAGCTACGATGATAAGACAGAGTATAAAAAAAAAAGCTTATAGTGTTAATTTCAAAATAAAACGTCATATACTTATAATCGCTTTGGTTGGGCTACTGGTAATTTAAAGTGGATGAAATGAGTCGGACGAGTGGGATACTGTTTATGTTCGGGAAAAGTGAGCCTCTATGACATAGGTATATAGCACCCCATGCATTGTGCACCTAGGCTGTACAGCTTTTGATCGTACCATTTCGATCATTCGGAAAAACGTGACTAGTGTGTGTATGTATACTGTACATTTTTTTTATCACTACCTACTTTTGTCATTATTCAGACATTTTTAGCGGTTGCGATCCAACATATAAGTACATCAACAAAAAGCGGAACTTCCTTGTGTTAGGTTTGTGGTATACAGCTCTACGTGTGGGCACGCGCCCTTACTGTGAAGTACCATTAAGACTATGTTTTGCTTAAGAAGTGGAAACATTCTACTGAGCGAGTATAGGAAACAACACATTTTGAGTGAGTCGACGCACACAACAACAGAATATGAAGATGGGGAATCCCATGAGGTGCCACAATCAAGGAGACGAGGGTGACGACAAAACAACAACACAGGTAAAGTTAAGAGATGATCTCATTCAACGGGATACCAGTGGTGTGTATGTTAATGGCCTATTATTCACATTTAAGAAAAGGCATCTCTTTAAGTGGTCCAGTCATCCCAGGGGCCTCAAGTAAAAAGGGAGGGAAGAGAGGATTACAGAGTGAAAGAATGGAAGTAGAACGATGAAGGATTAAAAAATAGAAGGTGGGGGAGGGGAGAAAAGATGGGAGGAACGCACACTTTTTATTTTACACGACGGGTGTGATAAAGTGCAGGGCGAGAGACGGAGGAAAGGTGTATTAATATGAAGGCAAACTGGTGAGATTTATCAGTCAGGAGAGCCAGCGGGTGAGGTACACACTTCCACAATAACTGCAAAAGCTGGTTCACACCCAAAACAAAACTAACCCCTCGGCTCCATACAAAGCCAGAGCTGGCCTGTTCCTGTGTCTTGCCTGACTACTCTGGACAGATGCGTGCGGCCTGTCTTCTACTGCTTAAGTCAGACGGGTGAAGCATTGGGATCAGGTAGAGCATTAACAGTGACAGTGCCCGTGGTTTGGTGTTAGTTAATTTGAGGACATCTCAGAGGCTATACACGGTGTCTGAGGTCAAGGCTAGGAGCAGTGGGTGAACTGTAATGGCATGAGGAAGCTTTACGTGACAAGGTGACACTTCCGGGGGAGGGTGAATCATTCATTCATTCATTGGAATGCACAGAGTCGGGCGGCCATCCGACTCTTAACTCTACGTTACGGTAGAAGGGGGCAAGATGTTCCCCACCGGGAGCAAACCCCTCGATTTGGGCTTCAACGTGTCGAACGACCCCCACCCACCCACCCATCCAACCCGACACCAACATACCAGCAGTCGCGGTGACCCGTTTCATGCTTTATTTTTTGTGGTTGGTGGTCTCGCAGTCCGACAGCGTGTCCAGGTGGAGGGGTGTGTCCTCGGGCTCGTTGCTGGCCTCGACGTCCGCGTCGGGCTCCTCGTCGTTGCTGTCAGCGCTGTAGTCCACCTCCTCCTGGAAGGACGGCTCGTCCTCCTCCATCACGTAGGTGGTGGGGCTGCTGCTGGCCATGGAACACAAACCACAGCACACACAGTGTTTACTGGGACCACGGGACCAGGACAGGGGCTGCACTGCGGGCACGGCTGATGGTTGCGGCGAAATGGTTCTTCTATTGGGGGGGTTATGAGCAGGTCGCGAGATGGGACGCCTTGCTCAAGGACGCCTTCCGGGTAGGCCGCGGACAAAGGGGTTTGCAACGCCGGACAATGAAAGAGCCCCACCCCGGAGACTGACAGTCCTGTTCTTCAGTTTGGATTAAGCGCATTGTGCTGCCACTGTGAACGGGGGATGGATTCAGGCTACAAAACAAGATGTTCCGCTCACCCGGGCTGGAACAGTCCGATAATAACAACCGTCTGAAAACTGTACCCGTTTACGATGAATATAGAACTTTTTATTACAGTCTAAAGGGATATACTATCTGATGTCAATACTATAATTAAAAAACACTGCACTTAAAACGTTCAGTACTTTTTAAAGAAAACAGAATTTTGATGTCTTTCAGAACATGTCCAATACACAACACAACCTACAAAACAATGCGACACACACAATTCCACTCTGCTAATGGAAGAAAACCTAGCGTATATTAGCATTGGGGAAGCTGATAAACAATGATTGTGCTCTGTGTCACTCCTGTGCCTGTTTTCCTCCCTCTGGATTCATAATGGGTAAATGCTTGCTGGTTGTTGAGGTTTTAGTGGCTTTAGTGGGTTTTTAATGGTGTTAATGGTCTGAAATGTGATCCCTGGGAAACAGTCGATCAGACGCTGACCTCCCAACCCTCTCCTCTCATGTATGTTTGGGAGAGGGAGGGGAGAGGAGTGGGTGGGAGAGAGAGAGAGATTTTCTCTGAGTGTACAGTGAGTTGATTTGTTTTCTTTCTCTGAGTGTGTTCAATCTTTTTGTAATAGCTTCTGTATCAGTAGAGAGCACTCTTTGCTATCTAGATTATGATTCCAACATAGTCTCTCACACACACACACACACACACACACGCACACACACACACACACGCACACACACACACACACACACACACACACCAAAACAACCCAAAGCCCTTATGGGTCCCCCAATGATCAGCTGCATAAATGATACATGAATAAATCGATGTAAGAGTACAGCAGGGTAGAGACAGAGAGTGCGAGAGAGAGAGAGGCAGAGACGCAGGGCATTAAGTGGTGTTTAGAACAAATGCATCCTTCCCCATCAGGCTGACAGAGGCCTTCTGGGCAGAGGGATCTCAGAGGACAGGGGCTGAGGTGTGCATAACCGGTGTGGTCAGGACCTCCGTCGAAACCACACACTCCGGTGGTCTTCGGGCTGTGGTAAAGACGTCCTCAGTGTGTTAAAAGTAAGTAAAAGTTGAGCTGAACACCAGTTTGTGACGGTGTGTGTGTGTTTTTATAAATGCGTCGAAATTAATGTAATTCAGGAGAAGCAGCCAAGCAGAAGCAGGTCAACTAAACTTCTATGACGGTTGGCCTACAGTGAAAAGGTACTCATCAATGACAAATGAATGACTGATGTGCGGAATTTAAACTCTTATTAAAAAATAAAAAGATAATAAAACGTTAGTTAGATGGTTGACAGCCTTCATCTGTGAATAGGGTCCGATAGCCCTGCGGGGGGATGACAGACAATTAACCTATTCTTTCAAAGTCTTGGCTGCGGTCTCGACAGGCTTTACGGATCCTCATTACACACATAGTTTAATGACACTAAGCCTTCTGACTGGCAAGGGAAAACATAGTCCCTGGCTCGCCCCACATAAACAACCACGGGGCAAACGAGGAGAAGGAGACACTTGTGTGCGGGGATCTGCTTCCTGGCTGACGGGGCGCTCAACAGGTGCTGGGGGGGCGACCGCAGAATGGCAATGAGAGCAGCAAACTGGGTGTTTTTCCAGTCAGTCTACGGTTTTCGGTGCATTAGGTGATTTGCATGAGAGCGTATTAACCGGGCCGTTTGTCTCAAAATGAGCTTTAAAGTGGAGCTTCGAATTTGCTATTACAATGTTGTCCGGTTTAGGAGATGCTTTTATCCAAAGTGTATCCAGAGACCGGAAATTATGGTGCAAGGGTGGGGGGAGAGAGACTAGCAGCAGTCAGATCATCCTATCATCCAGAAATACAGTAAACATGGAGGGTCTAGTGCCGAGTTGTTTGGGTGTTTTGGTGGTCTCCTACCTGGTCACTTTGGCGCGGGTCTCCATCAGGTCACTCTCCACGTCCAGGAAGTGCTGCTGGTTGCGCAGGCCTAGGGGGGAGGTGAGCCGTTTCAGCCTGAGCAGGGCCAGACAGAACTGGGCGCCCATCTCCTCCAGCTCCCTGGTGCCAATCTGGAGACCCTGGGGGGGGGGGAAGGGCAGACACACAGGAGGATGAGCGGGACACGCAGGGCTGCAGGGAAAACCACAAGCATGTCTATTATGGGGTGCATGCTATTCCAACGGGTGAACTCGCAGAGCTGCTCTACAGTCACACTGTAGGGGGTCTACTGTTGTAAAAGGGTTCAGAACTTTCATGCACTGTACATGCAAGCGACACGCACACACACGCAGGCACTCATGCACACACACACACACGCATGCATAGACCAACAGACGCACGCACACATGCGTGTACACACACAAACACACACACACACACACACACACAGTTTCTTAGGACAATCCTCTTAGGATGCCGAGAGGGAACGTCAAAGCTCTACATAAGCAAACTCATATAGAGAAGCTCTGGGAACCGACAGGAGGTTCCTGCACATCTGGATAAACAATCAGGAAGGACAACAAGGGGGATAAGCAGAGGTTAGGACGGCCAAGGCCTCGACAGAACACTGCCCCTGGGCTAGTCAGATGTTGATATTGGCCCTCTCAAACGGTCCAATACCACAGTTTAGGAAAGAGGGAAGTGTAGGAAAAAAAAAAGGAGAGGAATAAATGAATGCAAAGAGATAAATCTAAGATATTCTGTGGTCTCGCGGGCTTCCTGTGTGGCGTAGACAAAACCACCTCCATGGAATAAACAGTTGCCAAAAAAAGTAATGGTGTCGTGAACAACAGGACTAGTCACAGGAAAATGAAATACACAATTTAAAATGAAACAGGACAAATCCTCCCCATGTTTGTACCATTGTCTGAAACGGCTCTGGGCATTAACTCGAATGGGAGCATCCCTTCAAACAAACGGACCAAATCATGCAAGATTAGTAAGTGGGAAACAGAAATGAAACAGTTCGTAGGCATTTCGTTGATAGGAATCAACAATATACCTCCAGAGCTCGAGGTACAGAAAAATGGTCACGTGAGAGCAGTGTGTCACACATACACAGGCACTCACGCACACACCGAATAATCGGTAAAGAGGGGCCGACATTACTGTTGATATCAGCACATTTTCCACCATGCTGAATAATCGAATAGCCAAAATCTGCCTCGCCTTTTCAAATATCCAATTCATTTTCTGCTATATTCTGCTTCTTACGCAGTGCCATGTTATTACTGGTCCGTTTGAATTCAGTTTCAATCAATCACAGTCTGTCGTCCTATAGCTGACCATTATTTATTTATTTATTTATTTAAGCAATCAATTAATGATGAGGCGATCAGCTGGTGAAATGAACACTGGAGCTCCTTGTAGTTCTAGCCAGGGTAAGTCAACGGGTGATTGACCTGGTCGGAGGGCTCCACCTTGTGGCCATTTTGTGATTCAACAGGCAAAGCCATGCCTTCATATACTAATTTATGCCACACACATTCCTTTCCACACGCACATTCATCTACACAAGCACATCCATCTTCGCATGCAGGCGTCTACACACATATGCATCTCCCCACACACACACTATCTCCAAACGCACACCAATCTCCACACGCACAAACGTCCATCTCTGAACACACACCTGCCTCCACACACACACTCATCCCAACACACAAACACACGCACCAATATCTTCGCTAGCACTCACGCACGCACGCACGCACACGCGCACACACGCGCACACGCGCACGCACACGCACACACACACACACACACACACACACCCCTCACCTTATACTTCCCCTGGTCACAGCCGCACAGTGTGCTCTCCATGGTGTAGCTGCGCTGGACTCCTATCTCCCGCCAGACGACCACGCGGGCCGTGGACTCCTTGGATCGCTCCACCACGAAGCTGCAGCTGCCCATGCTGAAGGCAGAGGCCATCTGGGACAGGATCTTAGGCAGAGTCTTGGGGGAGTGGGGGAAGGTGTCAGCGGTTAGATCGGGGGGATGCAGCTTGTGTTTCTGTTCAGACGACAGGGAAGGCCTGCCATGTACCGAGCACGTTCGGTACACCTCATGGTTGCGCTTTCAATATTATGTTTATGTGCGTCACAATTCAATATGAAGGTATAATTAAAAATACATGTGGGGTGATATTGTTTAACAGGTGGCAGGATATTGCTTACGGACGGAGGGGAGAGCCCGCTGAAAGGAAACAAACCACTTCCCTCATCAAGAGGGATGCTTGGAAATACCAATTAAAAATCAGCCTGTCGAGGCTTCAGGACTTAAAAGCATCCAGCGCAATACTTCCCACAGCACTAATCATAACGCTGGTGTTTATTGCATTACAGTTTAATTGCGCAAACATAATTTAATAGTGACACATAGGAAGTCGGGGCAACCTATTAGAACTGTGAACATGACGATGTCTGTGACAGTGTCTCAGGTGACTGTAACGATTGGGACTCTAATCGCAAGGCTGATTTTAAAAACGATTTCATTAAAGACACTATCCCATTTTACCTACCAGTGCCCACATGCACACACCTTGTAAGAGCAAACTAAGATCATATGCGGCCACTCGCAGAGTTTCAAAATACATCTAGTTAAATACCGTGAACGTTTGTGTTTTTCCAATACTATTACAATTTTCTCAACCTTGATAACTAATGGAAGTTATTTGGCCTACTACTCGCGTACACATTCTCCAATCTCAAGGTAACCCATATCGATCACTGTCACCCTGGCCTTGACTCCGGCCATGTCATATTTAAGTGTGCCTGCTTGTATACTCTGAAGGAAAGACTCTTTCCTGTCAATGTAACGGCCACAGGGCTGCCTCTGTTGTTGTGCTGCTGCTGCTGCTGCTGCTGCTGTGTGTATTCTGTGCAGGGAGCTGGGGGGCAGAGCCACACCACTTGGCGAGATGCCACTCACCTGAGCAGGCTTGGCTCAGGAGCCTGTAAAGCAGCCCTGGCAGATTGGCATTGGTGTCTCCCTGGGCTTGCAGACTGACATTTTGTAACATTTGTGTTTGGTTGTAGCACTTATACATTTACTCACATACACTCCCTCCAAATGCACACCCACTGCAGACATACTGATCTACTGACGAAGTGCATGTCATGAATGCATTCTTTATCTTTTATTAAACATTATGATTTTAACTCAAGTCTATGGTGGCCTCCCTCTTGTTATTGCACACCGTTGAGCCAGGATGTAACAGTGCGTGCGTGAGATAGTGTGTGTGTGTCTGTGTTCACCCTGTATCCCAGGTCTTCATGTAGATCGCAGGAGGAGGTGCTGATATTGGACTGCCAGACTGTCTCCTTCACACTGCAGCCATACATGAACACGTTCTTCTTACGAGAGTGACCGTGGTAGTCACAGAAAACCTGCGGTATCACACACACACACACACACACACACACACACACACACACACACACACACACACTCATTAGACTGAATGTTTTAAAAGACTGGTTGGTGCTCATCCTAAATCAATACAATATAGAACATCGGGCATTTATGCCAGGGATGTATGCCCTCATTGTATTGTAGCGGTATGTTGAATAAGCTTCCATCGAATGGCATATAATTATTCAAAATTCATTCATGTATACATATAACACCTATTCTTGACCAGACTGTAGTGTATATAAAAATCAACAGTGCATTATCAATAGTGCAGATCCATGGGATCATTGGTTAACGGTGCAACATGGAAAACCCCAGGCAGTTCCAATGATTCAAGAGGAAAAAATAAAATGTTTTCACCAGTGGCGCCCTCTGTATGTGAGCGAGGTACTGCAGGAGGCTCTTGGTGTGGTAGATGGTTGGGTGGAGCTCGTGGTTCGGATTCTGCCACTGGCGGTTCAAATCCTCACCGCTCAGAGAACAGCGGTGACTACAGGGGGAGAAGAGCGGATGATGAGAGACCGAGCGCGAGGACGACAGCTGGAGTCTTTCAGGATCAGAACGGATGTTGAAAAATCTATCACGACACATCCTTATTAAACAAGTTAATGACTGCCCGCATTAGAGGAGATTGTGTTGAATCGTTGTTGCGCGTCAGAATGACAGTGAAGAGTTGTACACTGTGTAACACATTGGAAAAACGACACAGAAGCAGCAATTATGTGTCAAAATAAGCCACGCTTAGATGGCCGTGCGGTGTTATTCACGCCCCAACGACGCGTCTGTAATGAAAAATGTGAACCGTGTGTCTCCCTATTTAAGTCTACATCGTGGTTGACGTGAACCCGGGACGCCGCGACAGCGAGTGTATGCCCGCTCACTTTCCGTTGATGACGCCGTCGGGGTTCAGCATGGGGATGATCTTGAAGATGTAGGCCTCTCGCAGGCTGTGGGACAGCTGGCTGGAGCCCATCAGGAACTCCAGCGTGCCCTTCATCACCCAGCTGGCGTTGGTCTCCCCGGGATGCACCCTGGCCGACAGGAAGATCACCGGCCGGTTCCCTTGGGGCAGAGGAGAAGGGTGGGACCTGTGAGTGACTGTGTCCATTAGATCATTTAGCATAAGCTTTTATCGAAAAAGACTTGCAGTGAATTCAGATACACGTCATTAAGGGGTGACAGAGTAATGGGTTAGGGTTGGTCATCTTGCTCAGAGATGCCTACGTATTAGTCTGTGGACTTCAGGGGATCTGACCCAGAACGGCTGGGAGAAGAACACCCTGACTGCTAGACTATCCGGCATGTGATTATGAATGAAAGCCAACATGGAGACGAACACAAGGCGTGAACCTCAATGGACTAAAACCTGATTAAGTGATGGATAAGGATAATGTTCATTCCTAATGTAGCAAGGCTGCCAGAGTGTAATACTGTAATCTCTCACTAACACTCAATCCCTGTTCCCATAAAGCAAGGACAGAAATAATAAGATAAAAAAATACACGTCAGTGAATCGGTCTAATTATAAACCATAAATGAAGCACAGCGAAGATATTAAGCCAAACTGGCAAGATTCGATTTTAGGCTGTTCAATGACAAAGAGCAACGCTTAGGTACTTACTGAACTGACAGATGTGGTCGTTGGAGGTGGTCTCGGGCATGGCTGTTATGGTGAGGAGGGGGCAGCTGTTTCCTGCCAGTGTCTCACACAGGACGTCCTGTCTCCAATAGATCTGAGGGCTTCTCAGGTCCTCAAGCTTGGACAGGTGCATCTTCACCAGCACAGAGAAAGAGGGCGAGCGAGGAGAGTGGGAGAGACAGAAATGCACTATATATCATTTGTACGACTGCCAACTGCAAGGTGGTGAATCACAAACAGAGCACCACTTTAACCTGCGGTTTCAATAAAGACGTCTCGTGTGATTACAGACCTCAGAAAACCTTTTTACCGCTCGCTTTATTAATCATCAGCATCTGGGTAATGGCACAGATTAATGAAATAGCGCTGAACTCTCGTGAATTCCACAGCAGGCTGCGGAAGCACCGCTAGCTGAGCAGCATGATAGCTAAAGAGCCACAAGCATCTGGTAAAACAGTAGGGGTTACATGCACACACACCCACACGCACGCACACACACACACACACAGGAAAGAGACCGTCCTTCAGAGTATACAAGCAGGCACACTTTAAATATGATATGGCTGGAGTCAAGGCCAGGGTGAAAGTGATCGGTATGGAAGAGGCATACCTTGAGAGTGGAGTATGTGTAAGGGTAGTGGTAGGCAAAGTAGCAGACGTCGTCCTTATGGCTGAAGTTCATGGTGAACGTCATGGTGTAGTATGACTTTCCCTTCTGGCCGCCTGTGGCAATTGAACTCCTGGAGAAATGGTTTCTGCAAGAACCAATTGAAACTTGCATCAGGCAGTGTGTAGCCGCATTCAGAAAGCATCACAATTTGTGAAGTTTGTGATGTTTCGAAGAGAAGAAGAAGAAGTCTCAAGAATAAAACGCACCCAGCCAGGAGACAATCCATACAGGGAGATGTTCTTTGGTTCATGTTTGCCCTCTCCCACCACCAAGGTAAATTCTTAGACAACGTCAAAATAATATAGCTTAACTGTAACTACCACCCAAGCTGCTAGAGGCTGCTAATAGGAAGACATTCAAGTGCAGCTTTAACTGGAACGCTATAAGATGTGTACGAGCCAAGGTGAAAGGGATCCCATACTTGTAGTAACAGATGTCTTCTCCTGTTCTCACCCAGCGAGGCTTACCCCCAATCGCCTCCTGCACAGAATACATCAGTACCTGCATACCTGGGTGGACACACACACACCCACACACACACACCCACACATAGATACACACTTAAAACTACAGTTCACCAGAATATTTTGGCTCATTTGATGTAGTGTGTTTATGGTTTACTTTAGAGTAAACTTCATGATTTGGGAGTTTGCTGTGAATCAACCAGATGTATCTCCCACACATCGATCATAGACAGGACTATTCCAGGAGGCCTTACCGTAATTAAACTGGCTGTTGGACTTCTCACAGTTGATGATGTTGAAGCGGTAGTCCGTTCCTACGCGCATCCCGCTCACCTCAAAATAGAACCACTGGTGATAGTGGTTACTGTTGATGTCCGAGTTGAGCACCAGGTCATACTCATACCTGCACATAAAGAAACACCGTTCAGTAACCAAACACCAGCCAGCAACACCTAGAACAAGCCTTTTGACACACACACACGCACACACACACACGCACACGCGCGCGCGCACACACACACACACACACACACACACACACACACACACACACACACACACACACACACACACACACACACACACACAAACATCTTGATTAAAGTACAACGTACTGCCTGACATGGATAGCCTTTCTGAGATTGCCGGATTCAAATTGTGAGTTGAACTTCAGTGACTCTCCATCGTCAGCAATCACAGGGCCACTAGAAAGCAAACAATAAATCTGGATTTAGGCAGAGAACGGCACTGCAGAAAAACGGCAACGGCTGAATGCATTTAAATGAAAATACATTTTCAAATGTCAGATTGGGGCTTTTACAACTAGGGATGTATTTGTTATGCACAACACATAGTAAAGATGGACGACGAAGCTAAAATGTCCAGAGCATAATGGATGAAAACATTCAAACTCACCTAGGAATATCCAGGTCATAAACGACTTTGTCCAAGATGTCATTTGGGTGAATCAACCTCTCAATGTCCTGGAATATCTTAGCCCTGCAATAGCACCAAGAGAGAGTCTTTAGCACATGCATTGCCTACTTTGAGCAGATGCTTTTCTCTACAGCGATGTATAATGGAGTCAGATACAGGTAGGTGCATTTAGGAGCAGGGTTTAGGCGTCTTGCACAAGGAGGCCAACAGGTAGGGGGTGTGCAATTAATCAAATTTTGATCGTGATGTCGATTTCTGTGTCAAACGATCTGTAAACTAATATCATCACTATCCTTTTCTAAGTATGGTTATAGATTTTATTCATTAAATATTTCCGATTTGAACATTTTCTATAATTCTGGAGGCCCCCCAGTGCTCGCCCTCACAGAGCACCTCACCTCTGCACGCCGTACACCCTTTCCAGCAGCGGCTCCCGGAAGGTCGGGGCCACGTGGCCGAAGTAGTCGGGGTACGCCACCTCCGAGTACCGGGGCACCGAGGCGGTGCCCTTCACCATCTCCACGTACAGGTCCGGGTCGTGGAGGGGCAGCAGCAGGGCCGTGTCGGGCACCTCCAGCAGGGGGCCCTCCTCCTCGGGGCCCTCCGAGCCGCAGTCCGACCCCGCGGCGCTGCTCCCTCCCCCCCCTCGGCGCGCGGCGGCGATGCCCCCGACGAGCAGCGGGGAGTGGATGTGTCTGGTGGAGTTCACTGGGGACTCGTCCACCCCTCCTCCTCCTCCTCCACCTCCTCCTCCTCCGTTCAGAGGGCTGTCGGCCTCCAGGGCCACGCGCTCCAGGACGCGCACCAGCTCCTGCTCCAGGCCCGTGCCCCGGGAGGCGGGCCGGGCCCCCGGGGCCACGCCCTCTTTGGCGTCTTCCGTCAGGTGGATGCTGGCCAGTTCTAGAGGCGGCAGGGGGGAGGGGTCGGGCGCCGAGGGCGTGGCAGGTCTACAGGAAGAGGGAGCGGAGGCGGGGCGGGCCTCGCCGGGGTCGCGCTTAAGGGGCGTGGCTTGGACCGTGGGCACGGTGATTGGCCGGGGGGATTTGGTGGCTGATGTGGTGGATGTCGCCGAGGACGTTTTGGCACAGTCAAAATCATACCCCTGTGATGATGAGATTTTGTACATCTTGTTCATTGTTTTTTGAGGAAATATGTTTTGTCTTTTTAAATTTCTTTATTTAACCATTTTATCCAAACATTTATTGCTGGAAAACATGGATTTTTTTTTTTTCAATGTAGTGCACTAAACTAGTTAGATATATATTATAGATATTGTAAAATTAGTGCCGTAAATGAAAAGTTGAGGTAAATGTTGAAGCATCAACTCCCAGTTTGAATGGATCCACACGCGTCCTTCCCGTAGGGAACGCCACTGACCTGGAAGTCCTCGGACAGCTCCAGGAAGAACTTGTCGTACGCCCTCAGCTCCTCAAACGGACGGCTGTGGATCTCTCTGGGACGCAGCTTGCTGAGGTCTGTCTCTATGTCGTCGTTCTGCGGAATCGGGCCAGAAAGGGTTCACTGAGACGAGTGTGGAAGGATATCCCAGAGTTTTGTTGCCAAGAGTTTTGTTATTTTCATTATGAACCACTTCTTCGATCGACGAGTTTCAGAACTGGTTATACATGAATACACAATCCTGTTAATGTAACTATAATCCTGTAAAGTTCCATTGCTGACAGAGCCAGGTGCATCGCAAAACCTTGACTACGATCCAAAGGTCTCTCATCTCACAGAGACCTCCTGTACCTCGGGTGACCAGTTATCTCCCCAACCATGAATTAACGGCCAAGCAGAAGGCAGTTTTAATTATCTCTCGTTGGTATAAACCCAAAGTGTGTGCGTGTGCGTGTGCATGTGCATGTGCGTGCGCGTTTGAGTTGTACCCCTGTGCGACAGTCCTTCTCGTCCTCTTCGTTCTCTGTGTCATTCTCCATGTCCGCCTCAGTCTCCTCATCGCTGTCGTCCACGACGTCGTCCACTACGAGCACAGACACACACACACACACAGGTAAACGCAAACACTCAAAACACACACACAGGGTAACATTTCCATTGACACCAAAGCGGTGCACGTGAGCTGTAGGGTTATTATGGGTGAGTCACTGTGCTGTGACAGACAGGAGAGGGCCAGTGACTGGGGGTGGATCGTAAGCAGCCATGACACAGAGCTCCGAATCCGAAGAGAGAGAGAAAAGATCTACGCAGAGATAAAATTCTTCAAACATACCCTTAAATGCACATTATCCCATTCTGTTGTAATTCCTATTCTTGGGTTTCAACAACACTTGTCAACTCCTGATACGGTGAGTATGAATGACTGAGGGATCGCTGTGTTTAGTTTAGATGAAAACATTATTTGGTGGAAGAAAAATTGAATAACTACATTGTTTTAAAACTCTTTAGACAAAGATAATAAACCTCACCCAATGTTCTACATTCACAGAATGTTGTAATGTCCTCGTCGAGAATAACAAAGGAACATTTGCTCGAATCTGCATTTAAGAGTCATGAACCGTGACGCTTAAACCTTGGCCCTCTGACCCCCCTTCCCCGTCGCGAAAAAAGTAGACCACCAGTTTAGCTTACTGTGTCCTCTCTATAGTACTGCAAAAGGTACCTATGACAATTCCAACTTATTGAAAGAACAAATGAATACGCTAGTCCAGCCTTAGCAATGCAACGAGCAAACAGCAGGGAAAGAGTGAGAGTTATCACCAAAACTAAAAACAGCTCTCTCTTAAGCAAAATGCTAATCCTCCTGACAAATAATCCCATCATCAAACAAGCTGTGAGGGCACTTCATTAGAATATATACTTAAATATAGACAACGGCCTGGGGTGCAGAACGCATGACAGCAGACAAATTAAACACCCTCAGTAAAGCTTTTGCGTTTTAGGAGTTGAAATGGCTTTCAAAAGCTATGGTTTTCTGAATGCATTTTAGCTCTGGTGTGGGAAGTTCACCTTGAAAACTGTAGATAATTAATCAGAAACAAGGTCCTCCTCACTAGCCGTTAGGTCACTCGCGGCGGTTGCCGTCATGAAGTAAACCAAGTCACGCCCATAAGATTATATCCAGTGTATTGGATTTGTGTCCCTCACAGCGGGCAGAACTTGGCATAAAGTTAGCGACAACAAAGCCCACCCATTTAGAGGGAAGATATGATTGGTCAATTTTACTGTCGTTTGAAATAAGTGCCATTGAATTAAGATTACGACCTCTGTGAAATTAGCAGGTCCACCAATCAAAGAGCTGCATAGCACATTCCTTCCCAACAACTGCAGAGTCAGCAGCATTCTGAGGCTGACAAAAGGGGCTTCTTTCATTTAACCCTTCCCGTTCCAACACAAATTGAATAGGCCGTTTCTTAGGGTTTATTTCCTCAGAATTCTTTGTGTTAAATATGGATTGTCAAATAAAATTTAAAAAACCTGGAATACCTTAGGCCCTCTCTGATGGCTTAGAGGGCCCTGACGGTTCCTCTCTGCTTATCAGGATACGCTTTAGCAATGCAGCAGAAGGCAAGGGTGTCCTTTTAACATGCCCATCTGTAGGCCTTTGGGAGTGTGTGTGTAGTGGAACGACTGAGGGATTTCATCAGTGAGTGAGTGCATGAGTGAGAGAGTGAGTGAGTGCATGGGTGGCAGTGAGACAGTGAGTTAGTGAGTGAGTGAGTGAGTGAGTAAGTGAGTGAGTGAGTAAGTGAGTGAGTTAATGAGTAAGTGAGTGAGTTAAAGAGTGAGTGAGTGAGTGAGTGAGTGAGTGAGTGAGTGAGTGAGTGTATATGCGTATGCTTTTGTGGCGCCAACCTCCAGGCATTTGGCTGTAGATCTGTGCCACAGGGCCACCGGCGGGCACGTGTGGTAGTGGGTAGTGAAAGGCCGACTTGATGGTGGGCAGAGGCAGGCGGTTCTTGGGAAAACACTTCCTCATGATGAGACTGGAGGTGTTCACCAGAGGGTCCAGCGTCCGCACTGGGAGGCACTCCTGGGAACCAGACAAAATACCGGAGGACAGGAGGTTGATCAAGAAGAGTTGCTCATTCTGAAGTGATCCTCCTTGAAAAACATTGAGGTTGAAGAAAAGCTTGTGGTACTTATTCAGCCTTGGATTAGGGTTGAAGAGCGTGATGTTTTCTGTTTGAAGACCCATATAAAGTAGGGTATGACAGAAATATTAAGTTCTGTACAGTCCCTGGGATGATGTGTTCCTTTGTACGTTTGTGTATATTATATTGAATTGTGGCATAATACAAGCTGATAAAATATAAAAAGATAAATATTGTTTTGTTGTTTTATAGATTTGACCTAGAAATGCATACCTTCTTTAACTTAGTTGGTTAATCATAAAATACACAAACAGGAACATAACAATAGTTAGCTTTACTACTTTCCTAAATCTCAGATGAAAGTAAATAAGACATGAGTAACATTGTAGGCCTGGGTGACACATCGTGTCTGCGATCGGATCTGGCAGATCCACTCACAGACTTGTGTCCAGACTTGACAGATAAATGCAAACTCTGTGGCTGGATCGGTGATCAGATTTCTCGTTCCTGGTAAATATTTAAATACTTCCTGGGGAAAATGCTGCTGATTGCCAAAGTTCTTTTCCCTTAAAATGCTTCATTTTTGATGCGCCCGCAACAGACGTGCAATGTTCAAGAGAGCACAAAAGACGTTGCTGAGAGGTAAAGTTTCATAGTCAACATTTAATTTGACCTTCATTGCTGCAGGTCATAAATTAAATGAAATTATAACATGAAAGTAACTTTACATTGGTGCAGAAACAAGCATTAACCTCATGCATTACATTCTTAAGGTGCATTTTTTGTTGATTTGATGTTCAAGGCGGTATCCTTTGCATACCGGGAGGCGCGGATATTTGTTTAGTTGTAATTAAATAGCAAGTAACCTGTCCACAGCGTGTACACAGTCCACTGCTACCAGACCTGATCACAATGTGGGCCAGATCTCCTCTGTGATCTGTTGCGGGTCCCAATGCAACCAAGATCTGATTAAAGAGTGTCCTGACAATTAATGCATCTCAGCAGGATCGCTATTTCAATACGACAAAAATCACATTGAAACCACGAAGAGTAACCGTAGCCCTTACTTCTTCTAGAGGACGGTCTAACTATAGCGATGCATGCTTAGAATAGGAAACAGTATAGTTCTCAGTATTGAAAATAGAAACGGCGGGTCAGATAGTCTAGTGCGTTTGACTCCCAGCCAAGAGGTTCTGGGTTCAAACCCTACCTGTAGGCATCCTAGAGCAAGATGCCTAAAACCTACCTGGTCCTAAATGACACAAAAAAGTACACTGTAAGGCGCTTTGGATCAAAGCATCTTCTTCATGACTTAATGGTACTAATAAACAAAGCAATCTCTATCCTTGATCTATTATTGACAGCAGAAACGACATGGACGCGGCGCTTACGTTGGAGGTGTTGTAGAGGACTCTCATGCCGTCGGCCTCGATGAAGGCAGTCCTGCCGCACTTGATGTTGGTGATGTTCCTGAGGCTGGCCAGCAGGCCCTTCCGGATCAGCATGTGCCGTTGTCGGGTGTCGTTGCGGTGCCAGTCTTGGTAGGCGAACAGCAGGAGGGGGACATGCCCTCGGTCAACCGCCCGCCGCGCGTTGGTCTCTACACAGGAGGAGAGAATGAATGAACGAACGTTATATGGCGGGCAACAGTCTAGGGGGGCTGCATCACCAAGAGCACTTACTCATTTTGATAGATTTACCCTTAACTAGAAAATATGTCTTGCTTATCTAAGTGCTTGTTTATTTTGGGTTGTCAAGTGTAATCCAAGTGAACAAAGAAGAAACGGGTGCTTCAGTTTGTGTCATTCATGATCATTTAGGTTGTCTGTCAGGCGCCTGCGGTGTTCTTTCTCCCGCATTAGGTAAACAAGCATCAAGATAGTCATCAATTGAGCGTTAGCACTAGCTGTTAAGCAGACAGAGGGATCGAGGTGACAAACCCGGACAGGAAAGGACGCCGGTTTTAAATGGATAGCAACCAACTAGTGACAGCGAGGCAATGGATCATTAGTGGGGTGTAAATAACTCACTGGATTTGAGGAGGGCTCCCAGAGTGTCCAGGGCCACCCTGTTGATTTGGGACACATGACAGGTGAGTTAGAATGAAGGACGAGCAGACACGGAGGCGGCCGGCACATGCGACAGGAGACGACAAATAGAACCCGAGTGGCTCTTGGAGCGTTTTGTAAATGCGTGGCTTTACTTGAGCAGGGTGGTGTTCTTCTTGGTGTGCGGCCCCACGATCTTGAACATGAGCTCCACTGCACCGCTCTTCCCAAGTGAGATGGCGTTCACCGCTGCACATAGCATGCACACATACACCAAGGACCTCAAACAAAGAAACACTTGGGTCTTTATTGATTTGCAAAGACGCATGGAGGGTATAGAGGATTTAATGTACTGATTAACATAAAAGAGGAAGTAAGAAGGACAGAAACGGAATTGATCCTAATCAGACTTCACACTTCTCTATTACACTAAAACTGTCTATCTGTCAAACTGTCTGTCTGTCTCTTTTAATTGAGTCTTGCGGACCAGCTTACAGTTGGAAGAGTAGACCCTGAGGACTTGCAGGCAAGGCAGAACCAGTTTGGAGTTGAGGAGGTTCTGTTTCAGTAGGTTGACGGTTACATTCAGAGCTCCAGTCAAGCGGGCCTTTACCCCAAACTTCCTGTCTGCGGAGGAAGAGGGTCGTCAGGGAGGATAGAGTAACTGGTTCAGTGCACTGTTTGAATGGATGTATAATTTTCATAATAACACGGTAGCCTGTTTGTAGCCTGTCATGTAAACTTTAAATGAAGACAGGGAAAGACTGAGAGATGTATTCATTATTTGTTTTTAAGTTGTCTCAGGCAAGGATACAAAATGTTTAAAAATGTATAGCCATGTAGAGCTGGAGTCAACATAAATGTTGATATTTCACTGTCATCAATTTATCTGCATGAAAATTAAATGTTTTTCATATCGTTTTAACCACAAATTTGTGATCACGGTTTGTCAGATATTAGTAAAAAGAATGCCACAATGGAGGTTTAAATTATAAATTCATACCCACGAAAATTCATCCCTTTACATGAACTTTACAGGAACCAGGCCTATGCTTACGCCTGCTGTGAACATACCTTTTGGTCCCACTTTGGCCAGCAGGGAGTGAAGCTGCAGCATGAGTTCCTCACTGGGAGGAGACTCTTTGCTGGCAGAGATCAGCAGCTTCAATAAGATGGCGGGGCCCCCCTTAGACACAAACACCGCCACCCTGCGCCCTCCGCCTGTTACACACAGAGAAAAATTCAACACTGATCATGGAGAATGTATAAAAATTTAAGAAATTTACAATATGGTTTTGATTTTTTAATTATTATCTATTATTTTTATTCAAATATTTTGTCCCATCAATTGACCAGTGTGAATGTATTCAAGGGTAGAAACTTATTTTAGCTACTTCTTTTGCTACTTTGAGCTACTTACCCACAGTAAGTAGCTCACTGAGGATATAAAGAATGTTCAAGGTGGTCTGAAGATCTCGGGAATTCTGTCAAAAAACAGACACAATGACAATATCCAATGAATGAATAAATGAAATAATATTTTTATTTTTTTTTCAAACAAAGTGTCAATTTAATTGCACCGCAGCACTAGCGCTATTCAAGAGCATTCAAAGAAATGCACTAGCAAAGACGACTGAAGGAAAAGAAAAAACAATCCTAACCGTTGTTACCTAAGTAACAGCATGTTATTATTAGAAGGTAGAGCTTTTTGATATAGGAGGAGTGCGAAGCATTGAGTCGTGATGAAAGAGATGTCGAGGATCGGGCAGTCGAAAATAAAAAGGACCACCTATGCAATAAAAACATTTTACAATTGATTTAAAATGAGTGAATCTTTTAAAATGACACTGTACACAGATAGATGGTACATGGCAAAGGAATGACAATGCTGCGACATTGCGGAGAAAAAAAAGGGGAGCGACCAAATGTGTGAGGGGTGCCACCAGTAGAAAGGGTTAGTATTGAGCCCTGCATTAAAGCCATCGTTTAAGGATCTAGCGATGATTCTGTTTCCAGGTCAAAATGGATGTGAGGTGCATCTCTGACCTGCACAGAATGAACACATAGACCATAACGCGGCCAAGCTGTGATCTCATTGATTTAGGGTTCTCAATAGCATTTTTACTCCGGGAATGAATGTAAAAGCTTATTACAACTAGGGTTTTCAGATATCAGCTAGGAATCATTTGAATGATTCCTTCCAGCATGCATGTTAACATAATGAATGATTCTGATTCTAATGTTGTCACATACCTCCAGGGAAGCCAGGATGACCTCCATGCCAGTTGAGCCTTTGGACATCACCTCCTTCTTGGTCTTCTCTAAAACACACAACATTCACAGGGATTCTTTTTCACACATGTCAAACCTTACATATTTTACATATACTTTACACAACTTTAGACATACAGAAATTCTTGTGGAATGTAGGAAGCATTTTTTTATATATCTACTGTGACAACTTGCACTACTTACACTTCAAGTTATTTTTATGAAACTAGGTTGTGCAGCAATATACTTTTTTTTTTACATGGACATCTGCTAAATGACCAAATATAATGTAAATGTATGTATTTTGAACAACAGATAAATGCAATCCCTACACATGGAATAAAAAATAAAAAATACTGTAGATAACAATAATATCAATGGTCAATAAACACTTGTTTATTATTGTATGCACTCCCATCACCATGATCAGTATGTACACCAGCATCTCATAGAAACATAAAGTAAGAAAGTATAACATTTCATGTTGGCAGAGCTGTCACAGTAAACACCCTTCACAGGGCGTCATACTGGGTGCCAAAGATGTCTGAAATGATTTTAGCGATTCAGTTGGGAACTCGTGGGCCTGACTGAACCAGCGCTGTTCAGCTGGGCTTTCTCCATCTCTGCCATTCTATTCTCCCCCTCATTGCCCATCTCTCTCTCTCACGACTCCTTGTTCTGAAGCAGAAGTCTGAGGCCCCCACAGGTCCATGCCCCGGCATCTGCCTTCAGAGCTGAGAAATTCCGCTCTCCTTTTGAGGCGGTCTAAATGTGAGAAGACTGCTGACAGCCTCTGCACAGGCCAGCACGCAGAATTCAACACAAAACAACACCAAAATGCCAAGACGATAACTACAAAGACAGATTCAAACTGACAACCACAAGTTTCTGAATCAATATCAAAAGAGGAGAGATATTGAAGATAGTCTTCCAAATAGCCATTTTGGCTGCCTTTATGCTGATGCTGAACAACAAGACATTACCTTTTGGAAGTCTACAAATGTAGTGAGGTATTTAAAACGCATAAGGTGCAGAGTCGGGGAACAAAACCATAGCAACATTGTTGCGCTGTGGTAGAGACATTTACATGTCTTCCTCATTCACAAGTTACTAAAGATATACCCCCAACCCCCTCATTTACGTATAAGTGGCCCCTAAAAGACGGCTGGCTCACGTCACGGTGAGAGGAAACGCCCTCCTATGGTTTCTCGTCTGTAGTTTTAGAATGTTTATTCTGTAGGCTTAAATTAGAGTTAAGGTAACTAATCCACACCCCGGTTAAAATCAGACACTACCAGCTTTAGAATCATGACTGTATATGCCACAGACAAATAAAGTGGCATTAACTATTACAAATGCATATTTTACTGTTTAAATTAATATGCCTTTCACAGGGCTCATCTCTTAAACCCATGTGGTAAGACATGGTGATTTAAGATCAGGTTAATAAACAAGGCGACAAATGGATTTTAATGAAAGACCTCACTTCATATAACTAATGTATAATATGTAACTTCATGTAACTAATGTTTAATATGTAACCCTTTTGTACGTAATGCTTGATTTACTGTATGGAATGTGTTTTAGACATCGTGGGCGGGACATGAATGCTAATGGTGAACATCAAGAGCCCGTAGTTTAGAGCATTGTGATTGGCCAAGGATATCTTGGGGGAGGCCACACAATTAGGATATAAAACGGAGCTCCGAGACTGGGAGTTCTTTGCAAACCAACTCAGGTGATGTTTTTACTCTCTGCAGTGACAATAAAGCCTTGTTCATTCAACCCTAGTCCTTCTCGACCTCTTGTAATTTGTTAGAGTATTAGACTTTGGGTTTTATCCACGACAGTGACTGTTTCTGTTGCAAAGCAACCATGAATCATCTACATTTAACCTATGATGACGTTCAGCGCTTTATTTTAAGAGAATTTACCTTTTTTTGACTAGGGCATCAAGGGCGCTCTGTCAAAAAAGCGAGGAGTTGACTGCACCAAATAACGAGGTGCTCATCAACGCAAAAGCAGCGAGGGACGCTTATAAAATAGTCACCCCAAGCTGCAATGTTAGAGCCGTTCGAGTCAAGTTTATACAAAGACTTTATTTTCCGAGGCTGGTGAGCAGTGTTTATGTTCCAAGTTCCACATACATCCTTGATTAAAATAAGAATTATATTTATGTTCCGGTAGAACAAATCCATATTTGTACAATTAATTGAATTGTACAAACACCAACAATTCAGATCTAGAGGGAGCAGTATCATTTGATTTACAGGGCAATAAATTAAAAGGGAGCGGAGATGCAGCCAGTGCTGGAAGAATCATGTGGTGGTTCAAACATAGATCTGCGATGACACATGACTTGTGTGTGTGGTAGTTCATCTGAGACATGCGTGCACCCACACACCCACAAACACATGTACGCATGCACGCACACATTCACCAATCCCAGGGAGGCTGGGATACTGCTGATCTCTAAGAACATTGCTGTCATACCAGACTTTTTTAAGCTCTTCAAAACAAAATTACATTGACAATACTATAAAATTACAATACTGATCCTCCAAGCCAAACACTAAATCCCAAGATATCATAATGTTATCTTATGAACATAGCAATGAAGCCATCTTTATCCTTTCATTGCATTCAGAATAAGCATTTCACCCTTTCTACTAATATTTACAAATAAATCATCCATAAATTTGCTTTAAAGGGTATATGTGATTATGTGGGTGGGAGGGGGTTTACATCATGTGCTTGGGAAGCAGGGTGTGCCTTTTGAACCAGTTCCCTTGAAAGGGGTAATGTTTGCTCTCAGAGTTTTCCCCGTACAAGCAAAAGTGGGTGATAAAGCCATAAAATGAAACCTATTCAATGTAACATTAGTGACAGTAGCAACACAAAAGTGGCAAAGTTAATGTTTTGAACTGTTATAGAACCTACCAGCACGTGTGTTGAACAGAGAAACTTTGCAGCTGTAAATGTGACTGCTTTGTATATTTGGAAGCAATATAAAAGTCTCAAGTATATAATGATGTCATACAATCTCAGAAATTCAACTATATGAAAGCACTTGTCAGTTAACTCGGATCTGTGAGTCAAAGGACGGGAAATCATTTTTTTGCAAGGATAATCAGTCAAAAGAAGATGACCAACAACGATGGTTACCTGATGAATCTTCACAGACCAAAGAGCCCCGGTATGTCCTGGTGTAACTATACTCCATACCTCAGCTCTGTCCAAGCTCAAGGATCAAGTGCCTGCTGGTTGGTAAACAGTCAAATATTTTGCAAAACGTCCTAGGCTGGTGTTTCCACAGCCGTCTTTACACAAGCTGACACCAGAGTCAAGAGATAGGGAGTACAGTGTCAACCATGTGGACCTTCGTCTACATGCTATTGCAAATATAGACCACTCCTTAGGGGAACCGGAAACTGAGCAAGCTAACTTCCCTCCCGTTTCCTCTTCCTCATGCCTCCAGCGATAGTTAGCAAAGAAACTAATGACATCAAATAAAGTAAGGCCAATGAGTAAAAGAGACCAAGAAAGAAAGAAAAGAGAACAAAACAGAGTGAAATATATAACAAAATGGAAAGCAAAACAGCCATGTAAATCCTACCCAAATTCGATGATGCTAGTAACGCCTGCCAGACACTCCTTTGACCCATTAACCAATAGTATCCCTTCTCTCCGTTCCTTTGGCAATGCCAATCATTCCCTCCCGACGTCTACAATGTCATGGGAGTGACTCAACCCAAGAGGCCGGGTCTGTAGTGTGGAACTGAGCTTAGCAAGGCCTGGACACGAGGGTGTATGGTTACGCTGAACAGGTTCACCCTCCCTGCCTCCTCACCCACGCACACTTTTTTGTATATCCACAACTAGAAACCATGCGAAACTGAGAGAAGAGGAACAGCTGAGAGATCCTGACTGAATGGTACGCAGCATTAGATGTTGGATGCAAGATTAAGATTAATTAAGAGTGTCTGTCAGCAGGGTTGCGGTCTTTTGATCATTTTACATATTTTCTCATCATGCAGACTTTAACTGATGATGCAGGCCGGCAAAGAACAAGGGAGAAACAGAAAGGAAATGCAATAACTCAAATGATGATCTTATCATATTTATACATTAAGGCTGGTAATTTGTGGCGGTCACTTCTCAGATTCCCAAGCAAGCTTAGAATCAGAGTAGAAGGCCAAAGTACAATGTTTAGGATTATAATGACAAGTGGTAAAATAATCCAGTAACAGTTTTACATTGCACACAAAAACTTTACATTTTGTAACCATAACAGTGAACAGATGCAGTAGAACAGGGTCACCCCTCAACAGGCAATAGCTTCACAGACACAACTCCAGCCAACTGGCCGCCAGCCTATCCCACAGAACTACTCCACATAATCTACAGCAGCTTCTTAGGGACATGCCCCCTGCCCAGCCCTCTGCTACCCCCTACTGGTCAATTAGAGACATGTTTAGTGGGATATTTTAATCAAAATCAACTATGCAGACAAGGGAGGAATAACCTTCCCTTGACTGTGAAAACGTATTAGACGTGTAAGTCATTATCACCAAGTTATAATTAGGAATAGTCCCATCATCCTTTATCACATTTTGGTTTCATCCAAAAGCTTCTACCTCAACAAAGCATGATGTTAATCAGCTGAATGGAAACAGAGCCCCTGTGACAAAACATATATGTTATGGTCTCATATCAGAGAGGCGAGTTTAATCTTCATTTTGCTTTTTGGTTTTAGGATAATTAAATTATACTTTAAGTAAAAAGAATCAAGAGAGAATACCTACTCACTGATAGTGAACTGCCAAATCTGAACTGGTGCAGTGCCAAATATTTTACACCATATACTATCTACCATCAGCTTCTCCAACATTAGATACAGTATAACATTGGAAGATAAGTGTGTGTGTGTGTGTGTGTGTGTGTGTGTGTGTGTGTGTGTGTGTGTGTGTGTGTGTGTGTGTGTGTGTGTGTGTGTGTGTGTGTGTGTGTGTGTCTAACCCTGCGTCTGTATGAGGTGGAGGATCTTTGCAGTGAGTTGGCGTGCAATCTCTGCCTCCGTCATCATGGACTCCCTACTCATCCTCTCCAGTTGGCCCAGCAACATCAGCAACCTGGAGTTACTGGGTACACTGGGGACGCAGACACATACACAAAGAAATAAACACATACACAAACAAACACAAATATTTTTTTTACAAATGTTGATGATTTTGCCCCTCTCAAAGTCAAACTGTATTCAGTGACTATGGAATTAAATGATATATCACAAAATAATGATGGAATGGTATTAAAAGACATCCCACTATTTCCATAGTCTGCCTCGATATTTACATATCTTTAGGATAATGTTGTGCTTGGTATTGTACGAGTGTTGAAGGCCGAGAACATAGCCCTTAAAAACATGCACGTGTGGGAAAGAATTTCCCATTTTCCATACATCTCTTATGTAGAAGATATACAAAACAAGGCTGCAACAACAAGCATGTCTACATTAGACAACTTAAGATTGGATGCTTGATTTACAAACTATACTAAACTAAATACGTTGTTAGGATTTCCCACTGCATCGATATTTTAAGATCATCTTAAGCAAAGGGTGATATGTCAGTAGTTGGCATAGCAACCAGCACCATGGGAAACCAAATTAACCCCAAGAAAGCTACCCAGTTGAGCAGAGTTCCATGCAAAATGTCCTTATAAAGACACAGAATGGGTAGGTGGTTTGGGGTAAATCAAGACAGAGAGGAAAAAAATCCCATAACATAAAAAGGAAAGGAAAACATAAGAATAGAGGGAAAATAACTGAGCTATAAAACATTGCTTGCTTTGCAGCCAACTCCATAGGCTGACATTGAATTGTTAGCTTACTTTGCCAGGTATTTACAGATTTAACCATTCGTTTACTTAAACACGAATAGTGTAGGTCATAAACAAAGGTTATTTTTGTACATATGCTTGTAAATAGGCTTTTTATGAAATGAGAACCGGAATAGGTTATCTTTAATAACCAATAAAAAGGCTTTATTTATTCACAGACAATAGGGCCAACATGCAAACCAACGTGACCCTTCCATTACTGTCATGAAAGATGACAGGATAAAACATGAATTGACAGGGAAACACACATACACACACCACTAAGCACAACCCCAATAAAATAATAAAATGGAGCAGGGTATAAACAGTCCAAGTGAAGTACCCGTGAGAGAAGAAGCAAACCTAAAGCAGTTGGTTGTGACAAGCTTTTCACATCAACAGATACAAACTAGTGTGCGTGTTGGTGATCTCTCAATGACTGTTTTACATACTTACCCTTTTTCAGAAGTCATTTTGGGCTTGTTCATTTTCTTTCACCAAATTGACATGTTTTATCCCCTGTAAGAAATATCAATTAAATCAGTATACCTACAGCCTCAAACCGCCATACAAAACCATTTGATAAGTGATAAGCCATACATACTGGCCTATTATTCAAACGTTTTCACACCACTATAGTTTATGGCAATCTCTAGCATAGCCTCGAGACTGTAGTTTCCCTCCCCTGGTTTGACGAAACACAAAGGTATTCGTAATACATACAATACAAAGGTCTCAGATGTCTTCGAACTAAAGGGCTGCAGACAACGTCATTAAGACTGTGGGTCTAATATAAACAAAGCCTAAACAAACGTTGAAAGCCGCGTCTGTTGAAGAGACGCATAAATAAATGCCATGATCAATTACTTATTTATACAAAATGTTACATAAACAGTCGCTATCTGCACAGTGGCGTATATAGAGCGTCAATAAAGAAACACGCTGTTAATTAGAGACAAAGAAATACAGGCGCATCGATGATAACAGATGAGTCATACACCATGATGTAACATTAGCTGTTAGGTTAGTGTCAAACCAGTTCAAATGGATCTCTCGGCTGATAGACTAATCAATGCAACCGACCACTGAGCTAACCATTTAGCAACTGACCCTCATCTATTTTATTCCAATGGTACATTGCTCTAGCTGCAAGCTCTTGCAGAAAAAGATGGCCTATTTAGCTGCATTCTGCACCATGCATCCCAAGAAAAAATGTGTTTATTTAGCTATAAATAGCAAAGCAACAAGGGGCTTGCAAGAGCCCAACACAGTTGCTGCACCTGCTCAAGTCACCCATTCAATAACGTCCGCTAGCTGAGGCTAACTAGCACCGTGTCCGTCCCACTAGGAATGATAACAATAACCCCTTACGGCTGATACGAGATCAATAAACGTCACAGAACGTAACGTAGAAAATGGGCAAATAACACAATTGGGCATGGACATCATACGAACCTCTATGTGAAGGAACTGTTGTCCCGTAAAGGGCGAACCAATTCCCTGATAAGGAGCTACTGTTTTGAGTGTCGCCCGGAACGCCCCAGTGATGTTGTGATAAAACGACCCCTCGGTGTTCGGGAGGGCTGTCAGGAGGAGCTGTCACCGTGTGGAGACGGCGCCAAAACAACGCGAGAATCTCCGGGTCCCTGAGATATGACGACTGGTTCAGTCAGAGCGAACCGCAAATCCAAACAACCGTGAGCGACGCTCACAAAAACTACATTTCCCATGTAAATACCGTCCTATGACGTCAAATGAGTGCGACTTGGACTCCCCAACGTCCAAGGGGCTATTCCTTTTAGCTAAAACTGCAAGGTATGTGTTCCTTTAAAAATACAAAATGACATGTAATCGTAATCATTAGACACATTTCCAAAGGACTGTGAATTGATATAATACAAATACAAACAAATGTTTTATGATATGTATTATAATCTGGTTTTCTACCTGCATAACTCATTGTAGTTCACTGTAGCCTATTATGCTATACTATTTGACTATTAAATACGCTATAGTTACCATTAATAATTGCAAAAATAAGTGTTATTTATAGCTTCCTCATTATCATGCTAGTTACATAGTAACAAAAAATATCCAGTGGGCATTCATGTAGTAATGTCCACCTTTTTAGGGCACGATTTACGATGCCAATCAACAGAACATTGTGATCCTTGCTCCAGTATACCTCACGATGAATAAGTCATAAATGGGCAAACATAAGACCCTAACCCTACCTGTGATGTCCAGCCTTCCCCTAATACTTTGTGGGCTTAAACGATCTCAGTACCACTACCCACTAACCTTGAGGGTGTTTAAACAACAGGATTCTGTGAATCCTTTGTTGCCAACTTCAAAATGTTTATAATATAATGGATGAAGTTGTTGTTCTTGTTTTTATTTTATTCTATTGTGGTCCTCCCTTTGTGTTTTGCTAGATTGTCACAATGGTGATGAAGTCGTCAGTCGATGATGATGATGCAGGCTGGGGACTGGGGATCCCAGAGAAAATGAGGAATAATGTCAACTGGGTTGATGTTACACACGAATTCAAGGGAGCTTGCAAAGGTGTGTGTGTGTGTGTGTGTGTGTGTGTGTGTGTGTGTGTGTGTGTGTGTGTGTGTGTGTGTGTGTGTGTGTGTGTGTGTGTGTGTGTGTGTGTGTGTGTGTGTGTGAGAGAGACATTTGATAATTAACTCCACTCTATTTGTCTGTGCAGAGTTGAATCTTGGAGAGCTTCTTCATGACAAACTGTGAGTATGACAGCTCACTGCTTTTTCCAAATGTCTTACTAATACCATGGTACCATATAATTTAAAAAAAAAGGGTTTGAAATGAAGACAACAAATCTTCTGTTTTATGATTTGGCACATTACTCCCATGTGCTTTTATGTTGCAGGTTCGGGCTCTTTGAGGCTATGTCTGCCATAGAGATGATGGATCCTAAGATGGACGCCGGAATGATCGGGAACCAAGTCAACAGGAAGGTTCTCAACTTTGAACAGGCTGTAAAGGTGACATATTTTAGTTTCACAAAAAATTATGGATGTTGTTTTTTCATGATAGTGAGACGAGACCTGTTCAAAATGATGATTGTTTAATGTTCAATACTACACATCAGATGAATGCTTCCCAGTGCTCCTTTTTTAAGTATTTGTCTTTGCAGGACAACGCCATCAAGGTCAGGGATCTGAGTCTTCCTGAGCTCATAGGAATCATAGACACCTGTTTCTGCTGCCTGGTATGATCGACCGGCTTAACAAAATATGGAATCTTCCATGCATCAATTGTTTTCATATTACACCTTTTATTACACATCACAGTTCGTCTAAATGTTACATTCAAAGATGGACGTGTTTTTATTTTGTTTCTGCGTTCATGCATGTGCGTGTCTAGATTACATGGCTAGAGGGTCACTCCTTGGCACAGACGGTGTTTACCTGTCTCTACGTGCACAGTCCCGACCTGATCGAGGACCCGGCGCTGAAGGCCTTTGCCCTGGGCATCCTCAAGGTGTGCGACATCGCCCGGGAGAAGGTCAACAAGGCGGCCGTGTTCGAGGAGGTAGGATGGGAGGGCTCTCTCTTTGTCTTCGACAGGTTCAAAATCATGCACACAAGATATGCTCTATGAGGTATATGATTGTTTTGTACGTTTAGTAGTTGGGTACTGTATTCTTCCCTGGTGGTGATAACTGGAGATAAATCCTGCAGTCGTCACTGTTATCTTTTTGTCAGAAGACAAGAAGAAATCTTGCAGCCGTTGGTGGAAGGTTTTATTCTTTAGACACACATGATTTCAAATACGTTTGCGCAAAGATGCTTTCTAGAGATGTATGTAGCCTGCTTCTTTTTTTATGCCTTTCCATTCAATTTATTGTTCCACCTCAGGAGGACTTCCAGGCCATGACGTATGGCTTCAAGATGGCCAATAATGTTACTGACCTGCGGGTCACAGGTAAGAAATAAGATTATCGTTTTTACTTTGCCACGGTTTTAAACTATGTGGGAATCTGCCTTTTTAAATTTTATACTGTGTAAGCAATGATGTTTCTGTTCTTTTAGGTATGCTTAAAGACGTGGAGGAGGAGTTACAGAGAAAAGTCAAGGTGACACTTCAACTCCTCAAGAGTTCAGTTTGAGGCTAATATGTAGCTGATCCTGAGTTTAATTAAAATGTTCCCTCCATGGCTATTTTCTAACCGACAGAGCACGCGCACTCGACAAGGGGAGCAGCGAAACGCTGAGATAGAGACGGAGGTACACTACCTATCTTGTTCAAACATATCAAGTGTGATTTTTGTTTGTCCTTCGTGGCTTTTACAAATGACAGAAAAAATTGTTATTTATTAATTGCTTAATGAATGAGTTTCCTGCAGCTAAACGCATTATAAGTAAGAATACTCTGCTTGACTAAATGTGTGTTTGTTTTTTACATCTTGCTGTGTGTTCCCCAGCATCAGCAGTATTTGGCCCTTTACAACAGAATCAAGTTCATTCGCTTGCTGTTGACTGCACTGATTGCCTTTACAAAGAAAGAGGTAATTTGCATTGCATATACATTGTGACCACTTGTGTATTTAATGTATTGTTACCCATCATAAAGTGTGTTGTGTGTGTGTCTGTGTCTGTCTCTTAGACCAGTTCAGTTGGGGAAGCCCAGAAGCTGATGGCTCAGGCTGCTGACCTACTATCGGCCATCAACAGCAGTATACATCACGGCATCCAGTCACAGAATGACACCACGAAAGGAGGTACCATACACATGAGCTACACACAGGATATCCATTGCAATAACACACATACATGTCAACACAGAACCTTTACATTTAGTGAGCAGATAGTAACTCAAGGTGAGCAAGGTTAATACAATATATGTATTTCTGATCATTTCATATTCTACATATTAAATGCAACGCGTGCCTAATGACATGGTGCTTTCTAAATTCAACACTAGAGCCCAAATTCAACACTGTGCTAAACACACACACCTTCACATGGACACTAGATATACTATTGTTATCTGTCAACCCCCCCCCCCCCCTCCCCGTATGGCCTGTTCCAGACCACCCTATCATGATGGGATTCGAACCCTTGGTCAACCAGAGATTGCTGCCCCCAACCTTTCCCCGCTATGCCAAAATCATCAAGAGGGAGGACATGGTGGTGTACTTCAGCAAGCTCATAGAGCGCATCAAGACCGTTTGTGACGTCATCAACACCATCAACCTCCATGGTATCCTGGTAAGGAAATATGGGAAACACGACCACACATTATGATCTGACCGAGGAATTTATTTCACGAAGTAAAACCCAGATGAGATATTTTTGGGAAGATAGAAGTATCTGGAATAAATATTCTCTTATCCATGTGAGTCTGTCTTGATCTTTTCATGGTCTTCGTTCATGTTTACTAGTGGTGTTTATGTTCAATAAGGTCATGACCCTAACCCTAACCCTGTGAACTAATGTATAAATGAGTACCAAAGTTAACATGAACACCATTAGTGAATGATTACCAGACCCTTAGTTAACTGTTAATTCGTGTTCATTAAACCCTGCATTAAGTAACTTGAATTAATGGTTAATTATTGAACCCTTATTGTAAGGTGTTGCCGATATATCCAACGTTGACACATTGCGGTAACATAATGGTTGACCTTGTTGCTGTTAAAAGTGATTGGTGTATTTGTGGCTTCCAGGACTTCTTCTGTGAGTTCAGTGAGCAATCCCCCTGTGTTCTCTCCAGGTCCCTACTACAGGTATGAATCAAAACAGTCTGCTGTGTCTTACCTGCTCATTTATATCATGTTAAACATGGGAAAATTCATAGTGATTTACTACCGGACGCATGATAAATTGGTTTTGTTGTTTATGAAAAACAAACAAATGTTTTTTGCTTTTAGACAACGTTCCTGATCGACAATAAGAAAGTGTTTGGAACCCACTTGATGCAGGACATGATCAAAGATGCCCTCAGATGTTTTGTGAGTCCACCTGTCCTATCCTCAAAGTAAGTTGAGCTGTTATGTTCAATATAGGTTATAACAACAGTAGAAACTGCTTCAGGCATCTTGCGTGTAGCTAATTTAGGACAAATGTAAAAATGCTGTTTTTATGTAAAGTTTTTGCCCCTTTCAACCTAAAAGCGTGTTTTCCCATTCAGAGTTCATTTTCATGCATTTCCCCTGCCTACACTAGCAAAGAATCTGCATTTTCAAATGTATCCACCAGGCGTCTTTGAAAATATTTTTTAAGTTTAGGCCAAATAGCAGCATTTTTTTTGTCTGATGTTTCTACTGATGCTCCTATGTCCAGGTGCTGTCTGTTCAACAACCACCAGGCCAAAGACTACATTGACTCCTTCGTCACACACTGCTCCAGAGTACGGCGGCTTACATAATATACACTGCGCACATGATATGTTCAGTTCTGTCATTGTTTGATTCGTGTTACTGAATGTCTTCATACGTTTTTTATAAATCACTTTTTTTGCAAGGTGGTGTTTGCCAGACAGGGATGGGTAAAATGTGAATGCGTTGTGTCTGTAGCCCTTCTGCAGTCTGATTCAGATCCATGGACACAACCGTGCTCGGCAGAGAGACAAGCTGGGCCACATCCTGGAGGAGTTTGCTACATTGCAGGATGAGGTCATCATCTTTCACTTATCTTTCAAATTTACCATGAAGCTCTGTAAATACACAAACGGTTTTATAATGCATCTCACCACTAGGGGCTCTCAAAGCACATTCTACGTTTTGTGCCTCACATACACAGACATCTCCACATACACCGATAGCGGTTTCAAGGACATGTGAGACTTCAACCAGAGAAACCAAAGGATGCACATTTTCATTGATGGCGAGCAGCTTTGCCTGACTTCAAATGCAGTTAGAAAAGGGAAAGTTCCATCCAATCAGATGAGTCGTACAGTCACTTATTAAGATAAGATGTACTTTATTAATCCCAGACAGGAAATGAGGGTGTCACAATGGAAAGTACAGGACTGTAATACAAATAAGTTGTGTTTCCACAACCTCCCCCCCCCCCCCCCCACGTAAATTATTTCTAAATTAATTATGCAATTGAAAATCTATATTTAGTTGAAGCCGACTCCACTTTCACTTTTTAATGATTAAGGTTAGGGGTATACCCCGGCACCTAATTTATACCCTTGTTCCTACGGGGGAAACTGAGCTATAGATTTAAAAACTGGGAATTCAAAAGAGGTTCAATATATCCAATATGAATCTGGAAATATTTCTAGCGTGGTGCTCATAGAATGGCCGAGGTCACACAGTGGTCCCTGCCTCCGTCTCCTTGTGCAGGCGGAGAAGGTGGACGCTGCGCTGCACGGCCTGCTCATGAAACTGGAGCCTCAGAGGCAGCACCTGGCCTGTCTGGGCACCTGGATCCTCTACCACAACCTGAGGATCATGATCCAGTACCTGCTCAGTGGCTTTGAACTGGAGCTCTACAGCATGCACGAGTACTACTACATCTACTGGTAGGAACATACCCATTTGCATACACAAATGCAGACAAACAGATAGACATAGTCGTACATGGGTTGTGCATTTTAAGCCGAACAGCAGCGCCAACACTGGTTGAAATAAGGGTTATTGCACTTGGTTTAAATGGCTGCCAAGGGATGGCACATGGACTAATTTGTTCCCACGAAGCGGTGCCGGATGTGAATGAGAATGCCGGTGTCTTGGCTGGTCCTCCAGGTACCTGTCAGAGTTCCTGTACGCGTGGCTGATGTCCACGCTGAGCCGAGCGGACTCCTCCCAGATGGCGGAGGAGAGGATTGCGGAGGAGCAGCAGAAAGGGCGCAGCAGCAAGAAGGCCAAGAAGAAGAAGAAAGGTAGACGGGATGACAGACCCACTGCGTGTTGTTGTATTTGTTCTTGTGTCATTCATTGCTTTGACTCTGACATTGCCTCTGAACGTTATTCGCGGCGACGTGCATTCTTGTACTCAGAATTGAAGGTGTACTAAATGTCCAAAAAAAATACATATATATATATATATATATATATATATTTTTTTTTTACCATTTCCATAAATGAAGATTATCCATGCGCTGCTCTCTGTCCTTCCTTGCCAGTGCGTCCCCTCAGCAGGGAGATAACCATGAGCCAGGCCTACCAGAACATGTGTGCTGGCATGTACAAGGTACATCCCCCTCTCCTGCCACACACATTTACATTTACATTTACATTTGCATTTACACACAGGCACGGGACATGAAGAACCACATGATGTGAGCAAAATTCGACACTCTCTCTCTGTGCTTCCTTTGCGTCCAGACCATGGTGGCGTTGGATATGGACGGAAAGGTGCGCAAACCCAGCTTTGAGTTGGATAGCGAGCAGGTTCGCTACGAGCACCGCTTCGCCCCCTTCAACAGCGTGGTCACCCCTCCCCCCGTGCACTACATTCAGTTCAAGGTAGTGTTATTCACCGTGTCTTGTATGCACGTGAACTAGGCACTTATCTGTATACACAAATGAGCATGGACAATCTGCTGGCAGCGTTTATGTATTACATGATCTCTGTCAATGTTAGCAAATTGAATATTTGAAAGTGTGAAATGCAACTCCACATCCAAATGAGTCTAGCGTTTACTTTGTTACTAATTATACATTTACAGTGGGGCAAAAAAGTATTTAGTCAGCCACCAATTGTGCAAGTTCTCCCACTTAAAAAGACGAGAGAGGCCTGTTATTTTCATCATAGGTTAACCTCAGCTATGAGAGACAAAATGAGAAAAATAATCCAAAAAATCACATTTTTTAAGAATTTATTTGCAAATTATGGTGGAAAATAAGTATTTGGTCACCTACAAACCAGCAAGATTTCTGGCTGTCACAGACCTGTAACTTCTTCTTTACGAGGCTCCTCTGTCCTCCACTCGTTACCTGTATTAATGGCACCTGTTTGAACTCCTTATCAGTATAAAAGACACCTGTCCACAACCTCAAACAGTCACACTCCAAACTCCACTATGGCCAAGACCAAAGAGCTGTCAAAGGACACCAGAAACACAATTGTAGACCTGCACCAGGCTGGGAAGTCTGAATCTGCAATAGGTAAGCAGCTTGGTGTGAAGAAATCAACTGTGGGAGCAATTATTAGGAAATGGAATACATACAAGACCACTGATAATCTCCCTCGATCTGGGGCTCCACGCAAGATCTCACCCTGTGGGGTCAAAATGATCACAAGAACGGTGAACAAAAATCCCAGAACCACACGGGGGGACCTAGTGAATGACCTCCAGAGAGCTGGGAACAAAGTAACAAAGGCTGCCATCACTAACACACTACGCCGCCAGGGACTCAAATCCTGCAGTGCCAGACGTGTCCCCCTGCTAAAGCCAGTGCATGTCCGGGCCCGTTTGAAGTTTGCTAGAGAGCATTTGGATGATCCAGAACAGGATTGGGAGAATGTCATATGGTCAGATGAAACCAAAATATAACTTTTTGGTAAAAACTCAACTCGTCGTGTTTGGAGGAGAAAGAATGCTGAGTTGCACCAAAGAACACCATACCTACAGTGAAGCATGGGGGTGGAAACATCATGCTTTGGGGCTGTTTTTCTGCCAAGGGACCAGGACGTCTGATCCTTGTGACGGAAAGAATGAATGGGGCCATGTATCGTGAGATTTTGAGTGAAAACCTCCTTCCATCAGCAAGGGCACTGAAGATGAAACGTGGCTGGGTCTTTCAGCATGACAATGACCCCAAACACACCGCCCGGGCAACGAAGGAGTGGCTTCGTAAAAAGCATTTCAAGGTCCTGGAGTGGCCTAGCCAGTCTCCAGTTCTCAACCCCATAGAAAATCTTTGGAGGGAGTTGAAAGTCTGTGTTGCCCAGCGAAGGCCCAAAAACATCACTGCTCTAGAGGAGATCTGCATGGAGGAATGGGCCAAAATACCAGCAGCAGTGTGTGAAAACCTTGTAAAGACTTACAGAAAACGTTTGACCTCTGTCATTGCCAACAAAGGGCATGTAACAAAGTATTGAGATGACCTTTTGTTATTGACCAAATACTTATTTTCCACCATAATTTGCAAATAAATTCTTTAAAAATCAGACAATGTGATTTTCTAGATTTTTTTTTTTTCATTTTGTCTCTCATAGCTGAGGTATACCTATGATGAAAATTACAGGCCTCTCTCATCTTTTTAAGTGGGAGAACTTGCACAATTGGTGGCTGACTAAATACTTTTTTGCCCCACTGTATATCATTTATGTTAACCATATCTGTGTTTCCAATCGACTGAGGAATAAACATTGGCATGTTTGTATATGTTCAGGGATGATTGTGGATTTCAATGATTCTGGCTCTCCTCTGAAGTAGCCCACATCCAACACGTGTCCCCAACCATGCCTCCTTTCTCCAGGAGATGTCCGACCTGAAGAAGTACAACCCTCCACCGGGATCCTCTGACCTCTACCTGGCGGCCAGCAAGCACTTCCAGCAGGCCAAACTCATCCTGGAGAACGTCGCCACGCCAGACCCAGAGGTCCGCAAGTACACTGGGAACGAGGCCCCCGTTCTGCCCCGGTCTTTAGTCACTCAGAGTAGAATCACTTAGCATCAGATCAAAGTGATTAAATTGCCATTTACGAGCACCGGAGGTGTGAAGGATGTCTTTGCGTGAACGTGTACACACCACCCAAAATGGAAATCGCTTGGCTTTGATCCCGGCAACTCACTAAGGGAGGCAGTAGTGCTCACCACTGAGCCACCATATCAAGGATGACCAGAGACAATACAAGATAACAATGATTGAAACGTGGGTCCTAACCCTACATTAATATTGTATACTGGCAATAATAAAGCAACAGTATAATATAGTGTAATATATTTTCATCTAGGGTCTTGGCCTGTCTGCGTGTATTCTGTAGTGTGCTTTCTGAATTGTACCCGCATACTGTTACTGCTAACTGGTTATTGATGTTTGCTGCTGACAGGTGAACCGCATCCTGAAGGTGGCCAAACCCAACATGGTGGTCATGAAGCTCTTGGCCGGGGGACACAAGAAGGAGAACAAGGTAACACATCCTGGAAAAACACATACGTCCACACTTTTGCGTCAGACATGCATGTAGTAATGCTGTGTTGTGAGCTGGCACAAGGGTCGCGACTAAACGACAATATATCTTCCTTCTTAGGTTCTCCCAGAGTTTGACTTCTCAGTCCACAAATACTTCCCCTTGGTGAAGATCATTTGATTCAGAAGAACCCTGTCAAGACTCGATACTTTGCAGCAAATCCTCAACCAAGTGCGCCTGACAGACTGTCTATGTTCAGACGATTGAAACCAGACTACACTGCATAAGTCTGAAATCTTGAGTACGATCTTTATGGTATTGTACACATCAGTATTTTTGCCAAGGTGTGTCTGTTGGTGTGTGCGCATGTTTTTGTTCAAATTTTCTTTGGTGAAAGCATGCTTAGTGTGTTTCATGCAAAGGTGTGTTGTTTTGAGACCATCATCAATGATCCAGACTAAAGTGTAGAAGGTTACGTATAGAATCAAGTCACTGTTTTTGTTTTTATTTTAGGTTGGATACACAATTGGGGTTTGGGGCAAATTAAGCTAATATTGAGCACAAAGCCTAGTCCAGCTAGGCCTACGTTCTTCAGTATTTACTTTGTCCTGTAAAGCTAGGACAGAGTCCAAGATTTTTTTTATTGTGTATAAATAACTAATGTGATACTTTAGTGAAATAAACCTGCTGAAGATATGTTTGGATTTCCGATATTTGTGATATCTTTTTTGTTATTTCAACTTCCCGAAAACAGTAGATTGTAAATATTTTATAAACAGTTGAATGCCACAATTTACTTGACTTACGCTTAAAATAAACACATGGAAATTCATAGGGAGATACAATTTTATTATGTCTGTTGAGTATCTCATTGGATCTAAGAGACTTTTACAGCTAAATTACGAATTGTCACGCATGGTTTTGGTAATCCAGTCCAGGTAGAAGCAGATATCAAGAATCTCCGATACGTTGGTACAATCGTTCTTACGTTTGTTGAGGATGATACCATACAGTTTATTGTTGTACACCATCGCTGAGCCTGCATCACCCTACAAACGTTGAAAGCGGAAAGGAAAGTTATTGCATGCTTGCCATAATCGAAAGACATGTGATTATATATTTATATATGGTCTGACCTCGCATGACTGGACACCAGGGCTGTGAGCACACATAAGGGGTGTTGCATTGTCTCGCGTTTTGTCTTTAGCCTCACATTTGGTTATCTTAGTCTTCGCACAAAGATGTTTTTCATTTTTCTTCTTACCACCTGTATTTGAGAGAGAGTTTGTGTTCAAAACAGTCAAGTGAGCCTTATCTAAAACGGTGGTTCCCAAAAGGTGTGCCCCAGAGGCGTGACTATATATTAGGGATCAAGAACACAGGGCACAAGACCCGGGGCCCAACGTTTTCAGAGCAACATGTTCAGGTTCTGAAAAATGTCATTCTTATTTAGTATTATGTTTTTTAATTCTATCTGCCCAGCTGGGGGCCTAACAGACTAGGCTCTGAGCTTCCATCCAGTTCTACCTGGACCAGCCTAGCTACAGCCCATCTTTACCACGAGTTCTCCACCTATGTCCCATCTTCACCAGGAGTGCCCTAGCTACCGTCTATATCAATGGTTCTCAAAGTGCGGCCCGCGGGCCGATGGCGGCCCACAATGACGTGTAGATGTAAGTTAAAAAAAATAAAGATTTTTTTTTATTTATTTTTTTATTATATCAATATTAATTTAAATAAGTATAAAGAGAAAAGTCGACTCTCTAGCTTTCAATAAAATCCTCTTACATTTGTTAGTTTTAATCCGACTGTACATTACCTTGAAAGAATGAACCTCAGTTTCGTGATTTAGACCTCACTTGACCTCAATCCCAGAGGTCCACAGTGCAATGTTTTTTTTCACCACTGCGATGCTGACGGCGTTTCCCGTCTATTTTTTTTCCTTTGGAGGCCCTCAGTCAAATTTTGGGTTCCTAAATTGGCCCTCAGCTGTCAAAACTTTGAGAACCCCTGGTCTATATATACCAGGTGCCCTAGCTACAGCCCATCTTTACCAGGAGGGGGCCCTACCTAAGTCCCATCTTTACCAGGAGGGCCCTAGCTATAGTACCAGGGGGGCCTCAGCTACGGTCTGTATTTACAAGGAGGGCCATAGCTACGGTCTACCTTTACCAGGAGGGCCCTAGCTGTGGTACCAGGAGGGCCCTAGCTGTGGTACCAGGAGGGCCCTAGCTATGGTACCAGGAGGGCCCTAGCTGTGGCACCAGGAGGGCCTCAGCTACACTTTATATTTACCAGGAGGGCCCTAGCTATGGTACCAGGAGGGCCCTAGCTATAGTACCAGGAAGGCCCTAGCTATGGTACCAGGAGGGCCCTAGCTATGGTACCAGGAGGGCCTTGGCTATGGTACCAGGAGAGCCTTGGCTATGGTACCAGGAGGGCCTTGGCTATGGTATCAGAAGGGCCCTAGCGATGGTACCAGGAGGGCCCTAGCTATGGTACCAGGAGGGCCTTGGCTACGGCCTATCTTTACCAAGAGGGGTAGGGAACCACCATAGAGGAAACCAGTCATCGAAAAGGAAAAGAAAAGCATTTTGATTCCTCCCTCCTCACCATTGTTTCCCCAGCCTCCGATCTGAACCGTCTGACTCAGGCTGGGGCCAGTGCAATGCTTCACGGGAGGAGTAGAGAGGCCCTGAGCAGCCTCCTCGGGGGAAGCCTCCTCGTCGGCAGCCTCCTCCGGGGCAGCTTCCTCCGGGATATCCTCCTCGGGAGGAAGCTCTATGGTGGCGAGGTTGGCAGATACTGCTTTGTTTAGTTTAATGAGCATAATATCATGTTTCTTGTCGTAGAAATACTGCTGTTTGACCAAAATGTTCTGCTCATTGGATACAAAACGAGCCTTGATTGAGGAGAAGAAGCCTTCTTCAGCAGCAAAGGTTACTTTCAAATTGCTGTAAAGAGAAGGAAATTGAGACTTGTTACAAAGGGATTGAATCAGATTATGATTCATAACAGGGTAACGTATTTGTTTTAAATCAATCAAATGTGTGTGCCTACATATTTTAGCGTCTCAAATAGCTGGGGAAGCAAAGCTGTATGATTAACTTAAGATCCATATTTCTTCCTCAGTTCAAGATTGTAGAAGAAAGGGAATTTCATAAAAGTTGCCTGAGATATGGTCTCCCTTCGTAACCTTTGAAGGCTACACAATTCTGATAGACGTATAATGAAAAAAAAGATTTCAATGCAATTATATCTCCTAACTAGAAAAATAATAAAAAGATTTCCTACTGATTTCCGCAACGAGCGGCAGTGAGAACCCATCTGGTGTTGAGCAGGGAAGCTCCACAGGGGGATTGGCCATCGTCCCAGCTCACCTTCACATGGTATTTCCCCTCCGTCGTACATGATACACCACCCAGAATTCTCTTCTCAACATTACTCCCTGATGCTGCGCCTGAACCAAATAATGTAGCGAAACAGACAGAAATTACTAAACAAAACAAACATTGCTTGGTCTTTCTCTAAAAAGTATGAATACATTTGTGTTTCTGTCAATGTGGTTAGGAAATGAAAGCATACCTGCAAGCATCAGGGACAAAATAAGACAGGACAGCATCATAATGACTGTGAATCAGAGTGCACCAGTTCTGTCAACTGTCTGCCAAATATTTATATCCTTCACATGTGACCACAGACACCTAGATAGTTTATCTTGAAGTTTTAGTCAAACAATGGCACACATTACAACTCCAAAGACAATGAAGCAGAATCGGGATGTAAATTAACTTGTAAAAAATGAATGTGCTAAATGTGCAATACAAACTAATATAATTTTATAATTATAAATAGTATAATAAATTATACATAAACAATAATATATTAATAATGAATTAAGACTATAAATGAAGACATTTATGAAAGAATGAAATGTCTTCTAATTGTTAGTTTAGATGTAGCCTAACAGTAACACACTCAATCTCCTAAAAATTCTTAGTAATTGCTAGTAAGGTTTCCTACCCTAGAAAGCGATTGTAATACTTGCACTTGGTTCTATGAACATCTTTACTGTACCGACAGCGATATTTTGTTTCACTTCTTATGACAAATGTACTTATTGTAACAAATGCACTTATTTTAAGTCGCTTTGGATAAAAGCGTCTGCTAAATGCCCTAAACGTAAATGTAAATGTAGGTAATGAAAGTCATTTTCAGCATTTTCTGTTTTTAAAATGGGAGCAATCTGATTACAGTAGGTCTATAGGGCCAATACTTGGAATACTCTCAAGAACACATTTTAATAAATGCAACATAGTAGATGGCTTTAATTAATAATATCATTTACAATTATATTGTATTTATTTGAGAATTTATGAATTGAATGTTTATTTGTGAAAGAGAAGTCTATTCTTGCGGCATTGTATTGCTTCATTAACATGACTTTATCTTGCAGAAGGCATCATGATATGGGCAATACCAACTGCAGAAGTGTGCAGTTGGTAGTGCCTATATCTTGATGCTTCTTTGAATATTTAACAAGTTGAAATGTACGTATGAAAATCATTTATCGTAGGCTTATCTTACTCTCCAATGAAATTCTTCAACTTCGGCCAACGTTGAGCCTAAATTAAAACTTGAAAAACCTTTCCTCATTTTCACTGGGGATTGCCTTCAATTGGAAACATTCTCATGTTGTGAAAAGTGATATATCGTATAAAAAATGGTAACAAAAATGCTTTATTTGTAATTTTGTCATTTCTCCTATAAAAGCATAATCATTTAAAACAAATTGACAACAAATCTATTTTTTCATAAATGATCTAAATAAATATAACATTTAAACATTGGATCAAAATCATAAAATAATAAGAAAAGGTTCAGCCGTGGGTGCAGACAGCAACCAACTTTTGATGATGAACAATGGAGGACGTTTTGAACAGAGCATAACAGGGATCCTATTCTTGAAGAAAACGACTTCCCACAAATAGTTTGTTACGTTAAGCCCAACGCTCATATTGACCCAACCAACCAATAGTAGTAAATCAATATTGCCTCTTTGTGATAATGAAAAACTAAACAAAGGCGGGATAAGCATGTTGGAAATGGCTCAAAATATACATCTCTAAGGGTACTATTTTAAAACAACTCGGACTACGCTGTCCTGTATAAATACAAGGCAACCAGATATGTTTGAATGTTTGACATTAGTTTTGAATTGTTTGGTTTAGAGTGAAGGCAACTGAAATGCCTTTCATAACGGCTGTTTGTCAGTTCATAACTCATGATTTATTCTACATGTTCTCTCCAAGATTTTCACATTGTTCCTGATTGTGTTTGTTCCAAAACATCTCCTTCATTAAAAAAAATCATGGCTAGTCAAAAGCCTACTTTGCAGATCCCACGGGTCTATTGGGTACAAAGGCGAATAAGCAAGCCTGAGGGTTAAAACACCGGAATCCTCATCCCTTCTTCTAATCCCAGAATAAAACCACAACAAAAGCATGGGGGGACAAAATAGAGCTTCTGCTGTCAGCGCCAACATTAAAGTTACATTGACCCATGATCAGCACTGCTATCACAGAATCTTTCCTCGCAGCCTGTGCTATTTCTTAAGGCAGAAAAGCTGAGATGCCGCCATTAAACACAAGGAGGAGGACCGGGTTGGTGATACAGCGCCTCCTTGTGGAGGAATTCCATCATCAATTATAAGACCGAGGTCTTTCACGAGGAGTCACAGCTCCTCGTTTGGATACAGTGTTTTCTTGTTTCTCCATCACAGCACACAACTGAGCAAGATATGCTAAACAAGCCATTCGTCGGCAAGTGACTTCAAGCGTTGGAAATGTTCAACCAATAATAATGTGGAAACGTCTTCAGGAGGCTACAGATTTCACGTGATCTTGAGTCCCACGCTTTTCTGAGCAGGCAGCCTTGAAAGTTGGAAATACAGCTAATAGAAGATTATGTGTGCTTTTTCGTTTTAGCGGCATATTTAGACTTTGCCAACAGTGATCAGATACAGTCTAATGGTAACGCAATTACTGCCTGTCATTTTCCATTCAATATTCCTTTTCAGTGGATACCTCAAAACTGCAGACCTGTCCTATAGAAAGTCGTTCAGTATGGATTCTTGGATGGATTCATTGGAAGATATGACCTTAACTATGCTGAAGCCTAGGAGGAGAGTGTGGTCCAGGGGAAAGTCTTTCGATTTCCTGTTCAGCCCTGAAATACACAGGAAAATACTGTTTATTAATGTCAGGAATTGTTACTTTTCTAATCCATACCGTTTCATTTTACTTGCATAACATATATTTAGCTCACTTAGTAGTATGGATAATTCATGAAAACACCTAATCTAAAAGTCTAAAACCAAATGTTAAATGTCAGAAAATGTCAGGTCCCAACATGATGCATCAAATTGACAATGAAATTGTGGGAGGGAGAAGCAAGCAAAAGGACAGGAGGCTGGGAGTTTCAAAATAAGAAAAAAAATTGTAATGTTACTTTTCCCTAGCGCCACTAGTGGTGGGGGTCTAGCCACAAGATAACCCAATTATGTTTTTTTTATAAGGGATAAGCAGTCATAGACACAAAACAATCATGACTTTATTTAATATTTCTTGGGCCTCGTGAGTTTTTAAATTGAGCAGCAAGCAAGGGACCAGGCATGTTCAAAATTCTGATAAGGAGGCTTGTATAATGGTGCATCACAGTGTGTGTGTGTGTGTGTGCGTGTGCGCGCGTGCGTGCGTGTGTGTGTGTCTGTGTGTGTGTTACCTCAGTCCTGAGCCAGCTCAGCCTGTTTGTCAGCCTCAAACTCCCCTTCGTTGTCTTCGTCTCCATTGTAGTCGGCCACTTCCTCCTCCATCTCCTTGTCTGCGGGGCAAGATTGGTCATTACGGGACAATAGTGCATGGGGGAAGTACCCCTTTTCTAATTGCATAATTCAAGTACTTCATCGATGTACTATGGGTTAGGACAGCTACGGTGTAGAGAGGAGGTGGCCATGGCTGTACTCTCACCTGTATTCTCCATCCTCTGATTCTGGGCTTTCTCCAAGTCCACCCCACCCGGCATTTGTTCATCTGCGTCGTAATCCCCCGGCTCCGTGACCTTCTGACCGACGGCCGCCTCCACTTTGTCCTGTTCAATCAGCATGTCCTCCAGGCCGGGGTCGGCTTCTGGAGACAGCAACAGCTTAATGATTACCTCTTAGAAACGTCCGGTGTTCACCTTGCATTGAAGTGGGGCTTGAAATTGGAACAACTGTTTAGATCCTTGCCTTCAATTTCCTCGTCCTTAATGTCCATCACCTCCACCGCATGATCCTCTGTCAGATTACTTCTCTGTCGTTTCAGAGAGGCTGGTCCCTCTTGCTGAGGGGTCACGGCACCCTCTAGTGGCGGTAAGGTGTTCAGGCGTGCTGCAGCCACACGGATCACTGGCTCAGACTCTGGTAGGGGGAGACCCTGGTCTGGGGTCTCTGCTCCGGGGGCCTCCAGGCCTGGGAAACCATAAAGGACCATGTGAGAATGAGATCTCTAGTTACTGTGCTCATTGTTCCACGGCCAATTATTATTCAGCAGTATTTAGTTATTTAGCGGTCACTTTTATTCAGAGGGACTAACAGCACATTAAGAGGCCGGGCATTAAGGAGCTGAGAATGAACAGTTGTTTTTTTTCTTCCTTGTCTATTTTTCACCTTTGTTTATGATGATCTCATTGGTCAGTAGTTCAGGGGCCTCTTTTGCATTGGCTTGGGCAGGGCTGTGGTTTACCACGGGCAGCGTCTTGGTGTCATCGAGCCCCAGCTTCCCCTCCTCCGCTTGTTTACGTGCCTTCTCTTCCTCTCCTGTCGGAGCCGCGCCCACGTTGGCCTGCTGGGGAACCAATGTTACCAGGCATTAAGCACCAGGGAATATTCGTTACCATTTTCATGAATGGATGATAAAGTGTTTTCTTTAACATGTACTCGATTGGAGCTGGATTATTTTGTAAGAATAAGCTTTTTTCTGCCGTGAAGGCTGCCATGCTAAGCCGTATTTGAGAACCCGGCTGTTGGAGACGATCGGAAGGGAAGTATTGGCTCACCTTTGACACGGGAGCTTGCTTGAGCTTGTCCAGCTTCTTCTGAGCCTCTAACACCCTCTCATCACAGACCTCCTTCTGGGACAGCATCTGTGTGCTACACTGGGTCCTACGCACACACACACACACTAAATAATGAATGAATGCATACACATAATGGCTCATTCAAATTGAGAAGAGAGGTACAACACTTATAAAACATTTAGATTAAGTTAGATACCTATTTGTATGTAATCATACTTAAATATTCACATTTGATATGCTATGTGTGTATTTTTATATATATATATATATATTAGTATATATTAGTGCTGTCAAGCGATTAAAATATTTAATCGCGATTAATCGTATAGTTAACTCGTGATTAATCGCACATTTTTTTCTATTCTAAATATCCCTTTATTTCGTGCTGCTAGCCTTTTAGTGAGATCAGAGAGTTGAGAAGGACAGTAAGAAGAGAGACCCGCAGTGAATTCAACCCGGTCCACTTGACATCGGGTAGGTGAATGACAGTGGTAGGCCTACCGTAAAACTTCAATAGCCCAGGCTTTTATTTGTTTCAATCACTGAACTTTCGAACAAAACTCTTGCTCAGCAAAGATGGGAAATACTATAACATTTATTATTTAAACCAGTATGAATATTCCTACCATACGTAGGCCTATACACATTACCAGGCTATCGAATAACGCCCCCCACACACACACACACACACACACACACACACACACACACACACACACACACACACACACACACACACACACACACACACACACACACACACGTAGTGGTAATCGGGAGAGTCGGCAGAATTCCCGGTGGGCCGTTAACGTTTCGGAGCTGTCGGGCTGATTACTGCGGGATAACAATATTGCGTTTATAAAAGTTCCTTGCAGCGCCGTCCGGCAGCCTGAGCGGTGGGCCCACAAGTTAACGTCACTCACTCAACAGACGCAACACTCACAAACTGTCAACGTCGCAACCAAGTCGATTTTGTCTAGAGGGGAGCAACTGAGCGGCCCCTCCCGAGGTGGTACAGCCCAGGTGGGCCTTGAACTGCGATTGGTCAGAAAGACGTAACAGCTAATGACAACATTGAACTCTCGTGCAGGCTCGAACAGAGTGACACACAAACACACACACACTTTTAAGGAGTTTTTCACCCGTATCCTTGCTTGCCCCAACAAGTTTGTGCGGCGTGCTTGTTGTTTTGTTTCCGGTATAGATCCAGTATGGTGTTGTAGTTTTTCTAACGCGACTAGTTATTGCAGGACAGCAGGTGAAAAAACAACGTTTGCCAAGCCAAAAGAGCATTAATCGCACAATAAAAAAATTAACGCCGTTAAAATTGGTTTGCGTTAACGCCGTTAATAACGCATTAAACTGACATCACTAATATATATATACACGTTAAAGGCTTTGGAATTAGTATGTTTAGTGAAGAGTGTTTCTTACATTTCATAAGTGAACTTCTTGTTAAGTGTGTCCAGGCTTCCTTGGCAACCCTGCAGTTGCTTCTGTAGCATCCCAAAGTCTCCATTCAGCTGGCTAATCTGACCTAAACACACAAACAAGAAAAAGACATTCATTTTAAAAATAGGGTTTTTTTATATTGGGAGATTCGTTTTTTGTCTTTTTCCACATAATACATACTTTTACCTTTGAGTTGTTGTATTGTTTTAGTACTGGAGGAAATGTTCAGTTGCATTGTGCCCTGAAAGCAAATAAAAGTATTTTCAAAGCAAGTTATTGTTTTGAATGTGTTGTTGACTGGAAAGTTATGGCCTCTAGTGTTTTTGTGTGCGTTATCGGCGCTGGTTATGTCTCTTGTGAATTTGTGGATAATACAATTTAACACAAGTCTATGTTTCTCTACATTCATGTAAACAAATATGCAACAAACCATTTTTTTTTCATGTTTGAATAAAATAACAATGCTTTGCATAAATATAAACCAAAACATAGTCCGATTTTTTACAATGATTAATCCATTAATTTGCAGACAGATGAGTGAGCTTTTTGTCTGAAAGCACAACTTTCAATGCATGCATAATCAAATGTGTGTGTATGTGCAGGTATGCGTTTATTTGTATATTTTTTTAATGTTCCTGTGATAAATTGTGTTGTTATAAGTAAAAGGGAATCCCCATAAATATTAAATAGACCAGAAGGTTCCACTTAATCCCACAGTGCCCAAAGGGAGACCGTTGCCAACTGCCACTGCTTTACCCCAATGACCCCTGTGTGTGTGTGTGTGTGTGTGTGTGTGTGTGTGTGTGTGTGTGTGTGTGTGTGTGTGTGTGTGTGTGTGTGTACACACCTTGTCTTTGCCGCAGGTGCTCTGAGCCTCCTCCAGCTGCCTCTTGTAGAGCTCCTCTATGCTGCTGACCTGCTCCTTCTGCCTCTGGATCTGCTCCTTCTGCCCCTGGATCTGCTCCTGGAACTCAATCTTCTTCAGCTCTGCCACCCCCCGCTCATTCGCCCCCTGCCTCACCTGGCCTTCCAGCTCGTACAGCTTGGTCTGACGGGACAAATATGTTTTAGTAGAAGGCAGAGGGGTGCTTGAGGGCAGGACCTCAACAGAAGAGGCCAGCAGCCTGTTGCACCAGTCCAACATAATTCTGATACCAAGTCCACGTCTAAAGTTCACTGTAAATCCTATGTTGTAACCAGTTTGAAACTAAAGTTGTATCTCTCAAGTTGCACTGTTCCTACTTAAGATACACCTTAACTAAGCTAAATGTAAACGTGAATTGTGTGGCTTTTAGTGACGTCTCCCTCGAGTCAGCCCAATAGGATGTTAGTCTTGTTAGACAAGAGGGGGGAGGATACAGAATTGTAGAACCTTTTTATTTTTCCGTTAAAGCCCCTGGCAATTGTCCAGGGTGGGGGGGGTTATCTGTGTTGGGTCAATGTACAACCCAACCATGTGCAAACTCCTATTGCACTTAAGATTAGGATTGTAAATACTAAACAAATATAAAGAAGCTCTAAAGCGTATTACCTTTTACACAGAGAATTATTTTATATCAATTCAATTTCCATAATATTGAAATATTTTTAAATGTTTTTTGAAAAAAAGAGTCGTTAACAGTAAAATCCATTTTGTTCATCATTTGTTGAAAGTGTTTGCATAATCCAACCCCTGGTAAGCATTTTAAATAATAAGGAAGGGAAGAAGTCAATGGCGTTGGTTGTTCCAACTTTTACGCTTATCACATCCGCAATACGACTTGAGTTGACTCATTTGATCTTAGCCGTATGGCACCAGGCACAGGTGGCTTGGACCTACCTGAAGCTCCAGGTTGCGGGAGCTTGACACCCAGTAGTTGAAGCCCAGTACTAGGATACAGGCGATCAAGGCACCAATCATTAGCGGAGGGGACCTTCCACCACGACGACCATTACCTAAACCACCCATGGCTGCCTAAGAAAGAAACTTGGAACATCACGCTCTGCGTCAATTCACCAGCCGTTTCATTCAACATTTCCGTCTTTATTCTCTCTCCTTGTGAATTTGGTTGACGCACTTGGTTGACATCATAAACGTGAATAATTTAATAAAATAGGGCAATAAAATAGGAATAACCTGCAATTAGTATAATTAAATAGTCTCTTCTGGAGCGTACCAATTTACGCAAATGTTAACATGTTTTATTATTACCTTTTTCCTCTAGAGAATTTGCCTACAGGCCATTCTTGGACATCAATTATCGGTTGCACTACAGTTACTATTCTTGTTAGAAAAGTGATCAGAGCTTCCAAAGGACTCTCATGCTAGCTATTCAGTCTAGTCTTGTCTTGCTGAATTACATATTTGGGCTATATTGCCAGAGCTTAACTCCTTTTATTTCTAAATCTAATTATAATAGGTGGTTTCTGGACTGGTGCAATCTTTGTAAATATGCCATCAAGATAAAACTCAGTTTTCAAACCCTGTTATAATGATATTGAGTGAAACCACACCTATACTGTTATAATTGATTGTTGTGAATACTGATAATGTAATGCTTAGGATACCAAGAAGATCCACCTGAACAAGGAAGACATTGTCCCATGTGTCTGAAAGCCACACACATCGGCTGCATGGCTACCAGAAGGTTGCTGGTTTAATCCACGGCTTTAATCCATGGCAAAGTGTGGAGGGGTCCCCTAGCAAGACACCCGAATTGGCCGCATGTACGGCAATTAGATAATTTAATGGCACTTTAGCATCAATTCCATTAGTTGTAATCAGTCTGGCTAACTCATTGTTATTAATATTGTGAATGGATCAGGATATTAAAATATGGATCCCACGCCTGCCTTTAGGCATCTCTTCTCATGTGTGGTCTTTCGAGCTAACCATGCTTGTTCTGATGATGAACGATTGAACGTGACTTAGAAGCACAATTTCTTGGTAGAAGCTGAACAGGCATAGTTAACAAGTGAACCATTATTTTCACTAAGCTATGCTTTTTTTTTCAATGATTCAACCTATTTTTAGAAGTGTGAGTCCCGAAAGACTACCCTCTTCCACGTATAACTACCTGAACAATTAAGTTTTAAATTTTAAGTACATTTTATTTTGATAGCCCCTAATCACAGAAAGAGCTTCAAAGGGCTTTACATGCCATCTATTTATGATCGCCCCTAAGTTAACCCAAGCCCCCTAAAGGGCAAGAAAATACTCAAAGAAACTCATGAATGGTGAGTGTCTTCATTGGCACATATAGTAGTACAACAAGCAACATTTTTAAGAATACGAGTTGTCCATGGTGATGGGGTGCTGGCCAGTGAGTAAGCTGGTAGACTCGTAGATTTGTAGACGAAGCCTCAAAATCGCGTCATAAATAAGTGGTTTCTGCAGTTACATAATTAACGTTACCCCAGTTATCTTGGATATGATGTTGCTTTAAATACGACAATTTTCCGGCTCTAATGCGATACTATAACAATCCCCATCAGGCAACACTTAAGACAGCCAACACCAGCTGCTCCGTCGGGCTGGCTGTCGCCTTGCGTGGTAACGTAACGTTAACGTCAGAGCCCGCAGTCGGTATAACGGTATGAATGTAATTATGAATGGGTGATTGTGGTGCAATGTAAAGCGCTTCGAGGAGCTACAGGTTAGAAAGACGCGATATAAAGTCCATTTGAACAGACAACTTATCACAGAGTAAACCAACAAATAAAGCATCGAAGGCGCTTAATGACTCGCATTTCCGCATGCAACACACCTAAACATTTAGTTACAAAAATGCAATGTAGCTCGTGTTCACGTGTGTAAACAGTACAGTTATCGCACGATAGAAATATGCGCGTGTATCTTCAAAAATCCATCACTATTTTCATTTTGGTCCTTGAGTCAAGGCACCTATAACTAAGCTAACGAGCTAAGCGCTTCTCCCAGAGTCGCCAGTAGCATTGAAACACGAGCGATAACTAGCATGCGAGCATCAACATCACTTACCTGGTCAATGTGTGACTTCCACGGCAGCCACTCAGTGAACGACGCCTTTAACCCACTTAATGTTATAAAATAATATCTACTCTCGCCTATTTCCGTCAATATACAGGGCGACGGTACTCCTATCTTGCGCCCATGCTCAACTCTCGATGTTAAGCTAGTCCTTGTTGTGTATGGGACTGGGACAGTGCGGGAAGGTTGGACGCTTCCCGATCCGCCTGCCTGCCCGGTCTGTAGTACGCATGCGCTTGGTGGGGAATAAAAAAAACCCACAACAAAGCAAACCTAAGCCTATGCTGTATAAGAAAGCTTGATCTTCAATGTATTTGTATTGTATTTTATTTTGTTTGTTGAAATCAAAGGCTTTACTTCTCCGCAGTCCTACTCCTCAGGTACAAATAACACAGTTAGAAATCACAGGTGCCAGCCTGTCCCCAAGTCATAATTTGAATTGGGCTGACATTGATTTATTCACCTTGAAGTCCGTGTTTATCAATAAATAACAGATTAAAAAAATGCCTTTGCAATAACGTCTTTGTAAATATCCTTCTATCCAGTAATAAACGTTGGAAAGCCTTCAGTCTTCCATCAGTGAGGGGTTTGCAATCACTCAAAGTTCTCTGCGTTTGACTCCGCTCCTCAGAGACATCCCATAGTCATCTCTTAATTTGAATATGGCAAAAGGAGCGCTTTGCTGTTCATCCTGATTTCACAGAGTGAAAGGGGTGTCATCTTTCAATCACACATTATCAAAAAGTCTTGTTGAAGAAGGCGACAGCGACAGGTAACGTCCGCCTGTATACCTATGAAGTAGAAATGAACTTTGGGTTAGAAATATGTACAAAAATATAGTTAATATAGTACATTTTTGAATGTCGTTCTGAAGCTTTGATTTGATACAGATGTTTATCTTGTATGGATGTTTATTTGTATTGTTGATATTGAGGTTTATTTTATAACCTGTAGATTTATATTTTAGTTTTTGTACATATGTGTGTTGCTGTTGCTGTTATGCCTCAACTTGCCCTCAGGGAGGAATAAAGAACCCGTCCATCATCTATTTCTGTTTATATACATTTCAGTTTGGTATTGAGTTGAGTTCATGCATGCACTTCTATTTTACTCAAACCTCTTGGTTGGTGAGTGTGATGACAGATCTTCATCACTGTAACTGGCGGTGGGACTGTCATGGAGTAGACTGGCCCTCTGCTCCCTGTTATCCTCGTCTCCCCAAGACAACCAGGCTATTCTCACACACACACACACACACACACACACACACACACACACACACACACACACACACACACACACACACACACACACACACACAATATAAGCTTTCGCAACTGTCATATAGCAAATCTGCTCAATTTTATGGGCTAGTGTTGACAAGAATGTGTTTCATACTGAGTAGGGGTTATATTATAAAGTTTGCATGAGTAAAGAGTGAATGTGACACACAAACCATGCACCTAATCAAAGTAAATGTTTTTTACCATTTTGACTGACTTCTGCAGAAGATGTGTTGTCATCACCATCACCATCTATCTCGGAGTAACCTTTACGGGCTTTACCATTGGTCCCCTGGTCACTGTAGCGTTGCCTCCAACCCTGTGAGAAACATTGCATACCATCAGCAGCTGGGCCAGTGAACAGCTATTGAGTAGACGCTCAGGGAGTGATATTAAGATAACAATGGAGTTGCTTCATACCGATTTGCGATTCTCCCCTTCCTCGGTCCTCTGCCGCTTTCTCCTCTCTTAACAGAAAGCATCAAATGAATCATATTGCACAATGTAGAGAGACACATAAATGAGTGAACACATTTATAGCTTGTTCGACTTTTTGACTTTTGAAAGTTAGTGTCTAATCAGGATACACATGTCATGGGCATTGGTCATAATTCATCACATTTATTTAATTTAACTCCATCCAACATTGTGGCTCTTTAAGGAGAGCAAATTAACAAGTTGGATTCAAGAACAATGGCTACCTTATTATAAAACCGGTCAAATTAATTCAAGTGGTTGCAATGAACTACAAAAAAATCCCTACCATTAAGTGACTACAATAAAGCTCCTATGTCAATAAAAACACAATACAATTATGTTCAAACAAGTAAGTATTGATTGAAAGTGTTGCAAGGAAGAAAATGAAAAACCTCTTCTGAGCAGTTCCATGCCCTCGTCCACCAGGTCAGAGGTCAGGTCATCGTCTCTGATGTACTGCTGGATGCCTAGCAGGTTCAAACAGCGCGAGCCCAGTCTAAAGAGAAACAACATACACCAATGCTGAACAACCTATGAGGGAGTACATATCTGCCCTGACTGCAGGCCTGTCAGATCATTTATCTCATTTATCACAAGTTATGCATTAGTTAAATTAAGATGTGATATAAATAACAATAATAGTGTTTTCATGACATTCTTTCATAGTGTGATATTCAAGGAATTTGACTGCATGGCCAGTACAGATTTTGATTTGATTTTGTCATTATAGAATGCCCCTTTTTGCCCGCAGTTTCTTTGTTCTATTCAGGCATTAGGGTAGGGCCTAATGCCTCTTTTAAAGCCCTTTGAGACTATTATTCTGCTGAAGGACTTTAACAATAAACAGCACCTCTTTGAAAAGTTTTTGTCATGGCATTTCCTTTGTGCAGACTCACTTGAAATATGTAGCAAGGCAGAGCAGCAGAATCAACATGGGGTAGTAGATGTAAAACCCGTCTGATATAACCGATAGCAGGCGCATGGAGCCCATAATCTACAGAAAACAGGGGAGAGGAAGATTAACGTTACACCGGACTGCAGGTAGTACATATGGCAGCATATATTTTTTTAAATATATTTTCATATATATATACACACAAATACTAATTGATATAAATACATAATAACAATAAATACATAATAATAATTATTATATATATACATTTATAAATTCAATAAATGAATAAAATGTCTGTATATGTGTGCATGTGGAACCCACAGAGGTGTAGGAGGTCTGTATCCGGTCTTTGTGTGAGATGGCAGAGTCCATGTGAATCAGACCCAGGAAGTTAAGGCACAACGGAGGAGTGAGGCGGCAGAACAGCCTGAGAGGGCAGAGAAAAAGATAATAAAATGACCCCAGACCCTAAGGGCACGTCAGGTTACCCTTCCTAGAACTAGAACACAGACATACCTTTCTTTGTGTGGACATCTGGGCACTCCTTAAAGCTGTCTGAACTAGCAATTATGTCATTTATACCTCACTCTCTCTCTCCCTCTCATTATTGGTTTCTTGTTGAATGATTGGTGAAGGTTTAATATCGCTGTTTCTCAATGCAGAGTAAAGATATGCAAGGGGAAGGCGGTTTGCGTGTTAAAACGTCACAACGGGACACATATAGAACTCTGGGTAGGCTTCCGCGCAAATGAATGGTCTGGCAGAAATTTGGAAATCTATGAATGTTGAGACTTTCTGAGATGTCCAAACTGTGCTTAGCACATCGGCCTGGTTTCTAAACTGCCATCATTTACCAAACTTGGTTTGAGGAACACCCATAATGAACTGTATTACGCGATTAACTGGTTGCATTTTAAGAATCAGGAGTGTTTTTTTTCCATTAATTTAGGATATAAAAGGAGAAGATAAATAATTGTAAGAGTGGCGAAAAAGTCGATTGCGCCAATGACACTTTGAAAACCGGTTGCTACTGCAAATTGCGTTTTAATGTTGCCCTGTTCGGCTAACTTCAAGTACCGACCAAACTGAAGGCTTTTATTCATATTGTGAATTAAGTCGGGAATAATTGATTTGATTAAGAATTGTGGCCATTCAGTCCACTCGTTCTTAATGTTAACCGTGTTTTCTGGAAACAGAAAAGTAAAAACTTAATCTCAGAAGAGCTCAATTAAGGGTATGCCCTTACATGCCACTGAACTGCAGGCTGTAGGCGTCCGTCTGGTGGAGTGGTACCAGGTAATAGTAGTTGAATACTCGTATTTGAAACACTGTAGAGTAGACACACACACAGAGGAAGAAGATACTGACAAAGCACGCCATCTGGTGGGAGAAAATACGTAACACGACACAAAAAAAAGAGAAAGCGATTGCATGAGATCAGGGAATAACATAACAGAGATTTTGCATTTTAGATTTGCCTTTGCATTTGCACAAAATGAACCCTCTTGCAAAGAAGAATTAGGAATAAACATCACTGGATATTTTCTGGCCAAACATTTATATTGTTGTATATTGTCCATAAACTAAGTACTGTAGAAAATACTGTTTGAGAAACCTGAAACTATAGACTAACACTTGCGTAGCAAAGTAAATCAAGCACATCTTTTCAAAACATTTGGCCATAGTATTCATGGTCCTTTAGTGTTCCACAGGTGTTTACCTCGATGCAGATGTAGTTGTACTGCTTCTCTGCCATCTGGATGAGGACGGCGAAGAGGGAGAGGACAGGCTGGGAGCTGAAGAAGGTGCACTCAGACCATACCACCGCCAGGGACAGGGCCCCAAGGACCAGGAAGGCCAGCCTATAGAAAACTCGCCTAAACACACACTCCCAGTACCACTCTGTTAATAGAGCGCACGCGCAAACACACACACACACACAATGTTCCCATTAGGAGAAATGTAGTCTGATACTATGCATTGTGACGATGACACAATTTGTTGAATGAATGATTTGATTAGGATCCGTGTGGCAGACATTGAGGGGTAGAGACATATCCTATGCCTTCCAATGAACTAATAAATGGAACTGACACACTAGGGTTTTTATGCTTTAACAGCCACGGGAGACACTATGTGTGCACCTCCAATCCAGCCAATCAAGAGAGACACAGCATACCCTACACCCAAAGTCAACCCGACCTCCTCCTGACCAGAAATAGGGCTGGAGGACCTTACAACATGTCGCTCCATTTGTACACAACTGAAGTAAAATGCCTCCCAATCTGTGGTTAAAACTCCAGATGCCCCCTCACCAACGGTGGGGGTGTAGATGAACCTGCGCAGGGGGGTTGCGTCCTGCGCTGACGGGAAGCTGTGGACGACCTGCCGCAGTGGGCCGCCCTGGCTCTTGGCTACGTCTTCCAGATGGACAGCCTGCTCCAAGAGGATTGACCACTGGACCTGGGACTGCTGCTGCCCCTGGACAGCGGTGATCACCTATTCCACACACATATGTATGTATGTATTATGTAAGGGATAATGTATAGAACGCCGGTCATTATCGGGAAAATAAGCCCCGACAGGGCGAACAGGACACCGACGCGCAGCGGAAGTTGTCTTGCTTCACCCAGAAGGGGCTTATTTTCGATAATGACCGGAGATGTTCTATACATTATCCCGCTTATTACACGGCTACTTGCCAAAACAAAAAAATAACTTCACATGGTATGTCCATCATTCGTAGTGTTGATCAGCAGAGAAATAGTCCACCAAAGACGTTGACATCGCTTAGCAACCGAAGACGCTGGGGTTAACAAGTTACCGGACTACTTGTGGAGTGATTCCAAAGACGTCATTAGAGGCAAAAAATCCTTTGTTTTCCTTGACAGCAGTCAATTATACTTAGCAACGGTGAATTTTCAAACATAATTCACCGCCGGAAGTTCTGAAGCGTTCCACGGCATTGAGATGACCCGTGTAATAAGCAGTTTACAGTACATGTTGCAAAAAAAGCGGGTTGATGTGTGTGTTACAAACTGAAATTAGGTGACATAAATAATGACCTTTTTGTGAAGCTTTACTAGGCCTCCCTTGGTGGGGGGATCCACAACGGGTTGGTTTTCACTTCCAACCCTGCCCTCAGCACCCCTCTCGATCCGCTCCCGGTAGTCAGTGGGACACTGACAGAAAGAGAGAGTGAGAGAGCAAGAGAGATTTGGTCAGCAAGTTCAGTATGTCTTGCTTGACCCATAGGTTTGATTTCAAGATGGATGTAGATACAAACAATGTATCTCCAACTGGACCATTTATCATAGAGGCGTCTTCATACAAATACATCAGTTTAATTAATTTGACTTGATAAGGTGAAGCGGAAAATTTAGGATCATTAAGGGGTCTGAAGTCTTGGAGGCTCTGGTGCCCTCACCTTTTGTAAAATGGTGTCCACACACTTTCTGAGAGTTATGTCGTGCATATTACGTACAGACTCATGCGCAGATGCCACCTCCTGGGGAAAAGAGAAATGATACAAAGGTTTTATATTTTTGTGATGAAGATGTTTAGAATATAAATAGTTGTAGGTCGTTTTTTGAATAATTGTATTGTTATAGGTTTGCAAAACCTTTCTGACCAGTCAGTGAATTCCAGATTTTAAATTATTATGATTATTAGTGTCACAACTATTAAGTTATTATACAATATTTTCAATCACCTCCATAGCATCTGCCAAGTTCTCCTCTGACTCTGCCTTCTCAGTGGCCATTTTAGCTGCTTTGAAATAGGTCTTGGCCAGTAGGTAACCATGGCAAGAGGCGAGCCAATAGGAGCGTGGGATCTCCACCAGGCCATAGCCTAGCAACAGCACCAGAAGAAACAGGCCCCAGGTGTTTGCAGCAGTGATGCCGATGGTCTGAAATTCTCTCCTGGTTCAAGCCGAAAACACAGTATATTGGTAAGACAGTTTGGGACTGGAGATGTCTGATGTCATTCAAAGTCTTAAGTCTCTTAAAGTTGTATTAAATAATATATTGTGGACGGTAGAAGAACAATGTCTAGGTTCGTCTTAGGTGAAAAGGTCACACTCAAACGTGTGTGTGAGTGAGTGAGTGAGTGAGAGAGAGAGAGAGAGAGAGAGTATTGACAGTATTGGTGATCCACACAGAATACCGGTTGTACAGACTTAACAGGTAGAAGAAACTGCTAAAAATACACAGGAAAAGCATGTAGAGGTGTGGTTGGTTGAACTCTGTCTGGGAGGGAGATAGCAGTGGCCATGAAACTGTGTTTAGGGGAGAGATAGGAGGGGGCGTGGCCCTGGCTGTAGGGGAGAGATAGGAGGGGGGGTGGCCCTGGCTGTAGGGGAGAGATAGGAGGGGGCGTGGCCCTGTCTGTATGAGAGAGATAGGAGGGGGCGTGGCCCTGTCTGTACGAGAGCGATAGGAGGGGGCGTGGCCCTGGCTGTATGGGAGAGATGGGGGGGCGTGGCCCTGGCTGTAGGGGAGAGATAGAAGAGTACGTGGTTCTGTCTGTAGGGGAGAGATGAAGGGGGCGTGGCCCTGTCTGTAGGGGAGAGATGGAGGGGGTGTGGCTCTTTCTGTAGGGGGGTGATAGAAGGGGGCGTGGCCCTGTCTGTAGGGGAGAGATGGAGGGGGTGTGGGTCTGTCTGTAGGGGAGTGATAGGAGGGGGCGTGGCCCTGGCTGTAGGGGAGAGATAGTAGAGTACGTGGTTCTGTCTGTAGGGGAGAGATAGGAGAGGGCGTGGCCCTGTGTGTAGGGGATCGATTGGAGGAGGTGTGGCTCTATGGAAATAGAGCCACACCTTTATTGCTATGGACTTAAGCCTGCCATTCAAATGAACCTGGTTATGCCCTCGGGCGCTTTAGTAAATAAATAAATAAAATATTTGGCAGCCGTTGTGTACAGTTAACTTTCTTTTAACAAGCCTATTGTACTGATGCTATGACCAGTTATTTTTTAGTGCTAGTAGGCCTATTAAGAGGTGCGGGTATTTCAGGTAGGACTGTGTGTAGACATATTTTATAATAATGTGTATTACGAGGTGTTCCGCAAAAATTCTTGATTACAAAGAGTGGTCCAAACACACACAAAGTTTGAAAACCCTTGATAATGGATGGTGTATTTAGTGGAATGCTATCACAAACCATGTGCTCACTCCTCCTTCCCAGGGACACATAAGTAGCTAGTTTGTCTGATTTGAGTACGCAGTGTCTTTAATGATCTTTAGAAGCCTCTCTTACCATGTGAGATACCACTGCGGGTGAGCGGCAACATAGATGAGCAGCGAGATGAATATAAGTAGGTAGGTGCCGTAGTAAATCCCATTTTCAATCAGAGCTGTTTTAATCTTTCCAACCCTGGAGAAAGCCCCGGACCGTGCATAGGATTGCATGAAGGGTATCAGCAGCCTAGATGGAAACACACACACACACACAAGCACACACACACACACAAGTTTTCAGATGTATGATTGATTGAAAACCTGCTAGCCTACCCAGTGTACCGTACTGTAATGTGTACATTTTGAAATGGCTTGTGAAGGCTAATCAACATCCCTGCTGGTGTGCTTGTTATGCGTGTCTTACCAGGTGAGACACTGGGACGTCCAGTAGACCACTCGCCAGAAGACTGGTAGGACACCATCTGGTATGTAACTCCAGGGCTCTTTACACACCTTCAACGCACTACGCCACACACAAAAACATTTATCAGAGATATAGGACAGCATAATTCATACTGTGCGTGTTGAGTAACTTTGAACATTTATTCCATAAGTAATCAAATAAAAAATGAAACACAGAATGATGGGACCTAAAAAGTTATATAATAAAAAAAAATCCCATGTCATTTTTCTAAAATCAAAAAATGGCTTCATGATTGGCATACATCAAACTGTTTTAAATATTAACCCCCAACCAGCCATTATTCATTGTTCAAAAGACTGAAAATAGAAATTCAGCTTTATTACATTAAGAATACATCACAAGAGTCACAAGGCTGAATTAATAATTGTATTCTCTGCTGTTCTTCGAAATAACTTAAACAACAGACTTATCTAAACCAGGAAAGAAATTTGATTTAATATTATTATTGCTTCCTTTGGAATGATGAATAGTACTTTGCACTGACGAGGAGCAGGGATGTGAAGGGTGGGAATAGTTTGCATTTACCTGCTGGTTGGAAGGATGGATTCGTTGGATTGTGCCTGATCTGTTTTGGAATGACTCCCTGGATCAGGGGGCAGTGCATTATTAATCTTGCACTGATTGTAAATGGTCTGGAAGAGGACAAAACACACACACACAGACACACAGACACAGACACAGACACACACACACACACACACACACACACACACACACACACACACACACACACACACAGAGTGAGCGATAGAGAAAGAGAGTGAGACAGAGTAAAAACAGAAGATATAAAGGCTCTTGATAGTTGTGGTTATAAGCATCAGAACAACATAAGTCACGTATAACGCTTTGTCTTCCTCTCTCTTGTTTTTCTTACCGTGCTAACATCGAGCGGCAGTATAAAGACGATGAGGAAGCACAGGTACCAGGCAAACAGTGTCCCAAACAGGACCATGGGTTGCTGCTTCCCAAAGTCCCCATAGCGATGGAGGAGATACAGGGCCAAGAAGAATACGCCTACAACAATCACACCCAGCGCAGCAACACTCATTGCGATAATGAGGGGCGTCGATTAGTTGTATAGACTCATAGCACTGAAAGAAGGAGAGATGTGAGAGATGGGATAACTTAGTTATTAGTTATTCCATAGCTCCTTCATACAATATGAAATACCATGATGGTAACGCTACAGGTTTAGGCAGCCGAGTTTCATGAACAAATTAAAACAGACACCAGATAACGTTAGATAACGCTTGCAAAAATAAAAGCAGAAAAAATGCTGCCTAATGTTGTAGATGTGAATCATTCTTCCATTGTTCACAAAACGGCCTCGCAATGTATTTCTATTTATCTAAAGTTTGGCAGCTGTTGTTGCCATTCCTGTCACTCAAAAATAAAAAACGATCACAAAGACACGATATTACGATCACAAAGACACGAGGTAAATAACGTAATGTAATTACAATCCGATGCAAGGCACCATTCATAATGCCATGTCTTTCTAATAGTCGAACATCAGTAAGGCTTTTATTATGAAGATCATAAGAACAGACTATTAAAATAGAAAGCTTATTGTTCGAACAATGTGGCGGACTTTACCTTGCCTTACAAGTTCTTCTCCTCGGCCCACATATGTCAAGACTGACTGATTCTGAATGTAAAATAACACGGTGTTCGCGAAATTCTCGTTCAGTCAGTAAACACAACCTTTGGATATTATTACCTAATACGTAACGCGCACGCAAGTTCAATTTGGAATTGTGGGTATTGTAGTCAAGGGGATCCAAGAACAGAGCACAGAGCAACAGTCACGTTTTGTATATTTATTTGGAATATCACATATAGACAATACATTGGCTTGAGGCATAATTTGCAAGAAAAATATTTGTTATTGTATGTACATTTACAAGAGGGGGTACCCAATCACAATTGTCCTCATTTCCTTAAACAATGTATTCCAATTGAATAATTGAATTAGGGCTGTTGGAATAAGGTTATGTTAATGGTTTCCCAAAATTCAAAACAACCACAAAATAATGTCTTCCCCGTGCCCAACCATGACATGTTGCTGGAACATACTCTTCAGTAGACAATAATTGCATTACGTGATTGCATATCATGCCAATGCTGTTGAATTGAAAATATGCATTGTTCTCTGTGTCATTCAGTTATTTATGAACATCCAGAGTAAGGGATCGTCAGCATATAGTGAGCCCAGCAGGTTGAAGCAAGCCGCCCTGTGTTCCAGCAGCACCTCCAGTTGACCCAGTAGATCCAGACACAGGTGCTCCATAAGGGTCAAACAGACCGACCAGTTCTCGCCTGCACCAGAACCGGAGCCCCCCAGGGCTTCCATCCACACCGACCCAAAAAGATCCAAGGACCCTGGCCAATCTTCAAGAATATCATCAAACAGCTCCATGTTTTGATTCACTACCTGGTGATCTAACAACCAAATAGTAGTTGGTCCCTTCAGAGTTTGGTGTTTTTTTCCATGTGTAGGCCTTGCCTCTTCTTACAAAGATTGTCCTGCTGTATTGTTTATTTCTTGAACAGCCTACTATCAGTGGTAGCCGCAAGGACACTCATTGGAAAGTGAATTAGAAGTAGGCTTATTCGTCCTGGTGTAGATAGGCATGCAGTACAGCACTGCGGCCACACTCTGTGAGCAGCGAGTCCTGCTGCATTACTAACAGATTAGTGAGACCATCTGCCATTCTGATCCTGTACTTACATTAACCCCTCTCTATTCTATTCTCCTTCTCTCTCTCTCTCTCTCTCTCTCTCTCTCTCTCTCTCTCTCTCTCTCTCTCTCTCTCTCTCTCTCTCTCTCTCTCTCTCTCTCTCTCTTCACTCTCTCTCTCTCAACATCAACTTGACAACATGAGTTGTCCTACTGAATTAATGGTTTAATTGTTTTTTCTTTTCCTCAGAGCTATAATTTTCTCAAAATTTTAATCACGAAAACAAATCTTCAAATTGCAAAAAAGCAAATAATGCTTTCAGATCATACTCTAAATCAGTCAATATATAAACTAGAGAGCATTAATTAGACACTAAATCAAACAATTGAGAGCACAGCGGGCAGGGCATGAAGTTACCAAAGGACATTTCTATATAAATCCATTTTGCAATAAAAGTATAGTTATCACAATTTAGTACAGTGATTATATCATATACTATATTATATATATGTCTGTATATTCAGCACAAAGAAAACTCTCAATGAATACATTACAGTACACTCAAAAATGTTGTTTAACTGCTAAATCGAAGTCAATGAGAGATTAATTCTGCTTCAGCATCCCGTCTTTGTGCTGGATCTGCCCAGAGGACTGAGTCCACATCGAATGCAACTTTGTCAGGAAACGGGGCGGAAAACCCTCTGGTGTGCAGGATCCGGCCTTGACATCCCACCACACCTATGTCACCACACGCCAATCCCGCAGCCTTTACGAGATTTACCACACAGAGGAAAAACTACTCCGAGTTGAGAAAATGGCTGTATGCTGGAGGGAAAACATTTCTGAATCTCTGGTTGATCCACTTACTCATCCGGACACTGAAAACTGACATTGTCCCAAACCACGACATAAGGATGCAATACCTGCTGATGATATTGCAGCCCACACTCAAACAAATAATCCTGACGACCACCCAGAAATGTAAGATGTTCAGAGTTGTATGGCCCCAGGGTTGCATGGGGGGTGGATAACACCCTGATTACTTATGGCTGCACAATGGGGGACAAGGCCACCCCACACTGGCCAGGGACTTCCACAATGGCATGTTGCTGGCCAATGATGTTCCTGCTGCTCCTTCTCTTGTTCGCCAGCGTGAACCATGCTCTGTCTACGAAAATGTATTCATAGGGGATTTCCATGGAATCCAATTCAAACAATCTATATCCACACAATTAATATAAAATAGATTACAGACGCAAGTAATAAAGAAAGACTTCTGCAATCATGTTTTTTTAATGCACTCCTGATTTATATAAATTGTTATATAGTGCCATTTAGAGTATATGGCAGACGGCAAGGAGGAGTGAGGGGAACATATAATTCATTATATTAATATTAACTTTGTAACGTAGAAACCCTCCACCCACGACCCTGGTACAAGTAGCATAGGATTGTGTAAGCATCAGTGCTGTAAGTGTGTGAGTGTACACTTACTTACCGATATCTTTACTCTCCGTCCCTTTCTGAGTTGCACTAAAAGGGTACTCTGTACTTGAACCATGCGAATCCAGTTGCGATGGAGGACAGGGGCAGTGGTAGAAAGGCTGATGCTGTTGATTCTTTCAAATTTAGTTTTTTTGAACAACTCTTTGTTGTATCACGCAGTCAGTTGGCATTGATCTGAAGCACAATATCAACAATGAGAGCCTCTGGCTGTTGGGAGAACAACGCAGGCCTTCCACCCTCATGTGGTAGTCTTGCCATTCTTCAAAAGGGAAAATATCCATACAAAAGTATGCAGTATTTGTTTCCTCCACTCCCCTTTGTATTGATAAAGTGATAAACAAACAAAAACCAAACCCTGTTCTCCTCTCTGAATGTCCTGTTTATGGTGGCCACAGAATCCTCTGAAATTGGGCTGTAATCTATCACAGATGCCTGAGTTTCCCCTGAAAGTGCTGTTCTTGGTCTTCCTCATCCTCATGCTCTTCCTCCTCTTCCACCACCTCTACACATACTCTTCCACCTCTGCTTCTCAGATTGATTACATCCATTGTTGGTATCAATAATCAATGCACCAGTGCACCCTGAAGTGGTTTATATATTCTACACAAATGGTTTGATCACTGTGGAGAGTGTGGATGGTGGCTGGTGTAAGCAAGCTCTCCTGGACCGAGTCAGACGGATTGCACTCTGGGGCTGGCTGAGGCCATCGAGAGGACGAGGCACACCATTGAGCATCAATGCGCACAGATTAAACCAGCCAACACTTCACATACTCTGGGTGATCTCCTGCATGGCACCATGGATCACCTGCTTCATGTACCTTTGTCCTAAAAACTCTACAATAAACAAGTTTTCGACATCCTCATCCTGTGTCTGGGTTATGGAGGGGCCCAGGAAAGCCACCTAGGTGGGTCGTGGCGGCCCCCTATGATGTGTTGTAGCAGTGAACATTGTTACACCAGATCAATAGAGATCTGGTGTATGTTGTTGTGTGTTAATGATGATAACTGTGTTGCAGTCGTGTTAAACTTTTGCTGCCCTTGTTAACCATTTTGTAACACATTTCATCACAGAGTGAAATTTAGTGTGTGTGAGAATGTGTAACCACAACCTGAACTTGAAGGTTTTTTTTCTCCAAAATAATGATAGATTAAACCATCATTACCAATCCATTGGCATATATCTTGTATTAGGGTCAACTGTATTTTCTCAGTAATTGATAACCCAAATAAGCATGGTCAAATTGTGACTTTTGTGAATAAATTATATTAGTTCACTAGTTTTGCACCAAAAATAATGGCCTACTTTTTGATGCACAAGCTAGTTAAAACTGAGATGAAACCTCCACCAGTGATGAATGAGTTGACTACCAGTGTAGGTAATGAAAGAATCCTCCTCATTGGTATTACTGACCCTCATTGATGCTTTAGCAGACTCTGGCCACAATGCAAAGTTTCATAAGCCTAATTTATTTTCGATTTTTCAAGGTTTAGCCAACTCAGGAAGTTAGATATCTGCCGTCTCCGCTGCAGATGTTAATAGTCTGTTGCCATGATTTAAGCACAATGTTTTGGTTACAGCAAAACATATTGTAAATCTTACAAAAAACTTTGATTTGTGAAATTTTATTAGCCTATTAGCAACCTTTAATCGATTATTGATCAATTATTGAATACAGTTTAATGTATTTCAACTGCTGAGAGTTAGGTTCAGAGAGGACAAGGAAATAGATTCCACTAGATGGCGATAATGGATACTGAAATTGAATGGGATAAACAACATGGCTGTTTGTATCGATTTGTTATAAGTCTCTACTTTCTTCCTTCTTTCTTTCTGTCTTTCCTCCTTTCTTCTTTCCTTTTGTTTTTTCATTCCTTCGTTCTTTCTTTCTTTCCTTCTTCCTTGATAAGTGAACTTTATCATACGGCTCTGGCTTTCTGGCCAAGCCTGTTGACATGACCTATATACTTGTTTGGAAACAGTACTAAGACAAAGCTATCCTCATACTATTGTATTGCTAATATCTCTATTATTTTTTAGTTATCCTATTTACTAAGGGGGCCCTTTGTATCCTGAAGCAGACAATAGTTTAATACCAGAAAAGCATTGTATTTTATCTTTTATGTTTTTAATAGGGAAATGTAACCCTAAACACCTGATTAACAAAAGCCACTGTCTCTGTCTCCAGACACTCCCATGACAGCAGGAGGGCATCGCCTACTGGGGATAAAGCCCTGCGGTCTATTACAGATCACCCACCTGTAACCTATAACCTGATATTAAATAGAACAGATGACACAGGGCTTCATTTTTTGTGCATCCATTGCACAAGATAACCTTCATCCACCGAATTGTGAATTATAAAATATCAGAATTGTTTATCAATATCTTTAAAGTTTGCAAAGAAGTATAACAAAACTTTCTGTAAAGAAGATTGAATAAAAAAAAGATTCAAATCAAGGTCTTTGCTCCCTCTCTTCAACTCTGTGACTGTGTTATGTGTTCTACAGTGAATGTATTTAGGAAGTCTGCCAAGTGGCTACACTTTTCCTCTCTCCCTGAAAAATACCCATTTTCTTTGACCCTTGTTACCCACTTTATACTACCTCTCTTTCTCTTGCTAACTTTATCACTCTCTGTATCAGCCTTTATTCTCTCTCCAATCAGATGAGATGTATTTGTGTATGTGTGTGTGATGTCTTTTTGTGCACCTGCACGCACATGTTTGCGTGTGTATGTGTGTGTGTGTGTGTGTGTGCGTCTGCGCACGTGGACTCCCAGTGTGTCCGGCAAACAACAGCCTGAGCACTCTGAGACCTCTGGGTTTGAAGTCCCGATAATTTGATCCATGGGAAACCCAGGTGGACAATGATAGCGGGGGATAATGCGGACCCGGTTTTGTATGTCCCCAGAGGGCCACTGTAGACTGCAGTCATTGGAACCTGTCCTGGATACATCACTCTCATGGGAGCGTCTTTTTCCCGCCTGACTCTGCTCAGCAAGGTGGGCGGTATGGGACAGCTAGAGTTACTTAAACACAACCCGGGGTGCACTGAGGCCGTAACCTCTCCTTGAGTGTCTTTTTAGCAACCAGCGTCTCTGTTGGTTTCTGTGGGTCTATGTGTGTGTGTGTGTGTGTGTGTGTGTGTGTGTGTGTGTGTGTATGTGTGTGTGTGTGTGTGTGTGTTTGTGTGTGTGTGTGTGCATGTATGTTCATGTATTTCTGATTTTCAATTACATATTAATAGGGAGTCTGCAAACATGAATTGATTAGCCAGAGACGCAATCAAAACAACCAATATATGTTTCTTGTTGCGGGAAATACTACAGCCATCTTGGTCGTTAGGTCAACATCTTGGACTAGATAAGATTGACAAAAAGGGTCTCTTTGATGGGGGTTCACATTAAAGGACAAAACAACACACTATCATTTCCAAGCAACCAGCTAACCACCAAAGTGCATGAAAGTGCACCATAACACTTAGATGGAAAAAAGCTTAAAGACTTTAAAACAGCCTTGTTGCTTAATATATTCTCATATGTCAGGGGTTTTATGGTACATGATGAAACATATTCACGGAAACATCTTCATCATCGTGCTAATAGAGGAATGTAAATATGTAATTGATTCTACTTCATTCTAACTCTTCCCAATCCCAATGACACAGCTTGAAACTCAACTTTCCATCTTCAGTCAATGTTCAGCCATAACACCTAAAGTGGTGCATAAGTTGATCTTATTGGAAACAGGAGAAAGGGTAAGAGTAGATTGTAAAAGCTGTAATCTTGTGAGTACAAGGGAACAGTATAATAGTATGTGTTGTCATGAGAGGACGGATAGCAGAAGAGACCGAACACCGACGGATTTCTGGTGGAAACGTTCTTGCTTGGACAAGAGTTTTTATGGCTCCTCCAGCTGTTCTTTCACATGATAAGGTCAGACATACACACACACACACACACACACACACACAGACACACACACACACACACACACACACACACATACACATACACATATACACACACTCACACACACATATTCCGAACATTTGCTGGTTCATATGGCCAACTCTTCCTTCTCTTTGAGGGACATTTTACAACTTATCCTTGTGAAGCAATTCCTGCTCTGTCTCTGGAAGACAAAGGAGTCTGTTGTGGTGTGTTGTGATAGCTGACAGGGAGATTCCATGGGTCACTGTGGTTAGGGCTAGGAATGATGGGTCCTGCTTTCAATGCGTTCCAAATGGTTAGATGTTCTTCTTCAAACACCACCAAATTCGGGGCGAATTGGACAATGTGCACACACACACACACACACACACACACACACACACACACACACACACACACACACACACACACACACACACACAACAAACAATTGTGCATGTGTAACCACGCTACGCACATATAATTTTGTAATTAAGGGGGATATGTGTAAGATTTTAAGTTTGTAGTAAGTAAGAGTAATCAAATATCATATATCATTTTATTAATAGTAGGGACACTTGTATACTTCAATACTATAGCATTTATAGTATTCATTAGTAATATAGTAAATAGTATAGTGGAAGAATACCGAAATAACAATATGTAACACCAGTTGATCAAGTCCAAGCTAGAAGTATTTTTTATGAATGAATGAGCTAGACATAGAGCAAAGCATGAGTGTTGACATGTCAAACAAAACGTGAGAGATATGAGCAGCCAAAGAAGGAACCAACAGAGAAGAAAATCGAAGATTTGATAAGAGGAGTTCATACCTGGGACAACAGTGTGTTTGCCAAAAATGTGTGACTGCGTCATAGAATTGTAGATCGAAGACCGAGAAACTGGAGAAACAACACTGGGGACAGAGCGCATAAGGGAAATACAACTGCTGAGAATGATGATTCTAATGACAGGAGCAACCATGGGTAGAAATTATTTTTAGCAGCTGAAAAACCCTTCACATCTGTAGAACTGAAGTGATGCAGATGTCATAAAATGGAAATAGATGGAGCAGCTAACAAGAATTGGGGAACCAACACGACTGGTATTTATTGACTTATTTTTTCATTTAATCAGCATTTTATATTATGTTTCCCGACAGCACCTTTTGTAAAGGTTAAACATTTCAGCACACTTGGGAGAACCGGCTGAACTGGCATAATAGCTGACGTAAGAAACAGAAATGTAATATGGAAGATCAGTGAATGAACGATCCGATGAGAGATACAAAGCAGAGGTGGGTTCCCTCTACACTATGAGTACAATTAAAGGGGACATATTATGAAAACAACTCTTTTCCTTGGATTTGGATTTTTTGAGTGAGATATGCATTTCTAAAAGTACCCCGCCTACAGTAACCAAACGAGCGAGTCAGTTTCGGCGCCCCCTCCTACGTAGGAAGGGGGCACATTTGAATATTACCTCCCACTTCCCCACCCCCCTCAAATCAGAGCATAGCTAAGATTTTGTGGACCAGCGGATGAGCGCTGGGCGGAGATGTTAGCATTTCAGAAGCAGGGATATTCCATACAAAAATAGATGTCTAATTTGTCGGTTTGCCATGTGATTGCCTTGCATGGAGTCCGGCAGCTCCGGCGGGGGATCTTCGGCAGCAGACCAGCACCTCCGGCGGGGGGGCGGGGGGAGCTCAGCGGCGGTCCGGCAGCTCAGCTCCGGGAGTACAATCCCTTTCTCCTCGCGGTTCAATATGGACTTCAGAGATTCAAGGTAAAAGTTCCTTTCCCCCAATTCTTCTCAACCATAGCCGAGATAACCCCCACTACGAGTCTTTACTTGTTGTGGAAGTACCAGAGACGTCATCCGCAGTCTTTATGATTCATAATATCATCCGAGGCACGCATAGCTTTTGGCTGTGATATTAGATAAATTAGTAATATTATATAAATACCTATATATTATATTATAATATTATTATTATTATTATTATTATTATTATTATTATTATTATTATTATATTATATTATATAGAACTCCAGGAGTCCGCAAACGGCAACAATCCCTTCTCCTCCATGCTGTGGTTCACTCTGACAGCTCATTGGTCAATGGGCAGCAGCTCATTTGCATTAAAGCTACAGACATCAGACGCAGAGGGACTGAAACAGAAGGGAATAGCTGTTGGCAAGATTTTTTGGCAAGAAATTTCCAGCAAACAGCTTCAAAAACATCTTTTCTGGAACTCATATTCTATGTTTACTTGTTTGGAAAACACCATATGTATCCTTCAATCTTTATTATTCTTTCTAAATATCCGAACTGCAAACTGTTTGATATTTCCATGACACCCATTTGATTCCAACTCTGTCTCTCAAAAAGCAGCAAAGTATTTGCAAAGTCTAGACACACACACACACGCATGCAGGCATGCACACACACACACATAAACACACACACGCACAAACTCACACACATGCACATGCACAAACACACACACACATACGCACGAACACACGTAATTACACACACACACACACACACACACACACAGACACACACACACACAAACACACGCACACACACACACACACACACACACACATACACACACTCAATGAGGTAACCGTCTTCAAAACAGTCAAATTCTTCCAAAGCCATGGGCTTGGAAAAATTGACAAATGCAAGATATTGGCCTGCTTTGTTTGTTCAAGCCCAGCAGTTTGTGACCTACTGGACCTTGTGCATGACTACTCCACAAGAGGCTGAATTGGTGTGCATTCAGATGTATGTTGGTAATACATAAACCACAACACACTTTTGGATAGATAATCCACTCCCGATATTGTGATGGATGGATGCAAGTCTACTCTGTTCCATTGCATCATACTTCTTCTGGAAACCGTCGTCCTGCTTAAACCTGTGAACCTTGAAAAAACATTTTGAAAAGAAGATTGGGAAGAAAGGGCGAAGTAAACAAAAAGGTTCTTTCTCGCCTTTTTTCTCCTGCTTGGAAAGCTCATTATTCCTCAAGCCCCCTTCTGTCTGGAAAGCACTCCCTCCCCCGACTCCCTGACCTGCACCCCCACCCCCAACCTCACCCAATACCCCAACCTCCACAAACCTCCATAGTGTTCAGTCATTTCAGTCTTCTCCTTTCGCTCTCTCTCTCTCTCTCTCTCTCTCCCTCTCTCTCCCGCTATGCACCGCCTCCTTGCTCTCACTGGCTCGTTGCTTCCTCATGCCCCCTTCCAACGTTCCACCCTGCGCCTCCCCGCCTTTGCTTTACACTACTCAGTGCTACTCCGCACCACCCAAACAGTCGCCACGTTTCACCTCCTCCTGTATCCTCTCACCACTCGCCAACCTAACAGGACTTAAACTCATCATTTACCAAACTTCATCCAAGGGACCTTCTGTTGGGTCACGTTAAGAGGTACAGAACTTTACCTTTTCTGTTGGACCTGATTGTGGATGTGTGTATTTGTGTGTATGTGTGTGTGGGTTTGGGTGTGGTTGTGTGTGTGTGTGTGTGTGTGTGTGTGTGTGTGTGTGTGTGTGTGTGTGTGTGTGGTTTGGGTGTGGTTGTGTGTGTGTGTGTGTGTGTGTGTGTGTGTGTGTGTGTGTGTGTGTGTGTGTGTGTGGGTTTGGATGTGGGTGTGGGTGTGTGTGCGCATGTGTGGGTTGTGCAATGAGTATGATTACCAAAACAGTTGAGATAGCCACATGTGGATTAATCTTGTTGAGGAAATACTAGTTAATGCAAATCTACATTTTCTGAACATAAATTGGCTTACACAGGTCAATTATGCATGCTGCCTAAATGACTATCTTATGCTTTAAGATGGATTAGATTGTAACATTTGATTTCATCATGGGTCAGTATTTATCTAGTTTCCCTTTAAAAATGTTGACCCACTCACTTGTGATGATAGGAAGTTTTCATCAGCCCATTGAAATAACACCTTAAACCTTTCTGATTATGTAAGCACAGAAAATGTATAAATACAACATACAATATAATTTAAAATTACAATTAAAATATCTATAGACAATTTACGATTTGTTTACAGATGTTTACTAAGTTGCAGTTGATATTGACGAAAGCTCTTTTCAAGTACATGGTCAAATACGAAAGTTCTCTCATTTGAAAGTAAGTGAACACAGAATAAAATGTGTTCTTTTTTTTATCATTTCTTCATTCAAAGGCTCATTCCACAGCTTTTCAGAGGAAAAGAAGGAGGAGAGAGAGAGAGAGAGCATTTTCAGGAGACAGTTGGCTCTTTATTGACACTCTCCAGCGGAGCTACAGAGACCCAGCTCCGACCGTGCGACAGGAGCCATGATCCAGAGCAACAGGGAACCTCCACAGCAGGGCCGAGGCAGGCTCCAGCAGATTCAAGATGGGATCCAGGCGCGCTCGCTCAGGGCCAAGAAGAGCGTGCAGAACATCACAAAGGATGACGTCAAGGGATTCCTTACGAGAAACGCCTTTGTTCTCCTCACCATTGCTGCCGTTATTATTGGTGAGCACACAAACGATTTTGAAATTGCAATGGTGAAGTGTAGCTGAGTTTGTGGAGCAGGGCGATATACCGCCAGGGTTAGGGTTTGAGTCCGGCTGGCAATGACGGATTACCGCATGGGCAAAGTGGGCACATGTCAACGGGCCCTGGCCAATGTGGGGGCCCTTGATATATATATATATATAATTTCTTTATTTAATAAAAGGATTTGAATGTTTTTGATTTGCAAAATAAATACATCACATTTATTTACTTTTTTAACATGACGGAGTGTTAATGTCGTAGTGCTTGGTCAACGTCAATTTCAGAGTGAAAATGGAGAGACGTGTGCAAAGCGGGTCGGCATAGAGTAAAAGAAAGAAAGAAAAAGACACTAAAGTACCGCCCTGGTACAAGCAATACCGTCCATCTCAACATTTTGGCTCGTTAATTCGTTAGAGGAAGTCAGTAGGTGCTTTTAAAGTCATGAAATTAACCTGACAGATTCCATGTTCTGCCGTTAAGACGAGCGGCTGGCACTATTTTCTCTCTCCCTCTCTCTCTCTCTCTCTCTCTCTCTCTCTCTCTCTCCTGGCTGCGCGCTTCATTATAATGTGTGTGATTGTGGATTGCATGAGTTATATGCGACCAAATTTGGTGTGCTAGTGAGTGTATTTGCATGTTGGTAGGGGTCCATGGCTGGTTTGTGTCCAGGGCCCGTGGTCATGTTAATCCGTCCTTGCTGGCTGGGGACACCCGTGCTTAGTTATGCATGACCATGCAAGTGGCCAGTTGCAAGAAACTTTGGATGAACTCAGTCAAAGGGCATATCATATGAATCTAAGCAATGTTAGAGCTTGTGTTCTGAAAATCATATATTTTCTTTATATCCAGCAATTCATCTTCTGTAGTCACTGGTAAACCCACAGGAAGTAGGAACAAAAGAAAACCCAACTTGGACGCATTTCAGAACAGAGGAAAAACGAATGAAGAGCTTCACCATTTGTTGTCCATGCAGATGACCCTTAACATTGAGCTGTTGACCTTCGACCCTTCCTTATAGAATGAGCAGGCCCACCCAGTGTCTCTGCATCCGTAGTCCTGGTCGAATGACACAGAACTAAGTCAGATTCAGTTGATTGATAAAGTAGTCCTCTTGGTCAACCGCCTGGTCTTAGTAGTGGATTAGTGTTGCTATAGGAGAAGCCATTCTTTGTAGTGATGGGTCTCAAAGGCAAGCGAGAAAATAACAGCTTTACACAAAAGAGAAGAAACTAATGTGGCGACAGGATTATAGAGGATTATAGATGATAGATAAAATCACATGCTGCCAATGAAGGTTGGTGTTTTCCCAGGCCAGTCAGGACATGAACGTTGTTATTTCAAGAAAGGAGCATTTTCATTGTTTGGTCTCTTCCCAACACTCTTCTCCAAAGCCTCAATCATGTCTAACGTTGAGACATCAGAAGACTTAGAGGTAAGCTAAGTCATTGACTCACTGCAAAAATGTTATACAACTGGTTGTATTTTAACTAACTCAACTGCCACAATTGATCACTAACTGTTACCAAGTAAGGCATGGGTTGTTCATCATGACAATATGTCCATATCGTCACTTATGCTATAATCAGTTAAATAGGATCAATTTGTTCATAATATGATAAAGATATCGTGGCAATATCATGAAAATTGATAAATTGTGAAAGCTGATGCTAAAATCGTCAGACAAAATGCCCATGAATGCATGAATAAAGTCCAATCAACCCATACGTAAATAAATCTTCCTCCTTCCAGGTATAATCCTGGGCTTCGGCGTGCGCCCATACCAACTGTCCTACCGCGAGATGAAGTACTTCTCCTTCCCGGGGGAACTGCTCATGAGAATGCTCCAGATGTTGGTGCTGCCCCTGCTGGTCTCCAGCCTCATCACAGGTACACAGGGAGACAACCCGACACCTGGCTGTGGAGTGTGGAGTAGAGTCAGCTACACCCTTGTAGTGCTGTATGGCTTCACTGGTAGAGCGTAGAGCATTGACAAAAACAGCCGTGCTAGCCAATGTGTGGGCCCACAGTATTCTAGCAGAATTTAGATGTTAGCATCAGCCAAATGGGAATATGTGTATTTTCTTTTTCTATCTGTGTCTTCAGTTTGTTTACTCATTTGGACTCGAATGACATACCTAGCCCATAGCGTCAAAGACAAATGTAGCCCGACCAAAGCCTCGCAGGGTGACAAACTGTGATTACCTCAAACATTACACATCCCAACCCGTGCATGGTAAACATGTGAAAAGTGGCAGGTTTCTGTGACAGCTTGTGATAGTGCTGATGGCCACACTGGACCTTGGTGTCTGCTGGTGAGGATCAATGCAGACCCACAGGGAGCCAGCGTTATCGTTGTGCTACTCTCTCGACCTTCCACGGACACTCCAAGTGGCAGAAGGAGGCTAGCTGTCTGTCTACAACTGGAGCAGTTTATTGGTCTTTGGTGCTGTAGGGAAATTGAATTATCAGGACCTCACAAAAAAAGAGAGTGGATGTGGGAGGAACACATGGCCAGAGAGAGAGAGAGAGAGAGAGAGAGAGAGAGAGAGAGAGAGCGGGCTGACCTAGTAAGTAAAGGTAAGTCAATCTTGGAAATCCTTTCAAAATCCTTCTTTTCAATGCAAAGGAAGTAATAAATTAATCAAGCAATTTAATTGGGGGGCTTTGTAAGTGTGAATGTATTTATGGTGTGTTTGTGTGTATGATGTACATCAGGGAATGAAGGTGCTTTCCGAGAAGCTGTGTTCTTTCTGAGAAGTCACTGTATCTTTACTGTGATCATTTAGCAGTTTATAGATTTTCCCTAGTCATCATAATTACCGTGACATCTAGGTTTCAAACAGTCTTTTGAGTATGCTTGTTTTGGTGAGGGTGTGTGTGTGTGTGTGTGTGTGTGTGTGTGTGTGTGTGTGTGTGTGTGTGTGTGTGACAATGCCTAAACAAGTTTATCACTGCCCAGTGATTGAGGACTGGACGTAATGGCCAAAAATTAGCTTATTTTTGCTGCGGTGCAGCATAGCATCAACATCGGCTTTGAGACGATGTCACATGAGAGAGACTGCTAAATGTGGACGCAAACAAAGAACTCGGTTCTTCAGTCACATCGTGTGTGTGTGAGTGAGTGAGTCTGTGTGTGTGTGTTTGTGCGTGTGTGTTTGTGTGTGTGGGTGTGGGTGTGTTTGTGTGTGTGTGTTGATGTACAACTATTTTAATCCTTTGTGGTATGGTGGTCTCTTGCTAGGTATGACTCGGAGAGTTGTAGATGTTCAACACATGGTTTACTCTTAACAGAGACACAAGGTAAACATGCTTGCGTTCTGGAGGTTGGTTCATGAAGCATCTGCCGAACACAGGTAAACAAACAGTTATATTGGTACTGGGCGGAACTGCAAATAGGCCACGCCTACATTTTCTAATTTACCGAGGTAAACCTTTGGTCTGTCTTGGCTTAAACGGGAATGGCAAAGTGGCCATGTTTGTAGTCTTTAACTTATCTAGAAAATCATTAAAACCTTTCATGGTGTTGTCTATTATGTGGTGAAGAAACCATTCATAACTGTGGTTGGCTTGAAACATGTAATCAGAAATAGCATAGACTAAAATAATTTACATCAGTGTCTGTGTGTGAGTGTTAAAATCATAATCTATATCATATTTGTATACATTTCTACTAGCAATATATTTGACAATGTATATAAAATATTATTATAAGAAAGAAATAAGGCTGGTTAAAACCATAGATTGTTACACTTATTGGCATCACACAAATATAGTGTTTGAATAGAGAACTGAAATAGTAAAGCTTATAATAACTAATCATAAATTCAGAAAAATTGAGGGAGAATAATGGGGTGTAAGCATGCAAGGGGGAGGGAAAACAGCCAAGAGGGGGTTGTAATTCAAAGAATGAAAACAGAAAAAGAGAGGAAAAAGGGCACAACCTGTGTGGTTTGTCAACATGTTGTTGCCTTACCCCAGCAGAGGTCATTACTCGATGGCTACGAGTGGGCACAATGTCAAACAGGGTACTGCCTCTCTCCTCCTAATAAAATGAATAACAAATTGGAAAACTAAAATCAAATATGAGTGTTATGTAGGCTGTATCACTGTAGATTCTGGTAGTTTTGAAAAGTGTCATGAAAGGCACAATTTATGGTTATCTTCTCGCATTATTAAGTTAACATTGCGAGAAGGTTAAGTTAAAGAATGTCAGAACATTAGTTGGACATTCCATTCTTTTGCTGGCAAACACTTGGTCTTAAGGGCTAGATCAAGTGTCTAAAGACCCCCTGGCAGATTTGGTCCCCCCCCCCACCCCCCGAATGTTGACTCCATGGCTCCAGCCATGAGCCGTTATGTTCCAGTAGCAGGTTAAATATTTTGTTAATGATTTGTTATCTGGTTTTATGCTGAACTCCAAGGACATGTTTGACTTTTGTTGAAATGTTATTCATTGTGAAATGGAAATTGAATGGAACTTGAATTGAATGAATGAAGATTACGTCACAGTAAAAAGTAACTGTTCACTCAGGTTCACCAATCTAAATCGGTTTATATGCTGGCCATAATGATTGCCTCATCTATTTTTTTTTAATCCATGTAAACGTTTATAATTCTTCTTCGCCTAATTTTGCATTTTTCAATAGTTTGAATTTGCACATACATTTCTAATTACCTATGCTATACAAACATACCGGAAATAGGACTAAGAACAAACAAACCATTCATCGGGGCAATTAAAGACTTGTGAGTGAGAAAGAGATTTTTCATATGAATCGAGGCATTAAAGTCTGCAAAAATTCTAAATATGGAGGCTCTAGTCCTTCATGAAGTGATGTAATAAGCTAGTGAGCTACAGAATGGTAGTGAGCTACAGACCCGGGGTCTCTTTTATATGAAAGAGGGCCTCAATAAGATACACACATATACAAGTTGGGGCTCTAATCCTACAGTAGATTTCTCACAAAGCCTCAGCAAATGCTCCATCTCTCACCCCGTGGCCTCCTTCCAAGATTTGAGCAGAAATCCTTTCCAGACCTTCAACCTAAGGATCCACCACACATATCTGATAATTGCACCTTATGTTTTTTTAAATCTCCTAATGGCCACGGCGAGGGCCCCTTGTCACCCAAAATATGAAAAGCATCTCCACATGCCATCGTTGTTTACACGCAATAAGGAACACGTTTCTATATCCATCCCACTGGGAATTTGGAAATTGAAACTGATGTTGTTGAAGGCCTATTCTTTTTAAAGTTAGAGCTCAGGCCCCTTTTTGTCCTATCGAGATTGCTGTAGTGCTTACACACAAACATTCTTACACACGTTTTCCTGGGTCCCTGAAATGAATCCGCTGAGATTTGGACTTGGATCTCTCTGATCTTCTCCAAAAATACTAGCGAAAACAGACAATTTTTGTGACATAGCCTCTCAGAAGTGTGGCCCTTGAGATCGAGTTGAATGTGGTGCAAAAGGATGTTTTGGAGAAAGGAAGTTCCTATTTGACAACCTTGTTCCAGTGCCTGATTGGGACCCCCACAACAATAGAAAATTACTAGCGGATAGGTCGGTACACAGGAAACTTATTGCAGATCAGGCAAACAATCCGGCAGGGAGAAGACCAAGGCGTAGAGGTTTGGTACATGGGTAATCCATTGGAAATAAGGCGGGAGTAAACGGGCAGGAATCAGAAAAGCTGGGACGATTAAGAACAAAGACGAACTGGCACAGGAAGGGAAGCGCGCTTACTAAATACACTAGGAGGGGACTGTAAATGAGGCCCAGGTGAAAACAATTAAAGCGAGTGATTGACAATCAGAGACACGAGAAACATATGGACAGGGAGTGAAAGGAACATAAGAGAAAAAAAAATATTAGTTTTATTTATGAACTTCCCTAGTAATCTATAATTAAAAAAGAGACATCCTCTTCCCTTCCATTTCTCAGTCCTTTCTTTCGTAAGAATGGAAATTTTGAGGCTGCATCTGCTGTAACCTTGACAACCAGCTGATGAGTCATTGTGTTCTAGCGAGGCCAACTGTGTGTGTGCTTGTGTGTATGTGTGTGTGAGGAGTGTGTGTGTGTGTGTGTGTGTGTGTGTGTGTCGGGGGGGGGGGGGGGGGGGGGTGATGAATGAAAGAGGATTGAGGCAATCAAGATCAATGCTGGAGACTAACAAGGAGATGAGAGGGGTGAGAAAGTGCAAGAGGAACCAGGAAAGGGTCCGGGGGCAGGAAGAGGAGGGAAGAGGGTCTGTATGGCTGAAAAACACTAGAGCAGTGGGAGAGAGGGTTTGTAGTGCTTTAATTTTAAAGGAAGGGAGGTGAAAGAGAAAGTGGAGGATGTGATGGGAGAGAGAGAGAGAGAGGGGGGGGAGGGGCAGAGAAAGTGAGGGAGAGGGAGAAGGAGAGAGAAGAGAGAAGAGAGAGAGAGAGAGAGAGAGAGAGAGACAGAGACAGAGAGAGAGACAGAGAGAGAGTGCAGTCCAGCTATTGGTCATTGAGGAAGGGCTTCAAATGGGTACCAACAGGCAATAACACAAATGCATGCATAAAGCCACACACACTCACCCACACACATCCACACATACACACACACAGACTTACAATACTACTAAAAGAATGCATAGATCCTTGCACAAAAGCCAAGTGTTGGGTGTCTGTACGGTTTTAAATGAACATAGAAGCAATAATATAGCCAGGCACTTAAAAATACGACCTTCGCTTCTATTGAGGGCGACTGACGTTCCTTTACAAATCCCCCTTTTCAAATCCTCTGATCCCTTCACTGGCAACAGCTTCACAAAGTCAGTGGAGGAAGAAGTGGGGGCCAACCCTGCTGCAACATGACGTTAGTGTTCCTAGCTGGGAGAGAAAGTAAAGATTGCACGGAAAACAACACAACTTAGAGTCTTTAAAGTAGTGTTAAAATAAGATACGATACGTTTTTATTTATTCATTCAAGACATTTAATGAGGGATGAATAGACCATTGGTTAGATGTTTTACCGGCATACGTCGTCTATGTATGCTATAAATACTATACTCACACTGTAGTTTTAACAAGTGTTTTTTTAGGAGGCATCTAACGAAGGCAGCAGAAAGTAGCTGTTAAATGCAGTATCAAGCTGAGGAATGCAAGTGGAGCTTAATTTGGTCGGCAAAATATTGAAATATGTTTTAATGATCCCATGTTATAGTGTCCAATACAGTTTTGGCCAACTTAAAAGAAGATGGTCCCTTTTTGCGTAGACGTACTGCTGCGTGACACTATGACGTTTCCTTATCAAAGAATGGTTCATTGAGAAGTTTACGTTCTGCCTCTGGATCGGTTTTCACAACAAAAACATGTCCTATTTCGAAGTGTTTCGAAATCGGGGGAGTAGTTTTGTAACAAAATGTTTTGTAACTACGACGGCAGAGTGACATTCAGACAGCTCAGCAAACAGACCAACTAAGAAACCAACATAGAAGACAGAGTCAATTTGCCACTGACATTTACCAGTACTTACTTCACATGACCTGGGAGCTTTGGTTATCCCCAGGGTATTGGTTATTTTTTTCCCAGCAAGTAAGACCTGGATAGTGTTTCTACCTCAAAAGCAGCCCTCCTTCTATTCTCACAGAGCGAAGGGTCACATTGTCAGCTTGTGTATTATCAGTTACATTACACTTCTCTCAGGCTTAATTTTTCTCGTCATTGGGACAGAAAATTTTGAGGGAGATGAGAAAACAAAAGTGTTTGAGTTGTGAGCTTAAGTCATAGCTGGAACAGTGATCTAGAAATCATTGTCATGTGTTTTTCATACTTGTATGTCATGTAATATTAAAACACATAACCAATGACTTAATGGATAAGGTTATTCTATAAAGCCAGACAAGGCTATTTTATTTGCATAGCACCGTTCAAACACTGAGCTTCTCCGAAGAAAAACAAAGTGGAAAATTTGTTTAAGCACAATCTGCAACCATGCTAGAATAACTACAACCTACACAATGCACCCTTTAATGAATGAATCGCTTTAATGACATCACTGTTTCCAATAACAAAGTAAGCCAAACCAAAGAGAGGTGCTTCTGCGGTTTCAAAGGGGGTGACTCAGTAGTCATGTTTCCATCTAAAAGGTGATGCGAATCTTTAGAAAGTTCGCAAAAAAGAAATTCAAATTAGGTGCGCTTCTATCAAGTGGTTGGAGCGGAAAAACTACACACATTCCAGGGCTTGTCGTATCCTTTTGATAACATCCTCTCTTAGGTCCTGATATATTGTGGAACTGCGTTGTTTTCCATCTAAAATAGCTGTAATGCTTTTTTCTTCGATGAGAGTAAGAAAAAGTTTTTACCTTTTCATCGGTCCACACGTATCTATTATTCACATTAGCCATCTGTTCCATGGACGTATTTAAAGGATACATTGTACATATTTATAATTTGAAATTCTTTGCAGCCTTTATACCACAGATACTCTAGGGTCTATAGCATATAACCGCGTTTTCTGATTACAGTTTAATGCATTTCCCACAATGTACCAGCTATCGTTTTTAAGGCTGAACAGACAATTTGACTGGAATTACTTAGTAGGTGTCCATATATCAGGGATAAATGGACACCTAAGAACAAGGATCTGACTAGAGCTAGCAACAAATACTTATGTATTCATGTAACATTGGACTAATTCACATGCTCTAAGCAAAGAGTTCACTGTTTTGTATTCATATAGCACTGGAGTCATTGCAAAGAAAATGGGAATTCAACTTTCAATAATTGTTATTTGTGTTTGTGTGGTGAAATGCTTTAAAAATCTTAAAATGTGCCTGTGTAGTTGAGTGACATTGAACAAATATTGAGCAAAACAAAAATACTAATTAAAAATGGATAATACCACCAACACCTCAAAGTTATATTAGCTGTATTTTCATTTAACCTTTATTTATACTTGAAAAATCAATTGAGGGGTGACCCTCATTTGCAATGATGTCGAGTCAACAAATGCAAAGCAAAAACAACTATCTACACAATATTCAATGCAAATACACCAAATATACAACAACTGATAAAGAGAAAAACAAAAAACAATTTGAACATTTACAGAAAGATAGATGTAGAATGGCTTGAATTACAATTAAATAAGTGATATAGCTTAAATAAAACAGTTAAAGGTAGAGTTTGGCAGATTTAAGATATTATTTCTAAATTGGTTAGAGGATATGAAGGTATTGATTTGAATTTGTTGCAGTAAGTTTTTCGAGGAGTCAGGGGCACTGAAGCTAAAAGCTGCCTTTCCAAGCTCAGACCTGATTTGAGGAACATGAAGCATGAGCATGTCAGTGGCACGTTTCTGAAAAACCCCATCTGAATTTTTTTGCATTACAATCAAATAATGAGGAAACTTCCCTGACAGGGCTTTATAAATAAAAATGTGCCAATGTGCATTTTTCTTGAAGAGAGGCCTACCCAGCCTTTCCAAATATGAGACACAATGGTGTGTGGCATTGGCATCTCCTGTGATGAACCTTAAAGCAGAGTGAAAAACCGAGTCCAGGAGTTTCAGACATGAATAAATAATCCTTTTCCTACTGAGGGTATGAGTAGAATGAGTAGTAGTAGTATTAGTCGTATGATTACACTAAAATAATAACAGGTCGATTTTTCCATGATGCTGGCCGTTTGCAGGCATGGCTGCCCTGGACAGCCATGCGTCGGGGAAGATGGGCCTCCGGGCGGTGGTGTATTACACCACAACCACCGTCATCGCCGTGATCATCGGCATCATCATGGTGCTCGCCATGCACCCGGGGAAAGGATCCAAGGATGAGTTCGGCACCGCACCCAAGATAGAGCGGATCAGCACCGCCGATGCATTCCTCGACCTTATCAGGTATAGGCATGGTTAGACACACACACACACACACACACACACACACACACACACACACACACACACAAACACTGCACATAGACACTGATACACACAAACATATAAAGGTACAAAAACGTATGCTATACACAAACACATACACACACTATACACACACACACACACACACATATACACACAAACACTGATACACATTAAAATATACATATACACAATAACGTATACACCGATATACACACACACAGACACACACGAACACATACACACATGCAAAAACATCCAAGTAACCCCCAACATGTCCACACCCTCACCTAAATACTCTCATCCACTCACCCATACTCCCCCGACACACTCAGCCCACTGCCCTCATGCAATCCAGAGACACACCCAATCACTGACACAACAAAGAAACACGCACTAACTGGAAAGGAATTAACTACACATGAATTCATAAATTCTTGGGCAAAATAATTTTGATGACTTTGGGTGTGATTGGGTGTGTATCCTTTTCCGGATTATAAAAAAACCCCTAACTTTGTGTTTCAGAAACATGTTTCCTCCTAATCTTATTGAGGCATGCACCAAACAGGTAAGGTTTTAAAGACTCTGACCTTATCAAGGCATCTCACCGCTCTCATCCTCCCCCTCCTTCTACATTGCGATGACTACATTGAATAGTGTTATTATTAGGACTAGGATTGTTTTTGTGTTATGATTTGATTTCCATTGTGAAGAATAAGAAGTTGCATAGAAAACCATATCAGAATTATGTGACTCCAAATATTCTGGCTCATTAGAACAACCACAGATTACATATGCATTCTGATTGAAATTCGTACAATAACGACTGTTCCTTCAGATCAACTAAACCCCCCTGGCCGCTATGTAGAAATATCTAACTGGTCCACATCTGTTATGTGTGAGTCACATGGTTTAGAGGAACTCTGTGGTATTTATAAGTACTCTCGTCAATGTTAAGGATACCACCGAAACTAAAACTATTTACCATTGAGAAATGCTTGTTAATCACAGTCATAGATTAAATCTCACAACAAAACCACCACGTATTAATTATAGTTTACATAATTCAGTTTGAGACATGCGTCATTGATACTTATTTGATAACAAATTAAATGCAGTTAAAAAGTAGTCTTAGACCAGCTGACATATACTCATATAGATAAGGTACTAAGTATGACGATAAAAAAGTGCAATAAAAGCGAAATCACAACAACAACAAAAATGAATATCTATGTATTAATATCTAAAAAAATAATCAATGATCAAATATTTCAAGTGAGTAATCCCCCGCGGCCCCAAGTACGAAGCTGGGATCCCGACCCCCTTATATGTCTTTGTTTTGGTATGTTGTCCACCTGATTCCAGTTCAAGACGCAGTACAATAACAAGGTGGTCGTGGTGAGGATGACGGTGAACGAAACCATCTTCGGCCTCAACGGGAGCCAGGAGCTGACTCAGGAGGACATGGTTCCGGTGCCGGGGTCGGTGAATGGGGTAAACGCCCTGGGCATGGTGGTCTTCTCCATCTGCTTCGGTCTGATCATCGGGAGCATGGGGGAACAAGGGCGGCCTCTCAGAGACTTCTTTGACTGCCTGAATGAAGCCATCATGAGGCTGGTGGCCATTATTATGTGGTGAGTAGACCCTGGAGGCAGTAGGACGTGAAGCAGGAAGCAGTATGTGGGGAAGGGTATGCAATGTTTGGATTGCCCAAGGATGTAGAAATAGGCAGATGATATGAGCGATCCCTGAGAAGCATCCCATCAATGTTTGAGCAATAATATTTCCACCTGTGGATGGATGGATGTATGGATGTGTGAATCGATAGACGGACAGAAGGATAGATGGATGGATGTGTTAATGGATGGATGTGTTAATGTGTGGTTGGATGGATGGATTGACGTGTCTTTGGATGAATGGTACATTCACATGTGGAAGAATGGAAGGATTTAATGTATGGATGGATGTGTTTGGCTATTAGATGGATGTGTGGATTGATGGATCTATGAATGAATGTATGGATGGAGGTTAGGGATGCATGGACAAGCGTAGAAAAGGACGGAAAGATGCATGGACGAATGGTTAAATGGATGGATAACTGATTGATTGAATGATTGATTGACTACTTGAAGTCACCAACATGTCCCTTGCTCCCCTCCTCAACCAGGTATGCTCCCATAGGTATCCTCTTCCTGATCGCTGGTAAGATTGTGGAGATGGACGACATCTTATCGATGGGCGGTCAGCTAGGCATGTACGTGGTCACAGTGACTTGTGGCCTGCTTGTGCACGCCATGGTCGTCCTGCCGTTGCTGTACTTTGCCGTCACCAGGAAGAACCCGTTCGTCTTCATCGGAGGCCTGCTGCAAGCGCTCATCACTGCCCTTGGGACATCTTCCAGGTGTGTTCCATGTTTGCAGTTTAAGGTGCATTGAAATGTCTCGCTCAGTTTCTAGTTTCTTCTAAGTTTCACTCATAAGAATTACAATAAGATTAAAGTTAGAGTTGGCAACTTTGGATAAACTAGCTAGATTCAGGCTTCCCTCAAAAGCAACTCCCCTGAAACACAGGACTAGTTTGCTAGCTTCAGCAATAAGTCTGCTAGCCTTGTGGGAGAATCTGGTCATGCGCAATGAGTGCCTTGGCATAGAGCACGCAGGTAGCCGGGTAGGTAAATGGACAGACAGATAGTCATTCAAACATTTAGATTCATAAATGATTGGACAGGCTGATTACAGGCCTACAATAGCCACATGTTGTTTTCTTTTTTTCAAGCGTTTGATTTATTGATTGCTGTTAGGATGAAGAGAATTTCAACAAATAGGACAAGAAATGATTCTCAAATAAATTCCTACCCCAATAAATGACTTCCTCCCATTATTTTCATGATGATAGGTAGTCATAGTCATGAAATTATTATGCAAATGATAATGTTATGAATGTCCTAACTTTGTTCTATCTTTTGTCCATTCCCCTTGTATTATGTTCTCTCCTACAACCCTCTTAGCTCTGCCACGCTGCCCATCACCTTTAAGTGCCTAGAGGAGAATAACAAAGTGGATAAGCGCGTGACACGCTTTGTGTTGCCGGTTGGGGCGACCATCAACATGGATGGAACCGCCCTCTACGAAGCCATTGCCGCCATCTTCATTGCCCAGGTCAACAACTATGACCTGAGCTTAGCACAGATCCTCACCATCAGGTATTACACATGATATAAGACATAGAAGCAGTCTGTACTGATTAAAAACTGCCTTCTCTGATGCTGGTTACAAGCAGTTCTCTCCCCTCCTCTCCTGTTTCAGATTCTAAGACCATCATTTTTTTAATACCAAACAAATAATTGGGATAAAACATATCTAGTTATTAATAATATAATATATGTTTTTCTTGGTTTAATACTTAGTTTATAATAGTTCATATTACCTAACCAAAACAACAAAGTATTGGCAACATCTAAACAATCAAAGCGAAACATAAGTATTGTACTATAAACTAAGGGAGAAAAGTATCTGTATCATTAATACAGATTATAAAGTGCATTTATAAACTAGAAAATGCATTTCCTGCACAAAATGCGGTGAGTGCTGTAGTGCAAAGTGATGTTGAAAATATTTTTTAATAAAGCCACATAGATTAAGACATAAAGAAACGTTAAATGACTTAAATCAAGTGAAGGGATTTGAAAAAAAGTTCAAAAGTCTAAATGGAGTAAACAATGTAAACATGCACACCATTTAAGAAAAAGTAAATGGTTGGAGACAAGTAAAGTGGCCGCTGAATGAAAAGCGCAAAGCATTGCTAAAAATGCAGAAATGTAATTGAATTGAAGAATCTGAAACGTCAAATGTATTGCCCTGCACTGTGTGTGTTTGTGTGTGTCTTTAAGAGAATAGCGAGCCGTGATTAAAAATAGCTCAATAGAGTGGGGAAAAAGCGCCCAATCTGGCAACACTACCTGAACGTCCTCCAAAAGTAGCCCAATCCGGCGAGAAAAACCGCCCGATCTGGCAACACTGCTGAACGTCCACACGCTCCAGCGTCAACGTAAATCAATGAGACCAACTGAAAATGAAGCCGGTATGAAACTAAAACTGTGATTCTGAATAAAGTTTAAATGATATTGAAATTCCGTTTGGATATTATTGAAGATACAAGTGGGTAGATTTGTTTAATGGTTTGAATGATGGTAAACGGTTGAAATTTGACCGAGTTACGATGTCTTAGTAATTTAAATGTCAGAATGGGCAGACGGCTTCAATGGGACCAACTGTAGAATATGACGGTTAGAAGCTAAAACTGTGATTCTGAAGAAAGTTTAAATGATATCGAAAAAAGTTCGTAGATTTGTTAAATGGTTTGAACGGAGATAAACGGTTGAAAATTGATTTAGTTACGTCTTAAACAGAAGTACCAGCCGTCCTCCCATTGACTCCCATGTTAAAAAAGATAATATTTTAAAAGTAGAATATCTTAAAAAGTATAAAATATTTAAAACATCTGAAAAGAAGCGCGCAATTCCAAGCTATTCTGAATATTTGAAAATTTGAATGGAGTCTCTAGGTGGAAAATTGAGGAAGGAGATAGGTCCCAAAGTTTGTAGAGAATAATAAAGAAAGAATAAAAGTTATGAAGAACAATAGTTGAGCGCTGCATGCAGCACTCGCCTAATTAATAAACTGTAGTTATGAATTATATAGACAAATGTACAATAACGTAGAATGCTAATATAAGTTCTTTAACCTGCCCAGTATCACAGCCACAGCAGCCAGCATCGGCGCAGCAGGAATCCCGCAGGCTGGACTGGTCACCATGGTGATAGTGCTGACCTCAGTAGGCCTTCCAACTGACGATATTTCACTCATCATTGCTGCTGACTGGTTCCTGTAAGTATTGGTTGGTCCATCACATCAATATTGCTTTAAAACATTATACTTCTTAAATGTTGCGAAATGGTTGTTTTTCTCAAGTAAGAGAATAAAATCATTGTCCCGCCAAGCTACAACGGGTTGAGGCTGACTCAAAATGAGGGGCCAAGTTCCCTTACAGGGATTTTCATTGGACTCAATATAGAGACACTCCCCCGACATTCCATGTCCCTCTATCCATCTGGTTCTGATTGTGTCTGCTTCCAATTCTTCTAAGAGGTCCACAGCCAGACATGTGTTGGGTTGCGGGAATTTTTTAACTCGATTGTCGGGAACTATTTAAAAATAACTTTTCTTTCATCATAATGCCCGGAACTATTAAAATATAACTATTTATCCTCTGCTCTCCTCCACTCCACAATTATCTCTTCCTCTCTGTTCTCTATTATCTCTCCTCATCGCTCTCTAAATCTTCTCATATCCTCTCTTCTTATTCTCTCTCAAATTTTCTCTGCCTCCCTCTCCATCCATTTCTTCCCTCCTATCACCTCTCTTCTCACCACTTCACCCTGTCCTTCCCTACTCCCATCTCTTTCCATCTCCCCATCTCTCCTCTTTACTGTCTTCTCTCCTCTCTTCTCACTCGTCTCTTCTCCTCCCTGACCATCCTCACGTATCTCTCTTCTCATCTTTCGTTCTCTCGCCTCCTCACTCTGCCCATTCCTTCTCCCCTCTCTTCCCGTCTCCCCTCCTCTCCTCTTCTCCCTGCCAATATCAACCGGCCTGTCCTCCCCTCTCTTCCTATCTACTCTCCTCCCTGCACATCTCTGCCCATCCCTCCTCTTCTCCAACAGTGATCGGCTGCGTACCACCACCAACGTCCTGGGAGACTCCATCGGCGCAGGTATCGTTGAGCACCTGTCTCGCCACGAGCTCCAGAGAAAGGATCCCGAGAGGGGCAACGTCTCGGTAGAGGAGGCAGCCAAGAAACCGTACCAGCTCATCTGCCAGGAGAACGAGTTTGACACCGCCAGGCCCGCGGACAGCGAGACAAAGATGTAGACAAAGACCATAACTTTTCTCGCCCATTTGACACATTTTATACATGAGAACCCTTATGCTGCCGTGAACCACTGCTTTTCTTATTTTGGAGACAAAAACACCTGAACAGAATCAAATATGTTAATGTAGATATATATATTTCATGCATGCAGCTCTGCCATTTATACATTTCAAAAATATAACTGAATAAGATATGGTTCATTGCATTACTGTTACTTCTAATGTAGGCAATAACTAGTGTTTGGTCTGCTGAAGAGTGGCGATGGTTGACTTGTTGAGGAACCTTGTATTTTGTGGATAAATACAACCTCTGATCATATAAATTAGAAGCTAGCATTGCTGGCTAGATTTAAAGAGAACAGCGCACAAAATACACTGCCACTTTGTCTTGCTATACTTTCTTAAACTTTATTTTTTTGCCTTCAGAGAATACAGTTTTTTATACATGGTAGATCAACCAAAGTAAAGTTTTATGAGACCAACTTCCTACCAAATGTTTAATAGCTTTCCATTGGAATAAAATAGTTTTTATCCAAAGTTTTCCATAGACATTTGAGTTGTGGTTAGGAGAAGGCTACATGGATTGCTGTCCCAAAAATGTTTTATGGAAATTAGGATTAGGATCTGAGCTGTCTATTTTCCACATTGGGTCCAAATATGTTTAGACAATATATGTTTACATCAAATATTTGCCTAAAAACTGAATAATCAAAAGTGAGAATAAGTATTGTTAGTATTCTTAAACCAAAATTATTAAAAATCCCAAGGAGGAGAAAGTAACTTATTTTATAATTAGATAACTTTTTTTCCCTTCATTCCACACATTTGATGTATTTCAGTTCTGTGTATATGTTGTATGCTTATTATTCTTGCGCAATGGAGATTTTAAATGCATGGTAAACAATAGTTCATTTTAGAGTTTACTATTTTCAATTTTAGTTGATTGTTCTATATACATTACGTTTTTTTTTTGCTCTATAATAACATACTTTTATATGATCTTATTCCATTTATTGAGCTTTTTCTTCTAATTCAAAATTAAAATTAAAAATGCTGAGTACAGAGGACTTAATAGAAGTTAGTTATATAGAGAAATGTAGATATGCATGTACAGTATATTAACTCTAGAAGTTAAATGTACAGGGTACTTGTAGAGCATCCCCCTGCTTTAGAACTTGAAAAACAAACTGAGATCGCCTTGCATTACTGGATTGAAATAGACTATTTTGTCTAAACACCCTGCAATTCTAATGTTTACAATGGCTGTCGTCATTTTTGACCAAACTTTATCTTTGTAAAACCTCCCTCCCCTGCAGAGATTTTTTTAAAAATAAAAACTGAATGATTAATAATTGTAGTGTTGATTGATTACTCAAAACCCAATGACATTTGGTAATAGCTGCATCCTTTTGGTACCAATTTGTTTACATATTTGAGGCCCCATATACTATTTTAAATTATGTGTCATGCAGCTTGAAACAAATTGTGTGAGTAGTATATTTAAAAGGAGCCAATAAATAATCATATCAAACAAAAATGTGTATATGTAACATGTATGTACTTCCTTGCACCTCCCACCCTTGTTTAAAGATAAATATTGAACTGTGAATCATAGAATAATGAACTGGCAGAAACAGATAAAATACATCTTTAGGGGCATTGACTCCCTAACCAACCCAAATGTTTTAACAATTTGGAAAACCCCTTACAGTGTGTGAAATCCGTGGCAGCAGGCCTAGTTTCTCAGTTAATATAAGTAGTTTATCTTAAAATAAAAGAACATGCACATCAAAGATCTCCACTTAATAAAGTCACATAAAATGCTATTCAAACGTTAATGCTGTTTGTTCATGGGTTCCAACTACTTGGTTTGCTGTCTTTGAATTTATTGACCTAAAGCACCACACGCCATGATCATCATCAAGTCCGTCAAAAGCATCTTCTTATGGGGAAATATTTGCAGAAACTTGTTCAACACTACCCTCTAGCGGTTGTTACACGACACATTACATGGCATTTCGTTTGGCGCCGATGGAGGGAGTCACTCCTGAGATCTTTGGTCAGTCCGACGACAGAACTTCCGGTCGGCATTTTGTTCTACGAGAGGAGAGACTCTCGATCATCGCAACAATCGTCAAATTTCTCATTTATTGTCGAAATTAGCTCCATTCTGTATTGATGTCGGCACAGCCCGACTTAAAGACCGAAGAACGAATGTTTTCCCATACATTAAAGTTGAAACATTCCCCGCTGGTTGACGAATGAAGAACGAATCGGTCCGACCCGGATTATTGTTGATAGCTAGCGGGCTAGCTGAGCAGCTAGCTGGCGAGCCAGTCGAGAGGAGCTGCGAGAGAGAAGAAAGGGGGAGCTAGAGACACGGACACGGACACAAACCAAGCTAAAACATTATTCCCCTCCCTTTCAACGCAACATCCGAAGGTAAACATATACGGCTACCCACTTTGATGGAGTAAACTTCCAAATTTCGTTTTTTTTTTAATCAATCCTAAACAAATGTTTCGATGCATACTTGCTTTGGCGTCGTATTCGTTTCCTGAGATGTAACAGAGCAAAAACACACCTAGCTAGCTGCTCGGCTACTTCGTTAGCTTCCGTTGGCTACTTCGTTAGCTTCCACGGCACGGCCTCAACTGGATGTCATCTGTCGAGCCCGGGGATTGGGCCGTTGCCACTGGATGTCATGTGTCGAGCCCGGGGATTGGGCCGTTGCCACTGGATGTCATGTGTCGAGCCCGGCGATTGGGCCGTTGCTACTGAATTACAATCTATGGTCGTTGCCCCCATCTCATCGGCAGACACCGTAGCTGTTAGCCTTTTTTTTAATCGATTTCACGTACGCTGAGCTAGTGTAAATCACCCTGGTTTATTGTGCAAATTCTCCATTTTACTTGCAGGTAGTCTGCATTGGTGGAATATTGTTATTAACTAAGATCAATTGCAGTCTAGTTAGCGTGTCTAGTTAGCAATTAAAGCTCGACTATTGTTGTTGGAAAAACGTTAGTCTGTTAGCTTCGTTAGTGAGTTTAGCTGAAAACATTAGCTCCCGTATTAGCTGGGGAGCTAGTCAGGCAGTTTGCTCGTAGTAGTTGATGGGTTAAGTTGAAAAATAAGGATTCGAATTTTCGATTGCTGTGTTGCTGTTTGTGAATGGTCCATCTAACAGCGGATATGTTCGCTATCGCTATTTGGATTTGACTCTCGGATGGTAGGGGGTGCCATTCTGGATTGCTGTTAACTTGCGTTAGTTGTGAATGGTGTTGGGGTGTTTTGACCTGCTGCTGGCTGAACACGGCCAGGTTTTGATATGCAATGCTACTGCAATCGGTGTAACCCCTTACCGGTAGCAATACAACTCGTCAACGGTATTGCATCTTACAGCAACAACAACACGTCCCGTTTGGTTTCTTCCTGCGGGGACGTTGGCCCCAATGCTAACTGAATACGGTAACTGTTAGCCACTGGAGGATGCAGCCCCCCCATTACGGCCGCCACCATCACGGTGCATCTGTTCTTTTGTGCTGCCTCCTGCCTGTCAGTCTCACAGCTGTCAGCCAAGTCCCTGCATAGAAGAGAGGGAACGGAGACAGAGTACGACTGGTGTTTACATTATTGTTTACATTACCCATCCATGGACTTCCTTTGCGTTCATGTAAACAGTTACTGAATTGGTGTCGGCTACGGGCCGCAACTGTTTGATGCATTTGCAATACTTATGGACCAATCTATTAAATAGATGGGATACATCTATAAAATTGTGTTTCTATATATCTCTATAATTTGTATGACAGGTATATGTGCATGTGTGACAGTGTCCATTCTAAAATGTTGTTTTGGAATGAGGAGTTCAGAGATGGTGCTTCAGAAAGAGTTTCACCATGTTGTAAGGGGATATACAAATGTCCTTATTTTTCTTCCAACAGAAATAAGGAAAGGACTTTTCTCTGAAATGTCAGTGGGTCCAAAGGAGACTGAACACAGTTCTTCAAAAAGGTATACATTTTTGGTTCAGAAGCTAATGCTCAGTTAGACATTTACATTTGGTACAGGTTCACTGGAGCACATAATACTTAAACAATTGTTTGTTTTCATATAGGATATCTCAAATGTCATCCTATTGTGCAAAATGAAGTCACTACTGCTCCTATTATATTGGTAGAAATTGAGATCCCTCTCATGAGATAAGACCGATACAGCATCTCACTTTTCTGCAAGCTTTCTGTAACCTCTTCCTCATCATTTCTGACGAGGGGTCATGGGCTTGTAAGAAGAAGTGGCAATACTATAAATGACATTGCGAATGCAATAGGATTTTAGCTCATTTCAATGCTAATTTGACACTGCTAGATAGCTTGATATAGGTGGTAAAGTAGGGGGCCACTACCTTCTAGACTATCTAATTGCAGATGAAGAACACATGTTCCATATAAAAATAAAAAAGGTACCCCTAACCGTTTTCCCTTAGATGAATCCGTAGTTATGACTATTCTGGTCCTCTATGTTAAAGGAGCACTGTTTATAAATCTCCAGGGCTGTGCCCTTTTCCCATGAGCAGTGTCTGTTTTTAAACAGAGATGGACTGGGATACTCAGTGAAGAGGGAGAGAGAAAGGGGCTGGTGTTCATCATTATTTTTTCCTTAAGTTTACATATCATTTTACCTTATCCAGTAGCCCAGATCTCTTTCGAGATCAGCTTAGGACAAGGCAAAAGTCTAAAGTTTCTATTATACCTACCTACATAGTGGGCATTTAACGGGGGACAGAAAAACTGTCTACGTCTTGAAATAGAGATTCAATGAATATGGATTATTTGCATTGTTAAGTTTAATGCCATAACTTGTCATGTCAACTTGGAAGTAGTTTATCAATCAAATTGGATTTTCATATTCTAGAAAAAAGAATTTTAGCTAATATTGATTCAGGCTAATAACAATGTATTGTCTGTTTATCAATACTAGTGCAAAACAATGGCAATGATGGCTGCCAAGGAAGAAGAAAAAACGTAAAAATGGACACAAATCAAATAACTTGTATGTATCAGAATGTGGATTGATTTCTGATTTTACAACCATATACATAAAGGACAGGATAGTGTTTGTATATTGGTTCCATCTGTTCCCGTATCTCCTCACTGTCACCTTCACGGGGATTCCTTCCCCCCTGGTGCTTCGGTCGCCTGCCGTTCTCTGCTCAGCCTCATGCTGACCCATGCTGTCCTCTTTTACCAGGTGTTAGGAGATGTGAGGACGGGTGTGTCGCCCATTGACCCCCCTGAACTACCTGTGTATCGGCACACTCCCCACCCCCACCTTCAGCATGAATGGGGATATGCCTCATGTTCCCATCACCACTCTCGCTGGGATCGCTAGCCTCACAGACTGTAAGTTAAATCCCCCCCCCCCCCCCCCTCCCAAGTATCATCTTTTCACTTTGTATACAGAGTTGTACATCTCAAACTTTGCAGACGTCCACCTGAATCCCATGTGATCATCTGCCCCCTTTCTCTCCATGTCCAGTGTTGAACCAGCTGCCCCTGCCCTCGCCACTCCCAGCTACCACCACTAAGAGCCTGCTCTACAATGGGAGGATTGCAGAGGACGTCACCTGTCTGCTAGCATGTCGCGATGAGAACCTAGTGTCCCAGCTAGCCCATGGCCTTAACCAGGTTTCCACAGAACACATGTGAGTTTAATCATGATGCATTATCAGGTTTAACGCTTAATCCACCTCAATGTCAGTGTTACCTTTATCCCATCCGTATTACCGGATCTATCACTTTAAACGGCATGCTAGTTAAGAAAAGAAAGAGGCTGTATGAAAGCAGGAATTGTCAATATTGTTTTTGAAAAACTAAATCGTAGGATTATGGTGCACACAAATGTTTATCCCAGCCCAAGTCAAAATCCTGTTTTGCCGTTGGTGTGAGTGTTTCTTTGTAGATGTTTTTGTTTGTGTTGTATTTGGTTGCGTAGAGCTATAAAACATGGGTTGTAGGCGGCTCACTTTCTGGGAACCTCTCCAAGCCCATCCAGTTTGTTGTGGGTCCAGGGCGGCCTACTAGTGGCTGATTCACTAGTGAAGTACATTAAGCTGCAGACGATGTTGCTAAAGGATCTTGAATTGTTATTGTTATGTTACTGATGCACATTTTATTATTTTTATTTTCTAACTATTTTTAATACAAATGTAAAACTAAACTGAGCATTTTTCATAAAGGCTATTGATATTTTAAAGCTAGGGTAGGCAATTTATTTGAAAATAACTTTGGTCATATTGTCAAAATTCTCACTATATCCTGACAGTATCTGTACATCAAGTACACAGAATAAAAATATATGGTAAATGTAGCTGTCGCCGACCTGTAATAAACCCATTCAATAATTAAATAGCACCCAAATGAAATGATTGCATGAGCTACCCGTCTGCCACCTTCCTGCCAAACTACCTGCATGTCCGCTGTTCATGCTCTCATTGTGCATCACCAGTCTTCCACAAGGCCCTAATAGGCTGCTGTTCTAATAATGCCTTTTTTTTTCCAGAGAGCTAAAGGATAACCTGGGCAGCGATGAGCCGGAGGGAGACGCCCCACTGCTGCTGCAGACCATGCTGGCCAGGAACCCCGGCATCTTCAGGGAGAAAAGTATGGAGGGATACACACACTCATGCATGCTCTCCCTCCCCCCCCCTTTTTCTCTTATTGCAACAGGTTGAAAATTTGCGTTGTTTTTTCTTTCCCCAAGCAGACGTCATGCAGCAGCAGCAAATGGTGCCGCAGTACAAACTCGCCCAGAATTCCATGCATAGTCCAGCACAGTCGGGAAACTTTCAGCAGGCAGCCATTTCTCCCAACCCATCAAGGTGAGTCAAGATTAAAAAAAAAAAATTTGAATCACGTATTTATTAACTTCTTCTGCATTATCCAATTCTTCTTTCATGTTAACTCACCAAAAACATTTCAATTAACTTATTTCTTCCCTTGGTTTGCAGCCGCTTCGTGTCGCCCCAGACTGGTTCCAGTAGCAGGTACATGGGTCAGAACAGCCCCGTGCCCAGCCCCTACACTCCTCAGAGCCCTGCCACTGGCTACATGCAGCAGTACCCTCACCCTCAACAGCCCCCAAGCTACAACCAGCACCAACAGATACAGCAAGGTTAGGCCGATATACACTGTTTTGCAATATCAGGATGGTCTAAATATAGGATTTCTGATTTAAATGTCATGCATATATTACATCCAAAAGAAAATTTATAATAATGCACTGAATGTATATTCCGTTTTTCAATATATTTTGGTTTAGGGCTTGACGACTTTAAGCTCTGTCTTTAAGCTCATTAACTCCTGACAGATAGGACAACTCTGTGCTGTCTTGCACCGGCATCCTTTTTAACCAACGTTAAATTATTTTCTGTGACAGTATCTGTGGCTAGCCCCATGGTTTCTGGGGGCATAAGGAACCTGCATGAGGGAAAAGTTTCTGGTCAGATGGCAAATGCTACCAACCACCACCCCGACCGGCATGGCACTGACGACTACCTGAACATTGTGCACCGACTCGGGAATGAGGTAAATAAATGCTTCATCAAATCATTAAATATTAAGTACAACATTTGGAAATCGAAAAATTGCAAAGTGTTGTAATTCAAATTTGTTTGTCGTAAAGAACGTACTAAAATCAGCGGTGCTTGGCAAAGGAACTATGCAATCCATTTGCTTACCTCTTGTCTGATCTTGTTGGTTTGTGTCCAGGAGGGTGACGCATCCATGAGAAACGCCTTCCCCCTGAGGTCTCCCCAATCTGGCTGCTCTCCAGCGGGAAGTGAAGGGACGCCGAAACGTAAGAAAACTTACGCTAGGGCGCCCACACACAACTCCTCACTTTTTGGTTTTTATGTGGGTTCTCAAGGTTATCGCTACTTTTGACATGCTGATTTCTGTCATCTGATTTCACTACATGTCAGATCGCCATTCTAAATTTCCCTTTCACTTTTCATATTTGTGAAACAAACCTTCCTCTCTGGGTCTTTCCTCTTCACTGCTTCTCAGCGGGTTCCCGGCCTCCCCTGATCTTGCAGTCGCCCCCTCCTTACGCAGTTTCTCCGAGGGAGGGCGGGCCAGACCAGAAGCAACAGGCGCAGCAGAGGAAAAAGGGCCCCGCTGTCAAAGAGGAGAAGGATATGTATGACATAGTCAGTTCTCCGAACAAGGACTCCACCAAGCTCACGCTGAAACTGTCCAGGGTCAAGTCCAACGAGTCGGACCCCCCAAGTAAGTGATTGCTATGATGGATATTTTCTGGCATCCGTTCAATGAATTCATTCCGCCTTTGATTAGTTCCGGCTTTTCTTGGGGTTCCACTATTATCAAAATTGTTCATAGTTTGTAGAATCCTTTCCTGACTCATTTCAGTGTTGTAGTTTCACAAGTTCTAAAACTGCTTTGTATGATGTGATGGAACTGGTCATTTATGCACCAGTGTATAGGCAACCAGCTATTGGAATACTTTAGCTCACTCTTCCTGTAGAAAAACAAATCCAAGGAATCTTGCTCTTGCTTGCATGACTTTTTCTTTCATTAATTTATTTTCCGGTTGCTTGACTTATAAAAAAGTAACTTCCTCAAATCCTCTTATGAAATCACTAGCGACCCAAAGATTGCAGTGTGCCACAATTTCCTGCTTGAAATAATGTGTAGTTCTTCCTAGTTGTCCTTTGGCCCTCTAGTGGTCAGAACAGAATGAATACTGCTTTATGCCACAATAAACAAAATTGCATTTTTTTCATTAAGGTGAGGCTATGCCAGGCATGGACCAGAATTCTGAAAACATGGAGACTGAGCTGGGCTTCCAGCAGGTGCCTGTGCTTCAACAAAACCTAGGAGCACGCCAACAGCATCAACAGCAGACGGGAGGCTCCAGCGGCCTTCAGCCGCCTTCTTCCCCTTATGACGAGGCAGAATTGGATGCTTTGGCTGAGATCGAGAGGATAGAGAGGGAGGCTGCCAGCGAGAAATGTTCCAAGGAGGTGCAAGACAAAGGTGAATAAAACATAACACCGATGTTTCCTGATCCAAATTCAATGGATTTCGGCGTCTCGTCATTCATTCTGGAAATCACCCATCATTTTGTTAGTAATTTCTTCAGATGCCAGTGTCAAAATTTAGGGGCTTTCCTCAGCTTTGAAGTCACTATTTGTTCTCTCTCTCTCCAGACAAGCCGTTGAAGAAGAGAAAGCAGGACTCTTTCCCCCTGGTGCCTGGTGCAGGGGGCCCTGGTGGCCCAACAGGAGCCCCAGGCAGTGGCTCGGCAGGAGGCGGCAACGCTGGCAAACTGACCCCACAAGAAGCTACTGCTGCTGGGAACGGAGCAAGCCGCCCTCCCCTTATGGTGAGCATCGACCTCCAGCAGGCAGGCAGAGCAGACGGCCAACTAGACCCGTGTCTCGCTGCACCTATTCCGGCCCTCGAGGCCCAACGTTGGCCCGAGGAGCCAGCTAGCGGCCCGGCTGCAGCGGAAGGCTCCGACACGGTCTTGCGGTTGAAGCCGGACGGGAGACCCGAGGTGATCAAGAACCGGGTGGACAAGCACGAAGGCAGGAGAGAGGGCAGGGAGTCGTCGAAGCACCGCCACGACGGAAAGCCCAACTCGGAGCGACGCAGCGAGTCGACAAAGTCATCAAACCGCGGGGAACATGGCCGGGACAGAGAGCGCGACAGGGACCGAGAGTCGGAGCGGGACAGAAGGCATCGACCCGAGGCCGGTGGAGAGGCCCGCGACAGGCGGTCACCTGAGGCACGCCACCGTGCTGACCGTGCGGATCGCGGTGACCGCGGTGAACGCCCCGACCGTAGCGATCGCCCCGAACGAAGTGACCGAGGAGATAGATCCGGGTTCAGGTCCAGTTCCGCCGGAGAGCCTGGTCGGAGCAGCGGCCGTCAAGAAGGGTCCAAATCTTCTTCCTCTAGTTCCAAGATTCCAGACTCCTTCCCTGTTCACCTGCTGGGAGGGCAGAGTGGCTCGCTGAAGAACTTCCAGATCCCTAAGGTGATCTGAGCCAAATCCAAAACCGAATATCGACCATTAAACTGCCTGCAATTTTACAAACACGATCACACCACAGCTCTCTTCCGTTTTCATTTTTATGTCATCATCATCTCTAAGCCTTTTGGTTATCCCTGGGATATTATTTAAGAAACGGTTTACTTTCTTCATTTGGTAAATGTATTTTGGCCGACTCATGAAGAGCATCATCTTTAAATTATAATTATTGTTAATTGTTTTGTTTTTTGGTACTGGGTTTCATGGTATTTGGGTTGAATATTTTTATATAATTAGTCCTCACTTCTAACCAAAGTTCGTTGGACACTAACCCCATTACTTTTGGTTGGATTTAAGCCAGTTAATCGCATACTGCTTAAGAATTTATTTGCTCATCGGTTCAGTTTTTTGGAATTTTGCCTTTTAATTTGCCCTGCCTAAATAATATTACAAACCTTACGAGCCCCTAAATTATATCTCCAACCATGTTTTTTGATCCTACACCACCCCCTTTCAGGTGAAACGTGACAAAGACGGCAATGTGTCGACGCCTGCGGCAGAACCGCACGGCTGGACGCAGCCCAAGGTGAAGCTGGAGAGACTGGGCCTGGTGGAGGACTTTGCAAAGAGGCCAAAGCCTGTTGTGGTGCTGAAGAAGCTCTCCATCGACCAGGTCCAGAGGATCATCCGTCACAGCAAGTCTGGAAAGAACAGGCACTCTTCAAGCAAGTCTGGAAAAAGTAAGTCTGACGCCGTTTATTTTTTTAATCGCCGTTTCAACCTTCCATTTAGTCTTTTACTTTTATTTCATTTATTTTATTTTACTTATTACTTTTAATACTTTTTTATTTTTACCAATAATATGTTATATAATTAGATATATATATATATCTTTTTTTTCCTTCTCTTATTGGCCTGTACTTTCGGCTGTGACTCAAATCCTTAAGCGGAATTAATAAAGTACCTATTGCTTCTGAATGGCTTGACCATGAGCATGGAGACTCATGAAACCCTGTTGGTTCGCTGTGTCAGGTGGCAGCATGGACCCCACGGTGCTGAAGGAGCTGCCTCCAGAGCTGCTGGCCGAGATCGAGTCCACTATGCCGCTGTGTGAGCGCGTGAAGGTGAACAAGAGGAAGCGAAGCACCGTCAACGAACGGCCAAAGTACGCCGAGGTGGACTCGGACGACGACAACGCCGACGCCAACGGAGAATGTAAGCACCCGGGGCTCCGCAGAGGCCGACACACCGGCGCGCCGCGGACGAGTTAAGCAAACCATAAATCACACAGTGGGTTTTAACAATGCACTGCGTGGTCCCCACAGCAGCGAGGAAGCGCCAGAAACGGGACAAAGTGGAACGCGTGGACAAACCGTGTGAGCAGGAAGAGCGGGAGCGGCGGGGGTCAGGGGAGCACCGGCGGAGCAGCGGGGGCCACCGCGAGGGCAGCGGCAGGCGGGGCTCGGGGAGCCGCTACCGGGACTCTGAGGAGGACGAGTCTCCACCGCCCAGCATCAGTGAAGGTGGGGTCTGCGTCCTGCTTCCAGCGCCAGCTTAGTCCCCTACCCGTTGGTCGTTAACGGGCGCAATTTTTCGAGGCCAATCTGGATCTTGAAAGTCAATGATTAGTTGAAGGTAGCATTGGAGATAGGAACCCTGGATGTGCAGTTAACATGGAGAATATTTTACCTGTTTCTTTTTTAACTTGACCACTTCTTTGTTGAGCTTTGTGTCTTATGCTCTGGCTTGTAAAAAATAGTTGACGTGACTTGAATTGGATGGAAACTATTCACTGTGTTAATCTGTGATCTTCAGTTGCGCGAAAGATGAAGATGAAGGAGAAACAAAAGAAAAGGAAAGCATACGAGCCTAAACTGACCCACGAGGAGCTGATGGACTCGTCGACGTTCAAGAGATTCCTGAACAGCATCGACAACATCATGGAGAACTTGGAAGACGCAGACTTCACGAATATAGGTAAAGATGTCTACATGCTTTGGGTCTTTTTGATCCGCGGTCTCTTCTCTCACGATTTTCTTTTATTTACTGTAATTAAAGGACCTACATCCTTTGGGATAATTCTAAAAAGGTGTGCTTTTTTCTATGTCATTTGGGCAGATGATGATGAGATTCCGCAGGAGATGTTGCTGGGTAAACACCAGCTGAACGAGTTGGGCAGTGAGTCAGCAAAGATCAAGGCTATGGGCATCTCCAGCAGGGTACTCCTCTACTCAAAATCCACATAATCAATACTCATAAACTAAATAATAAAAAAATTCTTTCATTTTGGGCGAAGCAAGCCAGAGCTTTGTTCTAATGGCTGGTAAACGTACACGCTAACTGCCAACCGTGAGACTAAATGCGTTGTCTGTCTGTTTTTTATCCAGATCCCTTCTGATAAACTGGTGAAGCTGCTTAACATCCTAGAGAAAAACATTCAGGACGGCTCCAGGCTTACCACACTGATGAACCATGTAAGCTCCATCTCTTGTTCCAAATTTTGAAAACTATTTACTATTAGATGTTAATTTTTTAACAAATTAAATATATACGCATACATTTTTTTATAAAGGCTAAATCTATGTGAATGTTTTGACAAGGAATCAATACAAATGTGTTTTGAATTGCTAGAATGTTATAGGGTAATAGATTGTGTAAACTAACGGTTTAACCATTCCTCACGGTAGGCAGTCGAAATGAAACATGTTCTCATAGTAAACTGACAACAAACCGTGTGTGACCAGAGGGGGCGCTGTCCCCCCGTGTATTTGACTCGAAAAATGGTTACCGTTGCTCCCTGGGACAGACCTCTGCCAAAGGCTGTGAGACGGTAATTATGCGAGGGGTGCATTGCAGGACCACGACGGTGAGGACGAGGAGAGGCTGTGGCGAGACCTCATCATGGAGAGAGTCACCAAGTCGGCGGACGCCTGCCTCACCGCCCTGCACATCATGACCTCCGTGCACATGCCAAAGGCGGTGTACATCGAGGACGTCATCGAGCGCGTGCTCCAGTACACCAAGTTCCACCTGCAGAACACTCTCTATCCTCAGTACGACCCGGTCTACAGGGTGGACCCCCATGGAGGTAAGACGCACCTCCTCTCTGGCCTTTTAAGAGTACTGGATTGGATGCATACAAAACTGGTTTGAATGTTTCGGAGGAACATGTGTTGTGTTAAGATTGACTCATACGGCTTGGCACCCAGAACTATAAAACCATTTCTTTCCGTTTTGAGATTACTTCGGGGGACAAACTAAAGTAATCATTGAATGTCATCAAATCGTTTTCCTTTTTACAGGAGGGTTGTTGAGCTCGAGGGCCAAACGGGCCAAATGCTCCACACACAAGCAGCGAGTGATCATCATGCTGTACAACAAGGTCTGTGACATTGTGACAAACCTATCGGAGCTGCTGGAGATCCAGCTCCTTACAGACACCACTATCCTCCAGGTGAGAATCCGAACACTCAGCCGCCTCATTACATAGGTCTAAAGCATAATTAATAATGTTCACGTGCCATATGCACTCACTCTTTCAGGTTTCTTCCATGGGGATCACTCCATTCTTTGTGGAGAACGTGAGCGAGCTGCAACTGTGCGCCATCAAGCTAGTCACGGCGGTAAGCAGCGGTCTCCTCATTGACTCTTGTGAATCTTAAAGGCCGGCCCCTCCCAAGGGGACGTTCATCTCCCATCGCCTGGATCTGGTATTCATCCCCTGCTCGTTGTCTGCAGGTGTTCTCGCGCTACGAGAAGCATCGGCAGCTGATCCTGGAAGAGATCTTCACCTCTTTGGCCCGGCTGCCTACAAGCAAACGATCCCTGAGGAATTTCCGGTAGGGAGTTGGAGTTAAAATGACCCGTTTTCTTATGCTATTTATTGTATGCTACCTTTAAGACAAATCCCTCTCTTTCTCTCCCTTGCTCTTTTTCTCTAAGTCACAGTAAATTCCTGAATACTTTTAAACCGTCGTGTGTGTATGCTTCTCTCTCCAGACTGAACAGCTCGGACAAGGACGGAGAGCCTCTGTTCATCCAGATGGTGACAGCCCTGGTGCTGCAGCTGATCCAGTGTGTTGTCCACCTGCCCAACGATAAGGATGCCCTGGACGAGTACGACAGCAAGGTAGGAGTTCAGAGGCCATTTGCGACACACTTAACAGAAGCTATTGACGCAAGCGCCTGTTTTGAAGGGGGTTTATAACATGAAGCCTCTGGCTGTTTTTGTGTGCAGATGGACCAGGATCTGCTGATTACCAACTCCTATGAGTGCGCCATGAGGACAGCACAGAACTTCCTGTCGGTCTTCCTTAAAAAGTAAGACGCACACAAGCCCAAGGCGAGAACTCCAGACAATGTTATTTGTATAGCCTAGTCACAGTTACAGTCTGAAAGGGTGTCACGCCCTCTAGGTATATAAACCCTCTAAGGGAAGACAAGGATTGACTTTCTTGCCAAAGGCTTTAACAATGTTTATTTTGAACCGTTTGTTTTTTAAGTGATGGACAGAAATATCTCTGTTTAAGACATTATAACACGTTATTTTAATTACTCATGTCACTACAAAAGGTGCACAAAGGGGTTGTTGCGCTACTGCTTTTGACGTGCAACCGCCGGTGCCTTAACATTTATGCACGGCCATTGCTTTTATTGATGTTTAACGAAGGCCACTTAATATTTGCTTATGCATGTCTTTTTCAAACTCGTGATGTTTAGTGCCTACCTCTTCGACATTTGCCCACTCCGTCACTGATCTCAAACCATGTTGCGTCACCACTCTCTCCAGGTGTGGCAGTAAGCAGGGTGAAGAGGACTACCGGCCCTTGTTTGAGAACTTTGTCCAGGACCTGCTGTCTACGGTCAACAAGCCGGAGTGGCCCGCTGCGGAGCTGCTGCTCAGCCTGCTTGGCAGGCTACTGGTGCGTCTGGCAGCCCCAGAGCTTTCACTTTATTACTGGACATGGAGCCCTGCTGGGGTGTTCCAACTTAGCACTCTGTCCAACGGTGGATGTCCAATTGGTCTTGATTAAGTCCCGAAATCTTTTCTTTGCTGTGATTCATTGAAAGCACACAGTTGTATTTTGTAAAAGTTAATTCAAATTAAAAAAAACAATAAATCAAACCTCCGTGGGAGTCTATGCCAACGTGCTTAATTAGAAGCTGGGGCCCATTCTGTGAGGTACGCAGCCTTTTGGTGCAGCAATGGAGTGACTCCAGGTGTTGATGTGTGACTCTGCTCTCTGTGGTTTTAGGTGCACCAGTTCAGTAACAAGCAGACTGAGATGGCTCTAAGGGTGGCCTCTCTGGATTACCTGGGGACTGTGGCTGCTCGTCTTAGGAAGGATGCCGTCACCAGCAAAATGGACCAGAAGTCAATCAACCGCATCTTGCAAGAGGTAGAGATAGGGCTTTCCTAAATGAGATGGAGTTAGGGGTTGGAAACATTTAGTACCCCTGTGAAATATGTTTTTGGATTTTAATCAGTTGGCTTCAAAGCGAATCTGGTCAAGAATGGATAATGCAGACATATTTTGTGTGTGTGTGTGTAGATATAAATATATTCAGAATTACTTTTATTACATTCTTATTGTGCAAGTACACAAGTCAAATAATAATGCTTGGTACCTCAACACACACATGGCAGCAACAAGATAATATAAAGTTAATTGATATTTTAAAAAAGTGAAGAAAAATAAGTTGCAGAAATGTATAGTGATCAAGTGGTAGTGGTACCACCCATGGTTGATTTGTAGTGCAAAATACAGTGCAGTGAAAAAATAATGTGCAATTGCAGTAAATATGTATTTAAATAGTCTCTTGTATCGTACATGGGGTTGGTTTATGGGTAGTAGATTCCTCCAGGAGCCCGACTGCTTGGGGGGGGAAAGATGGATATAGAGATGTAGACATCCATATATATATATATATATTTGATTTGAACTGCTTGTTTATCATTCTTTTCAACAGCACATTCAGTTTTAGTAGAGTTTCTCTATTTCTCTGTTGCAGTTGAACTCTATTTTGTATCCTTTTTCATATCTTACCGAGTGCTTGAGCTAAGGCTGCCAATCGGCTGCTCCTCTCCAACAGCTAATGGAATCTCTCTCTCTCCTTCCCTCTGTGTCTTTAGGCGCCAGGTAATGATGAGACCCAGCAGCTGCAGAAGGCATTACTGGACTACTTGGAGGAAAATGCAGAAACCGACGCGTCCTTGGTTGTAAGTGTGGTACCTTACAGTACTATGGCGGTGCTTAATGACGTGTAACATTGCCTTCAAAATTCGCTTTCACACCCTCTCTGGCCCCGAGAGGCACCTTGCATGTTTTGAATGCAGAGGTGCTTGACGTAGCCAATATTAATTGAAGTGAAAATTTACAAATCCACTACAAGCTCCTCACAACTGCCCCCCTTTTTTCCTTCACTACCCAGTTTGCCCGAAAGTTCTACATCGCGCAGTGGTTCCGGGACACCACCACGGAGGCAGAGAAGTCCATGCGAAACCAGAACCCCAAGGACGAGGACTCGTCCGACGACAAGCACCACGCCAAGGAGGTGGAGACCACCGGCGAGATCATGCAGCGCGCCGAAAAGCGCAAGAAGTTCCTCCGCAACGTCATCAAGACTTCGCCGGCGCAGTTCGCCACACTCAAGTACGGACTAAATGGCGATCGTTGTAACGTGACCACATGCTGTTTTGTTAATCTGTCTCAACACATTAGCGTCTGGTGGGGTTATAGGGGTTTCCCCATACGTGATGTGGTTTCGTCCTCTTCCCTGTACAGTTCCTAACTGTTTCTCCCCTGTTGTTGCCACCTTGTTTTCCACAGAATGAACTCTGACACTGTGGACTATGAGGACTCCTGTCTGATTGTGCGTTATTTGGCCTCTATGAGGCCGTTTTCCCAGAGCTTTGATATTTATTTAACACAGGTAAGGACCCACACTTAACGCCCCAAGACCTTCGACACCCTCACATTGTCATAAATCCTTTGAGTGACTTCACCCTGTTGACACGGGTGCCTGTTCTTCCTGTGCTTTAGATCTTGCGAGTCCTCGGGGAGAGTGCCATCGCTGTAAGGACTAAAGCCATGAAGTGTCTCTCTGAGGTGGTGGCCGTGGATCCCAGTATACTGGCCCGGGTACGTGCGAGACGATCATCTGGTCTCCTCTGTCACTCTCACACTAGGCTCCTGTGCTGTACATTGTGCTGTGTTATTATTAGAATGATCCTTTCCTATCTTATTCTTGACTTGTTGGCAGTGGCTCTGGCGGTAAAGGATTTTGTCGGGTTGCCAGTCTGCTTCTCGGTCAAATTGTATTGAGAAGTAAACGTAACGATAATTACCCGAGCTACTCAAGGTCCTTGAACACGGATCCTTGTGTGGCGCAGCCTTGACGGGGTCCCTCTCTCCTCCCCTCTGCAGTCGGACATGCAGAGAGGCGTCCATGGCCGGCTGATGGACAACTCGACCAGCGTGAGGGAGGCCGCCGTGGAGCTGCTTGGTCGCTTCGTGCTCAGCAGGCCCCAGCTCACCGAGCAGTACTACGACATGCTCATAGAGAGGATACTGGTAATTGGCTCGTGTGCACTCACCCACAGGCAATCCGTTACGCACACACACACATACACACACACAGTGCAAGGAGTAAACATGTCCTCGGAATGACCTTGCAGCGAGGAATTTTTGTTAAGGCTAACAAACGTTTTATTTTTTAGCTTTTCGAAATTGTATTGTGAGGGGTAGATTATTTTTTTTGTGGAACACTTTTAGGAGTCGGGGTTGGAGGGACAGGTTGGTGTTTTTTAATCTATTGGCTGTGGAATATCTTCACAAGCTGGGAGTCGCCCATTTCTATAGTGCTGGCTATGGCGTGTATACGTTTTAATCTGAAGGGCCACCCGATGCACAGCGCCTCTCCTCTTTGTGCTCGGCAGCCTCCGAGTGTGAATAGAAATTGTTGTGGTTGTTGTCATGGAAACAGGAGTTCATAAGTTCACTCCCTGCTTGGTAAACTTGTCTTCTACTGCCATCTATTGGTAGACCACAGGCACTGCACTTTGTGCTGCTGCTTTGTAAACAGAGGGTTGTAGTTATAAGACTGGGTTTATTTTTCAGATTTTGTTTTTTGAAACATTGCCAGGTCAAAAATGTTCTTTCTTTCTTTTTAACTGCCAGTGGAAAAATATATCAGCCTTACAAATATTTCAATATGTAATCCTGAATCGTTTAACCTGCCAAATGATCAAACCTATCTGCCATTGGCAGGTGGCCTTTTTTTGACAGTATTCCTGCATTTCTTTTTTCCAGGACACTGGTATCAGCGTCAGGAAGCGGGTGATCAAGATTCTGAGGGACATTTGTCTGGAGCAGCCCACCTTCAACAAGGTTACTGAGATGTGTGTAAGAATGATCCGCAGGGTCAACGACGAGGAGGGAATCAAGGTAGGAGTCCTCCCTGAACACTTCAGTTTTCACCTGCTGTGGACATGTTGCGACATGCATCTTTTAACATCGATAAAGAACACGCCGCTTTATTTCTTCGTAATATGTGTTCACTCATCATGCTAATGCAGAAAAAGGCTGTGTTCACCGGGAGCGAATATCGCTAATGTTATTGCTAATATTGTGGTTATGCAAATGTTTTACAGAAACTGGTAAACGAGACATTCCAGAAGCTGTGGTTTACGCCCACCCCAGCCCACGATAAGGAAGCCATGACCAGGAAAATCCTCAACATTACCGATGTGGTGGGTCCTACCTTCAGCTTTCATTCATTTAATTTTATTATATTCACTCAGACCAATGTTTCCCATACATAGACCAATGTGTGGCGCAGCGCCACAGAATCAACACAGAGCGCCACAAATTGATTCTGTTTTATTTTTTAAGCGATTTTGAAATATAAATATCGTTCCGTTCGTTCATCTTCGCATAGCACTCTTTCTCCTGGTCATTCTCCTTCACACACGCACACAGAGACAAGCGCGCATACATGCCAATGGTGCGCGGGTACACTACCACTTATTGGATAAACCTGCGTATCATACATGCACACGCATTGACAGAGGATTCGCCCGCTCCTCCTCTCAACGCGCCTACAAAGGCAAACCTGAAGAAGCGGGATATGTAAGGGATAATGTATAGAACACCGGTCATTATCGGTAAAATAAGCCCTGACAGGGGCTTATTACACGGCTACTTGCCAAAACGAAAAAATAACTTCACATGGTGTCTCTATTTACAATTTATTTGTTATCAGCATTCGTAGTGTTGATCAGCAGAGAAACAGTCCGCCAAAGACGTTGACGTCGCTTAGCAACCGAAGACGCTGGGGTTGACAAGTTACCGGTACTCACGGAGTGATACCAAAGACGTCTTTTGAGGCAGAAAATCCTTTGTTTTCCTTGACAACGGTCAATTATACTCATGATTATACTTAGCAACGGTGTATTATCAAATATAATTCACCTCCGGAAGTTGTGAAGGGCCCATGCAAGTGAACGGAGCGTTCCATGGCATTGAGAAGACCCGTGTAATAATTGCGATTCATGTGAAATGCGGTTATAGTTTATATATATGACGGTGTTAGACCCCCAGGCCGTTCTGCCCGCGATTTTAATTCGCTCTGCAGCAGAGGCTGGAGATCGGGAAGATCGGGAGGTCTCCTGGTGGGCCGTCCACTTTGAAATGTATTTTGTTCGCGATTGATCCCACCCCCCCCCACACATTGCTACCTGGTCTGTGGGAAACACTGCAGTCGTATCGTCCGTATTAGTAGTCTGAAGCCTTAATGTGATATATGTACAGTTTTTCTCACTGTTGTGTGTGTGTGTGTGTGTGTGTGTGTGATGTGTTTTATCAGGTGGATGCATGCAAAGACACTGGCTACGACTGGTTTGAGCAACTGCTTCAAAACGTAAGTATTGACTGTTTTATTCCATAATCACATGTGGAAAGCACGTGTTGGATTCATCAGGGGCAGAATTATGTAATTTAAACTCAATTTCTGCCCTCGCTTCAGTTGTTCAAAACTGAAGAAGACGCCACTTACAAACCTGCCAAAAAGGCTTGCATTCAGCTCGTGGACAATCTGGTGGAGCACATCCTCAAATACGAGGAGTCCCTTGCAGGTGTGTTCCTTTGTCTGCCACGAAAGAATGAGTGTTGTATTATTTTAACATGTCAATGTGTTGTCTAGCATCGTACAAACGCCTACGGTGGTTTGTTCTCTGATTTAGGTGCTGTGCATGCCCCTGTAGAGAGCAAGGGGGTGAACTCGACACGGCAGGTGGCTTGCATCACCACCCTCTACCTGTTCAGCAAGATCAGGGCCCAGCTCATGGTCAAGCATGCCATGACCATGCAACCCTACCTGACAACCAAGTGCAACGTAAGCCCCCGCACTCATGAATGTGTCATGCCCACAGTTGTGAATGTCATCCCCTGGAGATGTTTCACTATATGACATGGAGTGAATGCACGAAAGAGAGCCAAAAAAAGCAAAAGATAGCTCAGACATGGTTGTATTTTTCAAGTTTCCTGCCAGAGCTCAGAGATCTGTATGTAATGCTGATACTTCCCCCTCAACAGACTGCCAATGACTTTATGGTCATTTGTAACGTGGCGAAGATCCTGGAGCTGGTGGTGCCTCTGATGGAGCACCCCAGTGAGACCTTCTTGGTCACCATAGAAGAAGACCTCATGAAGCTCATTATCAAGTATGGCATGACGGTAGGTGGCGAGCACTGGCTAACAGTGTTGTTTGCTACTCCAGCTGGCATGTGACAATATCTCTTTGCCTGTTAAGGAATATATCTGTATAATAATCGGCTTATCTCCCCCGTCAGGTGGTGCAACACTGTGTGAGCTGCCTCGGAGCGGTGGTTAACAGAGTCACACACAACTACAAGTATGTCTGGGCTTGCTTCAACAGGTTTTATGGTGAGTTGCCCCCCTCCCCCAACAGACTAACATTGGACGTAAACCCTGAGGAATGAAAGCGGCATTGAAAGTGCTTGTGTTTCCTCCGCAGGTGCGCTGAACAAGTTGAAGGTCCAGCACCTGGAGGACCCAAACTCCACCACGCTGGCCGCCAACAAGCCCTTCCTTCTGCGCTCGCTCTTCACTGTGGGCGCCCTCGGTCGACACTTTGACTTTGACCTGGAGGAGTTCAAGGGCCCCAACAAGGTGAGCACACCTGCATATCTGTTACGCCTTTCATTCACGTACCCAACACTCCCCGCCTTATCTGGTTTGCTTACCTTTCACCGATGTAGTATTATAAGTGAATGTGTTTCCTAAGAGCCTGTGGGTTTCGTTTTCAGGTTGTGATCAAGGAGAAGGTGCTTGAGCTTCTGCTGTACTTCACCAAGCATGAGGATGAGGAGGTCAAGACCAAAGCCATCATTGGTTTAGGTAGGTCCACTATGTGATATCATGTATAAAGGATTTGGACACCTGTGCCCACTATTAATCAAAACAATGTAAACTATTTAACAGAGCACTAGACAGCTTATGTTCTGTTTATTTTTCCTTAAATCTGATGCATTATGGTTCTAACCCTCCACAGGGTGTTGTCATATTGTTGGGGCTAGCTCATTTTAATATACAGATGATTTTTATACTTGCCTACCAATGCTTACGATGCTATGCTGGCCCTCCATTCCCTAGGCTTCCTTGTGATCATGCACCCCAGCCAGATGTTTGTGCCCGACGTGAAGAACCTGTACAACGGCATTTTGGCCGACAGCGCCTCCTCCATCAACCTCAAGATCCAGATTCTGAAGAACTTGCAGACCTACCTTCAGGAAGAGGACTCACGGATGCAGGAGGCTGACCGGGAATGTAAGTAAAGCACCCTCTGGCCGATCCTTACCAGAGGATCTCTTGCTCACTAGAATCCCATGCCTGGGTTTTATATAGGATGTAAAAATGGTGTCATCTATGCAAGGAACAAGAAGACCCATGGATAGATCCTGTTCAGGTTTCATTCTTGCCAGCCTTGAGCTTTTCTCTGTAGGCCGTGTGGCAGGATAGTCAAGCAGTTCGGATGTTTGTCTCCCAGGAGAATGGTTCTGTCCACCCCACTCTCCAGTCAGCTTTTAGACATCCATGAGCAATCACTTTCCTCCTCCTAAATGACAATCTTAAAAAATGCAGTGTATGTCACTTTGCTAAAAGCATCCATTTAAAAAATCGGGTCTGTTCGTGTTTGTGCAGGGAAGAAGCTGTCGAAGCAGGAGGACCTGAAGGAGATGGGGGACATCTCCTCGGGTATGAGCAGCTCCATCATGCAGCTCTACCTGAAGCAGGTGCTAGAGGCCTTCTTCCACACCCAGTCCAGTGTACGGCACTTCGCACTCAACGTCATCGCTCTTACCCTCAACCAGGGCCTCATTCACCCAGTGCAGGTGAGCAAGTTTGCAGCGTCTCAAAGTCACACATACAATATGCAACCCGCAGTAGAATACTAGCTTGTGTCAGTATTAAATGTTAGTGAGGTATATCATGATGGGTTGCAATTAGAAATGTAAACAAGATACTTAGAAATTTGAAATATCCATGGTTTGGAATTTCACACTGAGGGCAGTTTGCTTTGTATTTAAACCGTAATCCATAATTTAATGCATTACACAATATTTCTTTTGAGATGGATGATTTTGTTGTTGTTTGCAGTGCGTTCCATACCTCATTGCCATGGGAACAGACCCAGAGCCCAGTATGAGGAACAAAGCAGACCAGCAGCTGGTAGAGATCGATAAAAAGTACACCGGGTTCATCCATGTAAGTCGGGCTTCTCATTGAGTGTATCTATGAAGCATTATGCCTCAATCAAAAAAAAAAAAACAGAAATGTGCTTCTTTTCTAAATGCTCCTGTGAACAAGTGTCATGTGTTGTGGTGCTCAGATGAAGGCGGTGGCTGGGATGAAGATGTCATACCAGGTGCAGCAGGCCATCGTCTCGTCGCGCCGTGCTCTGATCAGGGGCTGGCGGCAGGACGAGACCAACTCTGCGCTCTGCGCCCATCTCTTCAGCATGGTGCGGAGCAACCGGCAGCACCGCCGCGCCTTCCTCATCTCCCTCCTCAACCTCTTCGACGACAGTGCCGTGAGTCCCCCCCCCCCCCCCCTGCTCTCGTCTCTAAACACCGGCGCTGCGGATGCCCTGTTTACGTCACACGTCAAACGCTTCCTACCTTGCTCGTCGCTCTCTATTTTTAGTCCAGTATTGCTTTACCTTAACCTTGCAACAACAGTTCGGAAGGAAAGCGTAGTATGTGTAAACTTCTGAGTCTGAACCCGTCGCTCTTCCCTTTTCCCCACCTGCAGAAAATGGACGTCAACATGCTTCTCTTCATTGCCGACAACCTGGCCTGTTTCCCCTACCAGAGCCAGGAGGAGCCCCTCTTCATCATGCACCATATAGACATCACTCTGTCCGTGTCTGGAAGCAACCTTCTGCAGACCTTCAAAGAGGTAAGACTCAAGGGCTCTGGAGACCGATGTTCATGCAGCCTGCCTGCAAGTGAACCTGTAAGGAAGAGGGGAAAAAAGGAAGTATTCAGATTGTTTAGAGTTGGGTGTATTCCTGTGCCACAGTTTTTGCTGAAGGAGCCTGGGCGGAAGGAGAAGAAGGAGAAAAAGGAGAAGAAGGTGAAGAAGGAGCATAAGGCCGTGTCGGACAGCGAGGAGGAAGAGAAGATGAACTGCGACTCTCCCCGGAGCGACGATGCCCGGAGCGGCCACAGCGAGGACGAGGAGGAGGAGGTGGTACGGCGGCCCAAGAAGTCCAGAAAACCTGTCGCGGAATCCGAGAGCTCGGAGTCGGACCTGGAGGATCTGGACATCGAGGACGCGGAGAAGGTGTTGAGGCGGCTGCCGGAGAATCCCACTGCGCTGATGGACTTTGCCAATGCCGTGCAGGGGATCCTGCTACTGCTGGTGCTCAAACAGCACCTCAAGAACCAATACGGATTCTCTGATAGGTAAGGTTCTTCATGGCTGCCACAGGTTCAATTATCCTGTGAAAAAGGGTATAAATAACCATGTATTACATATTTTTTTATCCAACAGTAAAATTCAGAAGTACTCGCCAACGGAGTCCGCCAAGATTTACGACAAGGCGGTGAACAGAAAAAGTACGGTTCACTTTAACCCGCGACAGACACTCGACTTCATCTCAAACAACATTGCCCACGCCACGCTCACCAATGACATCAAGAAACGGATAGTCAAGCAGTACCTAGACGTAAGTAGAAGGGCTGCACCAATGCGTCTGTCCATACGCTGTTTTTTGTGAGGAATAAATCAACTTAAAGGATTACTTTCTTAGACACCTCTGCTGTTCTGAACCCCAAAACAGCACTATATTTACCAATATGAAATACTGCTAGTCATCATCAAAAGAAACAATTTGGTATTTGCTTGGGTACGTGTGTGTGTGTGCGTCTGACACCCATCCTCCTCAGTTCAAGGTTCTGATGGAACATCTTGACCCCGACGAGGAGGACGAGGAGGGCGAAGCCTCGGCCAGCGCTAACATCCGAAACAAAGCCATAAACGCTCTTCTGGGAGGCTCCGGCCCCGCAACGGGCGCCAACACACGGAACCAGCCGGGCCCCGAGACCGACGACGACGACAGCGAGGGAGATGAGAGAACCCCTGGGGTACGACGTGAAGACCCGCACGCATGCACGCACACTTTAGCAAGATGCCTCACCACTGCCTGCTCTCTAATGTATGTCAAATAAACACTGAATGTCGCTCTGGATGAAAGCGCCTGCTAAATGACTAAATAATGCTAAAGATTCAAGCATACTCATCATAACGATACTACTAGTATACACTGAAACTGAAAAAAGATTGCCAACAATGCTTATTTTTTTTTATGTTGAAAGTATGCTCTTGGGATCTAAACACTAATGCCGTTGTTTGTTCCTCAGTCTTCTCGAAGGTCCAAGCGATCAGGTGACTCCTCCGACCCGGGCCGCATGAACGAGAACGTGGACTCCATGGACGTCATCGCTCTGTGCTGCCCCAAATACAAGGACCGGCCGCAGATAGCCAGAGTCATCCAGAAGACCTCCAACGGATACAGCATCCACTGGATGGCCGGCTCCTACTCAGGTCCCTGGGCAGAGGCCAAGAAACGGGACGGTCGCAAACTGGTGCCTTGGGTGGACACTATTAAGGAGTCTGATATCATCTACAAGAAGATTGCCATGACCAGCAACCACAAACTGAGCAACAAGGTAGTGCAGACTTTACGCTCGCTGTACGCTGCGCGAGAGGGAGGCGCAAGCTAATGGCCACAGTTTTCCTTTTTTTTTTTTTTTTTTTCTTGCCCCCATTTCTACTTTATCTACCGAGACACCACCTCCTCCTCCTCCTCTCACCTCGTCCTGCTCCACCTCCACGCTCCTCCCCTTCCGACAACGCAGCCAAACTTCACTGGATTCCTCCCCATCCTCCCTTCGTCATTTTTTTTGTAAAAAAAACACAGGAGTGCAAGAATATTTGACACTACATACTTTTACATGCATTATTCTTGCAAAAAATGAAACAAAAAAAACAAAGACTTATAATAGAGAGACTGCTCATGTTCTGTTTTGTGTTCGAGCGCCGAGGATAGGATCCAGGAGGCATTAAATGGAATAATTTGCCCACGTTATCCCTTGAAATGTCTTGCCGAAGAAGAGACCCGAGGGGGAGGGAAATGTTTCGTCAACATTGTTGTGGGAGCTCCTTCGCTGTTGTGCAGCAGAATCTAGTCGCTCATTTCTACTCCCACTGTATCATAGTTTAACACGACAAAAAAGTAAAATGTTTATATCTCTGAAGACAAAAAAGCTGTAAAAAAAGAATAAAACCTAAGTGAATGTTGGAAATTAGTCTTTTTGATGTTCTTATTAAAGTGTTTTTGGAGTTTATTATAATACTAGCACCCTGATGTTTTTTTTCCTTTTAGCTTTTAGATCTTTGAAAAAGAAAACAAATACGGATTTTATTTTTGTTCATTTTTATTTGTCCATGCTGTATAATGGCAGATTCCTCTGGATATAATTTATTCTATTTCGAACTACGCATGCAGTATATGTGGCCTATTGCAGGAGGATATTTTGTAAATGTAGATTTTGTTGTTTTAGGTCACTCTAGTAATAAGAGGAAGGGGATCCTTACCCCCTTTTGGTGGAACAAATACTGCAATAAATTTTCTACTTCTCTTTGTCACTTGTCTGCTGAAAGTGTTACATGTGATGTTCTCTGTTTTTAAAAACAAACAACGTACATCTTATGTTACCGACAATGACTGGAGTGACGGGGGGTAAGGGACGTCCTTACCAAGTTTTTTTGCCCTTATTTCAAATTTTCCATGAAACTGTCATTCAGCTAAATGTGTTTAATTTGATTTTCCACGGACCAGATGACCGCAACACCTGATAATGGCACGACGTTTTGCCTCTACTGCCGTGCAGACGAAACTGCTGATGACCAGAACAAGTTCCAATTGGAAGTATCAAAGTGAACATGCTAAGGAATTGACAAAATAAGGGATATTTAACTTCGGTTTAATTACGTTTAATGGGGAGTGGGGGGATATCAACATCAACATGCTGCAATAGATATTGGAAAGTCATCGAATGAAATATATTTTCTATTATAAATCGATATTTTAGCATAGGATGCCACTTGGTGGAATAGTTCCTTACTGCATATATTAAAGAAATAAGCACACGGTTTTTCGACCTATTTTACAGGTGGCAAATGGGTCCAGCATTAACAGCGGTGTTATAATTTTTATAGTCTATAAATATTACATCTAGTTACATCAACATCGCTCTTTATTTTTATTTCGCTTTGTCACCAGTACTGCCTTTCTGTCCAAGCGGCTTTCCGTAGGGGAGGAAGCGATTCGAATACGGCGGTTTGGGCGGTTAACTTGAGTTTCTAAGTCCCGTCAGAAAAGGACCGTGCAAACACAATGGAACGGTATGTTTTTAACAGCTTTATACCTAACTAGCGTCTATTGTGTTTGAAAACAAGTTAAAGTTAAAGACCTGGCTTATCCTTATTCTACCACGAAACGCTAATGTCTGCCTTTTAACGTCATCTTCGCCCGCCCGTGTATCTAACGTTATCTTGGTTCGCTGATTTAAGTACAGCATATGCCTTGGTCGTATTAAATACACCTTATATAAAGATTGGATGTTTTTACAATATCTTTAATCATTCGTCCGTAACGAATAGTCATTTTGGCTTACGATTGACCATAATCAAGAGACGCCCTGACATTAACATACATACATACATACAAACATACATACATACATAACATACATAACATACATAACAAACATAACATAACAAGCGTAACTTAACGTTGCGCCGTAGCAGGGAGCCGGGCTGCAGAAACTACCAACGTTACTACAACTACGTTCACTGAATATATCATCTGGCATTAGTTTTTAACCTATTTTAACTTCTTAATGTTGCGCACTCGCCCTCTTTTTTTGCTAAAAAACGTAAAAATTGTGGTCTTTAGCTTTATGCGGGTCAGTACCACCACCTAGTGGAAGGTGTGTACTGGTACAGTGGTAGATGGATGAGAGGACGTCCTCGTTTTTCACAATTGTTTCCAAACTAGAGCTGGAACCATGCACACAATAGTTAAAACTTGAAGCTCCCTTGGCAACAACAAATACTAAAAGTCCATGCACAATTCCTTTGTTTTCACTTAAATAGCAATTTGAAATAGCAATTTGAAATCCTAAACTCTTGTTGGTCTTGCTCACGAGTCCCGACCCCCCCTGCTCAAACTCAATTGGCTTAATTTTCAATTATGCCAGCGTATCAAAGAGACCTCATGTGATTTCTACCTAACATTGGATCCACTGCAGGCAGTGGTGGCTGGTGATCAGAAATGTTGGTGGGGCGCAGTAATAGACGGGGGTCTGGGGTTCACCCCCAGAAAAAAAATAATTGGTAGATTTGATTTCCCGTATTCTGGTGCATTTTTGGGATGGCCACTACCTATTACCTATTACCTACTATTCATTCAGATTCATAGCCTACATCCTGACTTGCAGGGCCTGGACAAGCTTGCACTGCATATAAAGACCTACTTTATGGCCATTCCACCAGCCATTGCTATTTGACCCATTGTTGTTATTCTGATATTGAGACAAATCATGATCACTGTCCTATAGCGTCCATTCTTTGTGATTCTCAATGTCTACTTCAAATGCAGTTAGGGGACAGTTGCTTCATTTTGTTTGTATGCTACAGGCTGAAAGACTTAATTAATATGTAACTTACTTGCTCCTTTTAAGTATAACATTGCTTAGGGATTCCAATTCCTCCACTGAAATAGGTGGAAAGTGCTTACAACTCTCTACTAGTTAGCGCTCTATCTCTTCTCTATGTAGTTGTGTTGCGCGAATGCTGCTGAGGGAGGTAGCCTATTAGATTGATTAGCTGAATTGTCCAATCATGTTGTGATAACAAAAAAGAAACGCTATTCCATTGGCCTGGGGCGCACAGTGGTGCGACCCGAGGGCGAATTTTCCTGCGCCAATGAAAAGCTGTCTCTGCTTAATAGACAGCAAAAAGTTAGCGAGCTTACATTGACTCCAACGTGGCCGGCGCCCCTGACTTGGAGGAGGGCTTTATTTCGAATGACCAATAACTAGCCTAGCCCAAATCATTGACGTCCAGACGCATTTAAATGGTTTCTGGCAGTGGCAAGTACGGTCTATCACAATATTAAAGGAGGATAAACGCTATATGGTTGTGTTGATTCATTTCGTATTTATAATAGTTGATTCATAGTTGGCAGATATATTAGAGTGAATATTTCACGGAGGAGCGGCGCCCTAGCGCCCTCTATTGACCCACCGCCTCTGATTGTCCAGACTGACAGTCTACAGTCAGCATTCTCTTACAGTAAGATATTTTAGAAACTCCTTGTTTTTAATCTATTTTGGAAAGAACACAAATTGCACTGATAAGGAAAATATAAAACGCTTCTAAAAATTATCAGTATGACTCATGATGGAACAGGAGGAGTGCTTGCAGCTCGTTCGAGGTCCAAGTGAAACTTTTTATTCTGCCCATGTTATGTTATTTGTTATAGTTTACCTGACATATTTCAGTTTTTTATATTTATTATTTGGTCATTTTGAGAAAATCCTTAAACAAGGATAGCAGGGAGTTAATTTGCCTGGAGAGGGGAGACTTGGATCTGTGTAGAGCTCCTCCAAAACTGCAGTGTTTCCGCTATGTGCACCCTGAAATATGACCGCCGCTGCTGCTTTTTTTTAACAAGAGGCGAGGCGAGCTTATCTCTTTAAAATACGAATGTTATATTATTTTGCGCTACGCAAAATATTATAACATTCCGTGCGCTACGGAGGCTGGATATGCGCTTCATATCCAGGTAAATTCACACACTTCTGAGTAAAGCATTGCTATAAACGGAAAGGAACTTCCGTAAAGTTGGAAATAAATTGGCAGATTCGGAGTTTGCGGTTCAATAGATCATCAGTGAAACATCGTTGCGACACAATTGACACCTCTAGCTAAATGTAGTAACCTAGAGAACCAGCTACAACATTGTTTTCATCCAAACGAGCCGTCTTTAGCGAACGTTGAAATGCATTGGCTTCTATGAGCTGTCGACTTTCAGCTGCGAGTTTAGAGACCGTCTGCAAAGTGCAAAACTGAAAATTTCAATAACGTCGCCATTATTGACTCTAGAGCCCCAAAACTTGTACATAGAGGTATAGCCTCTTTATGGTCCTACTACAGCCTTTAGTTTGGAAAAATATATCTCTTCTTATTTTTGAGGATTTTTTATTTAGCAACAATTTCAATAGTGTCGTCATTATTGACTCTAGAGACCCAAAACTCGTTCCATAGAGGCATGGCCTCTTTATGGTCCTACTACAACCTTCAGTTTTGGAAAAACATATCTCATCTCATTTTTGAGGATTATTTTATTTAGGAACAATTTCAATAGCGTTGCCATTATTGACCCTAGAGTCCCAAAACTTTTTCCATATAGGCATGGGCTCTTTATGGTCTTATTGCAAGCTTGAGTTTTGAAAATCTTTGAAAAAGTTCTCGTGAGAGCACAATTTGAATTTGCTCAGCGAGTCACTCTGGGAACGTATATTCTGGGCCTCCCCTGGCCCAGAACATTAATCAATCACATCGATATGTCAATATAGGCGGGCCAAAAGCGTCTCTGCTTTACCGACCGGATACGGCAAGAGTCTTATCTATTCGCTCCACTGGCCTAGATACGTCACCCCTTGGATTCTTCTGATTGGTCGTAGTGTTATCCAATGTGTGTTATCCAGTGATATTTAAAATGCATGCTTGGTGCCGCTCCTCGAGTTCGGCCATTTTCATTACTCGTTGCCAGACCCTACAGCTTTCTAGATGTGGGTCTGGATTTCCAGGCTAAGCCTCCCTCAATTTACATCATAAAAATAACACAATGATGATAACAAATGTTACAATATCTCAATTTTAAAAAATGAACATTTATTGAACTGTCTGTAAATCACGCCAAAAAAAACGGCCGATACTGAAAAAAATATTGTCCGATACCGATACACGTAAAAGAAAAAAACGCAAATAGCGGCTGATAATATCGCCCGGCCGATATATCGGTCGATCTCTAGTGGAAAGATGCATTGGTTGGAGGCACAGACCTTTTTTATTGTTGTAGTATTTGTGTTATGTGATGTTTGTTAAATAAATGTAAATAATTGTTTTAAAGATTATACTTGTATTATGTTCAGTCTCTCCATATTTCCCCTGCTCATTACTGTGCACAAATGTACAGTATGTATGTACACCCTACTGGTGCTGGCAGACACATAGAAACCTCCCTGCAGGGTACGCTTTGCGAGCAAAGATTGCGAGCGGAAAAAGAAACATTTCACCTCCGCTGCTGCAACTCCATCCTAGGGGAAACACTGAACTGTCTCCACGAAGCTTAAGCATTTGCCCCTTCCTTATCTCCTGTTAAACAGAGTGAGGAAGAGCAGGGCTCAGAACAGCCGGCTGTCGGAGCTGCCCATGCGAGTCGTCGATAGCAACAGGACGAGCATGGCGTATGCTACGCCCCGGAGGTCTGTTCACAATGTAAACACGGTGGTCTTTAGCTTTATACGGGTCAGTACCACCACCTAGTGGAAGGTGTGTACTGGTACTGGTACAGTGGTAGATGGATGAGAGGACGTCCTCGTTTTTCACAATTGTTTCCAAACTAAAGCTGAAACCATGCACACAATTGTTGAAACTTGAAGCTCCCTTGGCAACAGCAAATACTAAAAGATCATGCACAATTCCTTTGTTTTCACTTAAATAGCAATTTAAATCAAACGTTTTCACAATTCCTAAACAAACATTTTTTGTTCAGATGGTAAACCCTGGCCCTGAAATCCTAAACTCTTGTTGGTCTTGCTCACGAGTCCCGACCCCCCCTGCTCAAACTCAATTGGCTTAACTTTCAATTATGCCAGCGTATCAAAGAGACCTCATGTGATTTCTGCCGTGTTATTTTTTATATAAGTAACATTGGATCCATTGTCCAGACTGACAATCGCTGAGTCTACAGTCAGCATTCTCTTACGGCAAGATATTTTAGAAACTCCTTGTTTTTAATCTATTTTGGAAAGAATACAAGTTGCACTGATAAGGAAAATATAAAACGCTTCTAAAAATGATCAGTATGACTCATGATGGAACAGGAGGAGTGCATGCAGCTCGTCTGAGGTCCAACTGAAACTTTTTATTGTGCCCATTTTATTCCATATTACCAACCAATTTTTTTGTTATAGTTTACCTGACACATTTTAGTTTTTTAATATTTATTATTTGGTCATTTTGAGAAAATCCTTAAACAAGGATATCAGGGAGTTAATTTGCCTGGAGGGGGGAGACTTGGATCTGTGTAGAGCACCTCCAAAACTCTGTCTCCACGTAGCTTAAGCATTTGCACCTTCCTTATCTCCTGTTTCACAGAGTGAGGATGAGCAGGGCTCAGAGCAGCCGGCTGTCGGAGCTGCCCATGCGAGTCGTCGATAACAACAGGACAAGCATGGTGTATACTACGCCCAAGAGGTCCGTTCACAATGTAACATTTCACCCTGTAATGCACAGTACTATATTGTGCAGTATTGACTCTGGCAATGTCTTAACATGAGGTAGGCAGAGCCAGAAGTACATTCACAACAAATAACTAGCATGTCATGTCACTGTCTAACTATGATGCAAGGGATATTTTTAGAATACTATTCTGTTTTTGTAGTTGTAGTAGATAAAATAAACTATTAAAATAGATAATTATTGTACATATTTAGTTACACTTCCTGTTAATGTATCTACAACACAAATGTAAATGATCAGATTACATACAGTTCTTCCACGCCCTAAATACCTGGTATGTTGCACAGTGCACTCCCTTTTTACGGACCGTGAAACATTATGAACGGATATTTTCATCTGCAGTTGCATGCCTTCGTTTGGAAAGCTGAACATCCCCAAGCCTCAGTCTCACACCTCTGAGAGAAGGACCTCCTTTTTTGGAGCCAGGTAGGTTAATGTTTACTGATTTACACAACCATTAATTAGCCTCGGGGTTGCCTGATAACTATATTGATTAGTGACATAACTTTAGATATTTTATACATTTTCAATGGTGATGCATAATGTAGATCTCAATTTAGGTCTCACGCCCTGCATATCCGAATAGAATGCAGAATGAATTGATCTCTGGTTGTGATGCAAAGCGTATACGTTCACTGGCACATTAACAAGCAGATGTTGGGTGGAAAAATATGTGGCTACAAGCAGTTGCACAAAAATGTAAGAAGTTGGTCACAAAAAAGACAGAGTAAGGTGGGGAACCACTGAATCGACGTGACCCAATGGGGACAGTGTTATGCATGAGTCGATGCACACTTCTTGCAAAGTAAGACTGTACTATGGACACAGGGCCAGTGGTGCCGGCATGCCTCGCAACAGCTCCATGGGAGGCTTCGGAGGATCAGAGAAGTTAAAAGATGTCCGTCCTCTACATGACAAGGCCTTCTTGCAGCAGTGTGTCAGACAGCTCTCCGAGGTAGGAGCTCCAACCATTTCATCATAGTTATTTTTCCTTTTAGACTCTTAAAACCTTGCATAGTTCAAGGTTATTGTACCTCCTTTTTTCACTTGGAACACCTTCAAACCAAAACATTTCCTTGGGTAATTTGACGTGTAATATATGACTTAAATGTGAGCCATAAAGTAGGGCTGGGCGATTAATCGAATTTTGATCGCGATTTTGATTTTAGCGTCAAACAATCACAAAATTAACATCAAGTTTTTAGATTTTGTTATTATTTTTTTTTATGTTTTATAGAAAGGGCAGAACAGGTGGATACATATCTGTATATCATTTTAGATTGAAACATTTTCTTTTGACCATTTTTAACCAGTTCTCAGTTACAAAAAAAAATCAGAATAAATACATGTTTTCAAACTAAAAAATAATCGTTTCAATAATCGTGATTTCAATATTGACCAAAATAATCGTGATTATGATTTTTCCCATAATCGAGCAGCCCTACCATTAAGTTATGTTGCTGGTTGAAATGTACAACCCTGCCAAGGATATGTAACCATCCCTATAGTGAATGTCATTGACTTGAGGAAGGCCCTTTGCCTTTCCTTGTCCAGCTCCTGGTTGCATTATCAAGCACTTTTCTCTGTTCTAGTTCCTGTCAGAAAATGGGTTCCTGGGCTCTGTGTCCACCAAAACGCTCCAGTCTCCTTCCACCAAAGAGTTTCTAAAGATGTTTGAGTTCATCTACAGCCAGCTTGACAACACCTTCCATTTGCCCACTTCCAAAGTAGAGGAGGAGGTTCCGCGTCTCCTGAAAGACATGGGGTAACGTATTTTATGTGTTGCAACAGGTCGGGGTGTGGTGGCATAAAAATCCTACGCTAATCCTGTAGGCAAAGGGTCCCCTCTGGACAAAGGCATTTATTGGAAAATGTAACAAAATATATAACTTTTTAAACAAACGTAAAACCTCAGTACTCTCTCTCTTGCCGGGCTGTTTACTGGTCAGTGAATGGGTCAGAAGTCCCTGCTCCTCCGTGTTCTAAATGACTCGGCCAGGCCCTTTTCTCTGCTCCTGCTTGGGCCCATTAGGCTAAAACGTTGCAGGTGTGGAGGATAGGGAGTTAGGCTGCAGTCCTCTCGGTGTCCACTGGGTGCAGCCCAAAGGAAGGGATGCTGCAGCGCAGTTGTCAATCACGCAAACACGCAGTATTCTAATTCTATCTCCATGCAATTCGAGATGCTATAAAGTTTGGATAGCCCTAGTCTTTGGAATTTTTTTTATTAACAACATATCAACAACGTTCTTCCCATCAATATACAATTCTAACCTAGCCATCTGTTCTCTCCTGCTTCTTTTTCTATTTGGGGTTAAAGGTATCCGTTTGCCATTTCGAAGAGCTCCATGTATTCGGTGGGAGCCCCACACACCTGGCCCCTGGTCCTGGGGGCCCTCATTTGGCTCATTGACACTGTCAAGGTACCGATGGTCATTTGTTAAACTATGTGTAACACGGCTGCATAGTATACAGTGGAAATGTTGTTTATGGTAAGGTAGAATAGTGAATTAGTTGTGTGTGTGTGGGGGGGGGAGTTCTGGGTTCAACCCCCAGTGTCTACAGTTATCCACAGTAGGCATATTTGCGCTTTCTATCCACCCTACTAGTGACTGGCCTCTAAAAGTGTGTGTGTGTGTGTGTGTGTGTGTGTGTGTGTGTGTCAGATCTACTGGTGTATGAGCAGGGAAGAGCTTCTGTTCAGTGATTTCTCAGACAACATGAACATCGACGACGACCAAATGAATATTGAGGACGGGGCAGAGTACAATAAGGTACCCTTCTTCCATCTTGATCTTTAACCTAGTAGTAGTACGAGTAGCAGTTGTGGTTTACCACCACTGGTTTTTATAAAAGTTAACAATGGACAGAGATTAACAAGACAAACCTATAATTGTTTGAGCAGCATTAGAGGGCAGACATTTCTTGTTTTTTTTATAACTATAACTACACCATTAAAGGTGTAGTTAGTCCACCCTCACTGTTTCCTCCGTTTGTCCTCCGTTTAACAGCTTCATACATTTTTATAAAAACATAGCACAGAAGTGTTCACCCACACGTCTTGAGAACCAAACGGAACAGTGTTCAAATGTGTGGCGTCTCCTCCCTTGTTGTCTCTCATGCTCTTGGTTTGTGTGCAAAGCTGTTCCTGGACCACACAGTTGAGACGTATGGCAAGTACCTGCAGGGCATGGACACTTTTGAGGATGAGGAAGAGATCTACTTCCACAAACTGAGTAAGAACTCACTGTAGCACACTGGAAAAACCTTTTCAACATAACATTGACAGTATTACATCGCTGCATGAATTCTTTAGTTTCCTCTAGTGTGTGCGTGTTCGTGCGTGTGAATAATACTCAGTCATTTTTGGTACTTTTCTCTTCATCTTCATCCTTCATCTGTATTTCTGTATTTAATGATGAGTGTGAGTAGTATGTCATATTTGTGTGTGTGCGTTCCACAGAGGCCCTTTTCAACGTGGACGAGGTGCTGTTGGCCTCCCTGGACAACAAGTTCAGGAAGCTCAGCGACGAGGTGGCGCGGCTGGACAGGGAGAGCCAAGCGGTGAGCCGACCCTCCACATTCAGTCCACATGATGTCACTTATGCACTCTAGTTCACTATTCACTCTACTCTGGTCCAAATGGAAGATCTGCTAGTGGTTGCCTACACTGGCACACTTTCCCAGGTGTTCAACCACACTCAGTTTATTCATCTTCAAGTTGGTTGAGTCACTTTTTCTTTATTTCTCACTGTTCGAGCGATTAATGCATCACTACAAACTGCAGTGCAAATCAAACCTGTTGCACCCAGATGCATACTATTATAATAATAATAAAGTCATATGATATAATATAGTGTAGTCATCTAATATCATAAATAGTCAAAGGATAATGGTTTCTCCTTCTCCCCACATGTGTAATTAGTTACTGCAACTGATCAGCATAGCGACATTGTTGTAGCCTACTTTTAGTTTGCTCACAGGAACATTTTCTAAAAAGAAACGGTCTCAAAAAAAATAGATGAATTAAAGAATGCTCCAAATGCATACCGAGACACACCAACTTATCATAATCGCCCTCATCCACAAACTGCCATTCGCTACACTTTTAAACACTTGGATAACATACAAGGTCATTATAAATGAATCATCTAAAGACATAGGATTTTAAGGTGAAGGGATGGAGCATTAGCACGTCTTGACTGGCTATATGTGGTTGAGGGGGGAATACATCAGTCTTTTTTTCCACCACGATTCTTATTTGAAAATACTGCATATTTGGGTCCTAACTGATTTCAATAGTTCACGTTCTCACGCTTACAAAGTGCGAGAGTGTGAGCCCCGCCTCAGAACAAATAAACAGCTGCAGCAGTGTTTTTAAAGCTATTTTAATTTTCAATCTTTTTTTTCTCACGTCACGCCCCTCCTGAAGAACTCTGGCGCCCCCTAGGGGAGGCGCGCCTCACAGTTTGAAAACCCCTGGTTAACATGATCTAGTTTGCTTCGATTTCTTCATCATCATAACATAACATGCCTGATGTAAAAAGGACCTTTTTAGAGACATTATTTTGTCTGTGTCCCATGTGCCTAACCCAAGCCCTGATAGAGGGTGACTACAAACCTTTTTTAGAAGTGTGTGTGTGCGTGTGCGTGTGAGAGAGAGATCCCAGTGTTGATCAGCCCCCTCACCCTCTGTCTCTCTCACTGGTCTAGGACCCCCTGATGAGCAAGAGGATGCAGAAGATGCAGTTCCAGGCGGACCTACAGAAGCTCCAGAGCTACCGGAGCAGCCTGGAGGCCCTCAAGATCTCCATGGAGGGCAAGGCTTTAGAGGTCACAGATGAGCTGGATGCCGCAGGTTACTATCTGCAGGATTTTATGACAAATCATTGTTATTGGCTAAAATCGGTGTCAACTATTACTCCTTTGATGACGTGTCCTAGCACGACGCGTGGCTTTTTTTTAAAAAAAAATTTGCCAGGCCACCAACTGGAGTCCCTGAAGCAGGAGCAGGACCGCCTGCAGATCGTGCTGCAGAACCAGAAGTTCACCCCGGCGGACGTGGAGCGCATCAACCGGGAGAAGGACGAGCTGCAGCAGACCATCTCCAGCCTCAGCAAGAGCCTGGAGGAGGCCGAGCAGCACATGTGGAACGAGGAGATCGCTGTGACCAAGGCCAAGGAAAAGGTGTGCCCACGTTACCACTGAAAACTCACCGGAACCACTAACCCCAATGCACGGCCTTTCACCCACAAACTCCACGTCATCTCTGGAAAAGCCAAGCACTACAACTTAGGAAGGCTTCCTGTGTTTCTATGTCTTCCAGGCAGAGCTGAAGCTCACAGAGTACCATAAACTTGCTCGTAAGCTGAAGCTCATCCCAGCATCGGCTGAGAATGCCTGCGGCCACGACTATGAGATCAGGGCCAACTTGGAGATCGGGCCCTCAACCATGGTCCAGTACAAAACACAGGTCATGGTAGGGAATATCTATTGTGACTATATAGTGTATGCTAAAAATCATACATCATGCTATATTCCTATTATGTGTCAATGAATTGACAAGGAGTGAACTCGAAAGTTTTATAGCCTATTCTTTTACTTACAAACTGTACTTGGGGGCGGGGTTTGTCTAGGTGCGTCTGCGGGACCTGATTGGTAACGTGGAGGAGGAGGCCAGCCAACTGACCAATCAAAAGCTCAGTGTGCAGGAATCGATTGAGCAGGTAACACACTAACCTGGTCTTGCAACCTACCGATACGGGACAGTTCCTTATTTATTCATTCTTGGTTAAATACATTTCATTCCTCCATATCAGTCCATAGCCAGATCATGGTGACACTTTTATCTGAAGTGCCTTAAAATGAATCCAGATACTACTTAAGGATGCTTACAAGTAGGCTTTGAGTAGTCATTGGGGTTCAAACCAAGAATCTTCCATCTAGGACTGGAACACTAACCACTTTGCTTAAATTATATATTTTGATTTCTGTCTAGCATTCCCAGAACATTTCAAATGATTGTTTATTTAATGGAATGTTGTTCTGTATTATAGATGGTGAATTATAATTTCTGTGTTCTAGGTGAACTGCAACCTCTTGGACAAGTCAAATGATCTTAAGCAGCTAAGGGAGAACATCCGCAAGCTGGACCAGCAAGTGGAGCAGGACATGGAGGTACGGGGACCACTCACTTGAGTCAGTGAGAGACTTTAAGCCTCTGACTCATCAAAGAATCATGAGTGCAGGTACCGGTGTAGACACCCACAGTATAGGTAGAAGAAGAATTTGGCCTTTAGTTTGTACAGATTGTAGTAGATGTGAAAACGTGTGCTAGAGCAAAAGATAAAAAATTAGTTTAATCCAAAATCTGTTTGTAGTCATTTCTTACAACATCTTGACTGGTTAGGTTAGGTGAAGATACCCTGCGTTTGACAAGTTTAGTGAGGAAGTAAGATGGTGTATTGAATTAATCGAAATCTTTATAGCGGTAAATGTAGTTTGAAAGTTGTTTTTTGAAAGTTGGAAATATATCAGCTATTCACGCTCCAAGCTACAGCCATCTGCAGCACTCGATAGGTCCATGTTTATACACAATAGGTGAATTACAAATGACCCTTACCTAAACAATAGCCTCACTAAAACCACATCAAACCGGAGACTTTTCCCATTTATAAATGTCCTTTATGGATATAACATTGAAAACGCTTTTTGAGTGTATCCCGCTAGCTCTACCCCAGTGAGCAGCAGGTCAAACACATGGCCTGAGGAGCTTATATACCACATCCAGTTGAACCGACTTTCTGTGTGTGTGTGTGTGTGTGTGTGTGTGTGTGTGTGTGTGTGTGTGTGTGTGTGTGTGTGTGTGTGTGTGTGTGTGTGTGTGTGTGTGTGTATATATATATATATATATATATATATATATATATATATATATATATATATATACAGACAGACAGACAGACAGACAGACAGACAGACAGACAGACAGACAGACAGACAGACAACCTTTTTAGTGAGTTACTCAGGTGAGTACCGGGAGATGGTGTTTGGTACGCACCTCAAACATAGCCCCACATGTAACATCTGACCTTATGAAGCTTACCCAGTTTCACAAAGGAGATTCCATTTTCAATACACAACTTCTTAAGCACAGCAGTGTTTTTTGCTCCACCTATTTTGATAAAACTGCAGCAACTTGACCACGGAGCGTTTGAATATCTCACAGTAAGGAACGTTGCAATCAGCTGATTTTGCACAGTTCTCCTGTGTCTGCGGTGCACAGCGCAGATGAGCACACACTTCACTGCGCTTATCATTCGTTTCAAGCCACGGCACATCTTGCCTTGGCGCCACTTTTCGAGAAAAAACATTTTCTTCTGCTCCGGCTCCGTTTTCCTTTTCTTTGCAGGTGGCGAACACCAAAGTATCTGCTTAATGTACTTTTTTTTTCAATTTCTTTCGATCTTCCCGTTAGTTACACCAAAGCGTTGCAGTGACACACAAGTGACGTTACGCATTCCCTGAGTATGGGCGCGCATGCGTACTCGCGTACTAGTTATGTGCACCCTTGTATGTGTATGTGTATATATATATATGTATGTATGTATGTATGTATGTATGTATGTATGTATGTATGTATATGTATATATATGTATATATATGTATATGTATATATATATATATACACACACAGACAGACACACACACAGTGGGGCAAAAAAGTATTTAGTCAGCCACCAATTGTGCAAGTTCTCCCACTTAAAAAGACGAGAGAGGCCTGTAATTTTCATCATAGGTAAACCTCAGCTATGAGAGACAAAATGAAAAAAAAAATCCAGAAAATCACATTGTCTGATTTTTTAAGAATTTATTTGCAAATTATGGTGGAAAATAAGTATTTGGTCACCTACAAACCAGCAAGATTTCTGGCTGTCACAGACCTGTAACTTCTTCATTAAGAGGCTCCTCTGTCCTCCACTTGTTACCTGTATTAATGGCACCTGTTTGAACTCCTTATCAGTATAAAAGACACCTGTCCACAACCTCAAACAGTCACACTCCAAACTCCACTATGGCCAAGACCAAAGAGCTGTCAAAGGACACCAGAAACACAATTGTAGACCTGCACCAGGCTGGGAAGTCTGAATCTGCAATAGGTAAGCAGCTTGGTGTGAAGAAATCAACTGTGGGAGCAATTATTAGGAAATGGAATACATACAAGACCACTGATAATCTCCCTCGATCTGGGGCTCCACGCAAGATCTCACCCTGTGGGGTCAAAATGATCACAAGAACGGTGAACAAAAATCCCAGAACCACACGGGGGGACCTAGTGAATGACCCTCAGAGAGCTGGGACCAAAGTAACAAAGGCTACCATCACTAACACACTACGCCGCCAGGGACTCAAATCCTGCAGTGCCAGACGTGTCCCCCTGCTAAAGCCAGTGCATGTCCGGGCCCGTTTGAAGTTTGCTAGAGAGCATTTGGATGATCCAGAACAGGATTGGGAGAATGTCATATGGTCAGATGAAACCAAAATAGAACTTTTTGGTAAAAACTCAACTCGTTGTGTTTGGAGGAGAAAGAATGCTGAGTTGCATCCAAAGAACACCATACCTACAGTGAAGCATGGGGGTGGAAACATCATGCTTTGGGGCTGTTTTTCTGCCAAGGGACCAGGACGTCTGAGCCGTGTGACGGAAAGAATGAATGGGGCCATGTATCGTGAGATTTTGAGTGAAAACCTCCTTCCATCAGCAAGGGCACTGAAGATGAAACGTGGCTGGGTCTTTCAGCATGACAATGACCCCAAACACACCGCCCGGGCAACGAAGGAGTGGCTTCGTAAGAAGCATTTCAAGGTCCTGGAGTGGCCTAGCCAGTCTCCAGATCTCAACCCCATAGAACATCTTTGGAGGGAGTTGAAAGTCTGTGTTGCCCAGCGAAGGCCCAAGAATATCACTGCTCTAGAGGAGATCTGCATGGAGGAATGGGCCAAAATACCAGCAGCAGTGTGTGAAAACCTTGTAAAGACTTACAGAAAACGTTTGACCTCTGTCATTGCCAACAAAGGGCATGTAACAAAGTATTGAGATGACCTTTTGTTATTGACCAAATACTTATTTTCCACCATAATTTGCAAATAAATTCTTTAAAAATCAGACAATGTGATTTTCTAGATTTTTTTTTTCATTTTGTCTCTCATAGCTGAGGTATACCTATGATGAAAATTACAGGCCTCTCTCATCTTTTTAAGTGGGAGAACTTGCACAATTGGTGGCTGACTAAATACTTTTTTGCCCCACTGTATATATATATATATATATATATATATATATATATATATATATATATATATATATATATATATATATATATGTATATGTATGTGTGTGTATATATGTATGTGTGTGTATATATGTATGTGTGTGTATATATGTATGTGTGTGTATGTATGTGTGTGTATATATGTATGTGTGTGTATATATGTATGTGTGTGTATATATGTATATATATATATATATATGTATATATATATATATGTATATATGTATATATATATATATGTATATATGTATATATATATGTATATATATATATATATGTATATATGTATATATATATGTGTATACATATATATATGTGTATATATATATATATATATATGTATATATATATGTGTATGTATATATATATATATATATATATGTATATATATATATATGTATATATATATATATATATATGTATATATGTATATATGCTTTGCCTAATGTCGACCATGTATTCGATTTAAAGTTTTCTGTTGTTTCTTGCGTCCCTAATTGGCGCACGTACAAACTAAGTGGTTATATATATATATATGACTGACAGACTAAAGTAAACCAAAGGGGTAAAATGACCTCTGACCCTGGGCGACCTCTTGTAGGAGGTGGTGCGAGACGAGCAGAAGTGGGCCGAGGAGCTGGAGTCGGTGGAGAACCACCGGAAACTTCTGGAGAAGAACGTCAACATCGGCCACGACGAGGCCGTGCGAGAGCTCAAGGCCGCGCAACAACAGTACGTCTGTCTGTCTGTCTGCGTGTACATCGTCCCCCTCTCTCACTCCTTGGGTGCTAATAATGACTGGTGGCGGTCTGGCCCCCCAGGTACCACCTGGTGCTCCAGGAGACCAACGAGGACAGGAGGTCGGTGGCCAACCACCTGACCGCGGCCATCTCCATCGCTGCAGTCCACCTGGACATGGTAGAGGTAAGAGCACCACCACAACGGAGCGCTTCCTCTCTTCAGTGAGAGAGGAACCCTTGATTTATGCACTCGTTTAGAAAGAAAAATGGGCGAATTCCGACACCAGAACCATTGCTTTAATACTTGCGTTTTGTGTCGAGTTCTGGCATTTAACCTGGCTGTCGTTTTTGAATGTACAGAGGTGTCTGGAGGAGCTGCACGGCAAAGTGAAGCGTACGCTCAGCAAGGCCACGGAGGAGGACAGGGCTGAGCTGAAGAGACTGAAGGACATGGCCAAAACCTTCATAGCCAAGGCTCAAAGCTTGTAGACGGAGGGAGGGGGCTCGCCCACAGCCGTTTACCACTTGTATCATATTTCCTTCTTTGCCTTTTATATTTTTTGGGGTGCTTTCTATTGTCAGCTCCATGTTATTACTATTTAATTTAGTTTGATATGTTCCATACCATTAACATTAAAACTCCTTAAAAAACAATCCACACTTTCAGTTTATTTATTATTATATGAAATATAATTATATTTACTTGCTAACAACTTGCTTAAATATTGTGAAGGGAAAGTGCCTTCTTTATCGTTTATAATCTAAAGACATTTGTAAAAAAAAAAAAAAAGATTGAACCCAATTGTGGTTTGGATATTCACCCCTAGATGGCATCGGCCTCAACGGACTGGGTCAGATGGAGCGCGTGGGACGCCCATGATTGAGACTCGTCTTGTTGGGTGAAGTCAGGACTCTAATCGTCTTCACCCACATACCAATTGTTTCAGTCAAACTAGCCATGGGACAACGCAATAGGCTACATGAAAAAACGATAACTCTGAGGATAGGATATTGTGTTGTCTTCCAGTAGTCAACTGTTGGGAAATGTAGGACCATCTGAAAAAAAATGAAGTCATTGCATCTGGTTTTCCGTAGTAAACGATACATTGTTTTAATCTACACTGAAAACGAGATCAATGCAAACCTTTCTGGAAAAAAAGTACCCCCCCCCCCCCCCTTTCTGGAACTAAGAACTCATAGTGTAGGCCTACTCCTGTTTTATCATCCTACAACGTCTTGTCAGGTGTTGCAAAACTACTCTGGGAACGATCGTTATGAAAAATTGCCAGCTATCGATATTATTTAAAGTAGCTAGTGAACTAATGCGTTGCCAGAGAAGTGTCCTAGAAACCCAATGCACCGGGGAAGGAGCTTTATGAGATTGGCTCCGTAGCGAGCGTTTGACACCTTTGGAACCACTGGGAAATGTCATATTAAAATACTTTATTGTAGGTCTACTTATCGTGTGAAGTGCCAAAGTGGTTCTGTTGTTTTTTTTTTGTCGAGTTTCAGTGGCTGTGTGTTAGAGAGAGAGAGAGAGAGAGAGTAATTGTGTGTAAAAAAAAAAAGAACGAGAAGAAACTTAACGTGTTCTTTAAAATTGAGTAATTGTTTTTGAGTCCATTTGCAAGCATCGTTTGTGATGATGGTCCTGTTGGTTCTGTTTATTTCCATGAATCTGTGAGTGTGTGCGTGTGTGTGCCGTCCATGCGTCTGTCCCTGCTGACTCCTGTCTGGTTGACGGCTTCTCTTCTCCCTCTCTTTCATGGATCATTGACGTTACGGACATGGACCATGAATTGTTAATACACTGGATGTTCCTGCTCTTCAAGTCTCCACACAGACCGCCGAATGACCCAGCACAGTGCCAGAGGTCACCTCTTAGGTGTGCGTGCATGTGTGTGTGTGTGTGTGTGTCTGTGTGTGTGTGTGTCTGTGTGTGTGACTTTGAAAAGAGAGACCAACAAACAGCCTCTCCTCTCATTGGCTATCCCCTCCCTGCTTCAGGGATGCTGTGTGTCATCGATTTGTGAGTAGCGTGAGTTTGTTCCCTCCATATGGCTATCCTCAGCTCCTCTGTGTGACTGCAGACAGACCATCAGGCAGGGAATGCAGAGCAGAGGGGTGTCAATGTGTGGAGCCTTATCAGAGTTAATCTCATCGCTTCCAAGCCACTCTAATAATATGTTTTGCAGATGTGCGAGAATGAGTGCACACACACACGCATGCAGAAACAAACATGCACACACATACATAGGTCCACCTCCAAGCCCACTGAAAATTCAGAAACCAGCTCAAATCTGTGTGTTTTTTTGCGTGTATGTCGTACACTGATTGGGACTGGTACCGGTTTTCTGTAGGATTCTCATCCAAATCCCAGATGTTGAAAATGATGCGTGCATGGGCACAAACAAACTTAATACACCCGAGATAGGGAGACTTTTGTTCAGTTGTGTTTTTTTGTTTTATATCCTACCGTCCATGTCAAAGCTTTTACAAAGACCTCCAACTAAAAACCCCTATGTCACTTTTCTATTACCGCTGTTTACTCCATTAAAAATAACTGTAGAAAGCTTCTCAAGAATTAAACACACATCAATAAGGGAATCTTTGTCTATAATCCCTTTATTGTGGTTTCTACCACTGGACGACATTATTAGGTAACCACCGTAATACAATACAGACATACCCAACATGATTGTTTATGTGCTTAAAAGGCAGGAGGAACGTTTGTGATTTAGGGTGTCACAACAGGGCAGTGTTCACAAACCGACTTGGTTTCTCTATTTTACAGACTTACGAAAAGAACTCATGAAAGTACTAAGCAAAGTAACAAAAAAAGAGTTTGTATTTGAGTTAGTGAAATGTCCATTGCCTACAAGTCATAATTGAGATATTTGACACTTCTGTTCTGACACCTACTCCCATCATGATGCATTTTATGATTTTCGTTTATGTTTCTGAATAATTAAAATGATTGGACTAGCTCGACATGATGCATTGAAGGTTTTAAAGTTATGTTAGGTAGGGGATTGGTTTTTGTGGTCTTTGTTAAGGCAAGGAGAAGAGGCAAAGCAAAAATAATCATGGGAATAACCACATCAATTAATCTAAGGGAACATTGACATGAGTACTTCCTCTATTGCTGTGTTGACATCAGCACAACTTGTTAGAGCAGTGGTTAATAATTTACTGGAATTGGCCAAACTTTGTGGCAAAAGGCCACAAAGAGTGTTTTTGTCTTAACAACGGTACACTTCTCTTTATTCACATCTTCCTAACACCAAATTTGATTGTTTAAACATCCATAAACAAAGTCACATAACTGTTGAGTGTTCTAATGGTCTTTTCCTTTATGATTGATGGTTTACATTTTGCCACATAATTATCCATAACACAATATATTGGAAACATAGAAAAATGTCAGGAAGGTGTGTCATGTAACTGAATAATCTAGTGCGTTCCTGTTGCCCTCTCATTAAAGTAAGCTTGAATAACACAATTGAATTAAAATGCAAATTATTAGTATAGTTGTAGAATGGGAATGTGACAAAGTTAACATGCTATTTCTGTGTTCACCAGAGCTGTTGAAGGTTACTCATCTGTTACATGAAGCCTGCAAAACTTATGAATGACTCTAAAGTAAAATCCAATACAGTAGCAGATACCACAAAATATCCTGTTTTGAACACTCTAAAATCTCTACTCTGTTTCTACCTTGGTGATACAGCTTGTTTGTCATTGCTAATGCTGTTTTGGATTTTTATTACAACAAAGCCTTCGAGTATTTGTTGAAACAAACACACATTTCTCCCAGACGTGCTTGTTTCCTATCGTCTCTCGTGTTTAAACAATGAGTAAACCACTCAGCATGTGTCACAACGTCTTTGTTTACTTTATCCCTAGCTTGTTTGTTTTTATTTATATTGTGTATGGCTTTCTGAAAAGATGTTTGGAAAGACGTGTAGTGTTGTCCCGAAGGCAGTAAATGTCACAGACTACCATACGAATAGGGGCCATGTTTTCCATGATACTAATCTATGGGGAATAAAATACATTTTCTGACCTTTATTCACTCTTTCTTACCTGCTAGCGAAAAAGATGCCTTTGATAAGAAGAGCCACTTCCCATGGGTGGATTCTGGCAGGATTTCTACAGCCTTCTAAACCCACACATCCACTCTACTGTCTATCAACTGAATAATTTATTACTTTATTAATTTTTTTTCTTTCTGGTTTCAAGTATTCCTCAACAGTGTGCTTACATGCACACCAAAAACCTGCTATTAACCGGTTTCTCATGCATGCGTTTGGCTAGGCATGTTGATTAATTTACAAGTGGTTCTCACAGTGTGCATATGTCTGTGTGTAGGAGTTTATTGTAACGTGAGAGTATCACAGGGCAAATGAACATGGCCTATGTTTCCACCAGTTCCCATCCCCTATACTACAGCTCACTCAGGTCTGTGTGCGTGCGCGCACGCGTGTGTGTGTGTGTGTGTGTGTGTGTGTGTGTGTGTGTGGTGGGGGGGGGGGGGGGTGCACTATGCAGGGGTCATACCAAGGTCAGGGAAGACTATGCAAGGTCACAGAGGGGTTAGAGAAGTGGAGTGAGTCAGAGGTTTGAACTGTGGGCTGCCTGCTTTGGTGCTGTGACTCATTTTCTGGCTTAGTGGTCGGATCCATTTCAGGGTCCGCTCACCTCAGGGGGGGCAGCAGATGTCCATCATAGGATCAGAGGCTGGTGTGTGTGGGTGCGTGTGTGTGTGTTGGTGCATGTGTATATGCGTGTGTATGTATGCGTGCGTATGTGTGTCTGTGTGCCATGTGCGTATTTCAATAGTTTTTAGCCACCTTCTCATGTTTAGTATATTTGCTTGAAAGCTCAAGCTGCCTGGATTGGAGACACTTCTTCTTTTTCTTCAGATGTGATGTTTCTATCAAAGACAGAGATGCATGGTGGTTACCATGGTTACTTGTTTAGCTAGCTAGTGTACGCGTAAAGCCAAATGACATGGTTTTGAGTTTGAATTTCAGCATACTGTTTTTGAAACTGTAACTCCCCCTGACTGACACATACACACACACACACACACACACACACACACACACACACACACACACACACACACACACAGAAACAAACACACAGCGTTAAATATAAATAGTTTGCATACTAAGTTACTAAGCCATACAGAGTGATATAACAGAGCTGAAAAGCAGGGGTGTATCATTCAGGCTTTGGTATCTGCTGAGGAGAAGATAGATGGTGGTTGGCTATAGCTTTAGCATCCTGGTGACTGGTAGATTTATGTACAAACACATGGTTCAGTGGTGTGTCCATGTCTGGCACGCTGCACGGCTGTTCTTTCCATTTGGCCCAGGCCACAAGAACACACACTAGAAACTGGCTGGTCCTGGCATGATGAGGGTTCAGGTTTTTGTATCCTTATGTTTTGTATATATATGTATTTGGCCTTCTGTGTGTGTGCATGTGTAGCTTTGAGTGTGTGTCCACATGTGTGTGTGTTCGTCTGTGTGTGGGCTTTGTATGGTCTCTCGGGATGTGCCTCTCCAACCTAGGCTATAGGTGTAGGATCTCAGTGCTTATATAAGACATGTACACCA
>NC_136934.1:10105870-10108370 GCF_949987615.1 Pollachius pollachius | reverse complement strand
TACCGAGATCGCTGTTTGGAATCCCAGGGCTGATGTGGCAATCATGGGAGACGTACAGCGGTTTCTCCGTATGCAGTTTTTGTCCGTCAACATGCAACCGCCCCAAGAAGTAGCCTACCGCTCAGAGGGTGGTTCTTCTACTCAGACTCACCCAAATCGTGAGAAATTAATCAACAATTTAGACAATTTCCTGTGAGATGAATCACACTTGCCATTGCCAGCTGCCAGTACAAGATTACAAATCGGTCTCAGCGATTGTATTCTAAGTTTGAAATCAGTTGAAACGCGACCCCCTGAAATCCCTGTGATATCTAAATCAATTAGCGTGTGTAGTTTTCCTTCCAGTACAGCGTAGCACCTGTTTGCCCCCCTCTTCACCTCTGGAGATGTGTCACCTCCTTCAGGTATCGCTGTCTGCAGCCGCGTCCCCTTGTTGTCTGATATTCTATCCCTCATTACATCCTCCCCTGACACTGGGGACGAAGGAGCGGGAAACCAATCCACCCTAATGACGCCGCGCTCCGGCTGTCGCGCGGCTCTGGAGGCTAGCTCTGTTGTCGCCGCCGCCTTTTGTGAATAAAAATGCATTTCCACAGTGTATAGTGTGCGATGGTCCCACCGGTGTCATGGCTACTTATCTAACAGACAACCATGGGTCGCTCGTTCTGTGGTTTTTTGATTCTAGAGTGACTTGATTTAGCATGTTAAACCATTTGATATGCTTATAATTTGTCTTTAAGAAGGACCTTATTGAGCGCCTTGTTGATTTATGTACTTCATTTTGGTTTCTTCTTTTGTTCATTTTGTACCACTTCTTTAAAGTTCTAGCTTTCGAAAGTAGGCTTTAGATGTTCTGAGCCTCACTCGTAAATCTATTTGCATTCAAACTTCTGCTAAATGAGTCAATGGGAGTTTACTTCATCTCTGAGAGCTGTTTTTATCATTAACACAGTAATTCTCTTGTGATTCAACAATTCATTGTTTAATTATTACAGAGACCTTCAACGTGCTTTCAGCTATAATTTGTGGTTTAGAGCATTGCCATTGAAACCTATCAAACTTCAAATAACAGCTTTTTTACTGCAGCTATTACTTTTGTTTGAAATGTTTTGAAGAAATGTCTACAGAGTAAAACTTACCAACACTGCCTGAAAAACCCACAAACCCAAGGGCCATTTTATTTAGCCTAAATCAAATTAGTCTGTCGAAAAAACAACAAAAACAAATCCAATGTCAAACAAGCCATGTCTGTGGTGAAAATGTGAGACAGTGCAGGTTGAACTACAAACCAATGAATTCAGCTTATAAACCCACAAGCTCTACTAATCACTGGCCCTGCGACAAACCACTGTATCTTCTCAAAAATGTTCTGAAGCAATTACCTCATGTTGTTTTAAAGAGGAACTGTGTTGTGAAGGAAAAACGAGAAGCTTCCCGCGTCATCCCAACGTGACCTGACCGTTAATAAAGAAGAACTCTTCTTCTGGGTGATCGGGGCCAGGGGTGGCGGAGGTAACATGAGAGTACAGCACGCGGGCAGAGTGACGAACACGCTTTACTTTTAACTGTACACCCCAGCCTCTCCTCTCCCCCTGCTCTCCATTCACCACTATATCACTCGCTTGTCCTCCTAGGACAAGGCCCACGGTTAATCCTATTGTTTTAGCTGGGGGCCTCTCTCTCTCTCTCTCTCTCTCTCTCTCTCTCCTCCTTCTCTCTCTGTCTTCCAGACGCTTCAAACGTCCTGGATGGTTCTCTCTCTCTCTCTCTCTCTCTCTCTCTCTCTGTCTCTCTCTCTGTCTTCCAGACGCTTCAAACGTCCTAGATGGTTCTCTCTCTCTCTCTCTCTCTCTCTCTCTCTCTCTCTCTCTCTCTCTCTCTCCTCCTTCTCTCTGTCTTCCAGACGCTTCAAACGTCCTGGATGGTTCTGGGTTGGAGGTTTATTTGTGGATGAAAGAGCAGATGAATTTTACGGCTTCTCCTGAAACTCTGCCTCATCTTTTATTCTCCATCTATGGAGTTAATTCGCGTGGATAATGTGGATTTTCCCCTCCCTTCTCTATTTGCCAGTCTGTTTACTTGATAGTATCAGACCCTTTTTCCTGTCTGTCTTTCGTCCGTTTTCGGATCCTACATTTTTGTGACAAGAGGTATATCAATTGTGGGGTTATACTATATATATATGTATATATATGTGTGTTTGTGTGTGTGTGTGTGTGTGTGTGTGTGTGTGTGTGTGTGTGTGTATGTGTGTATGTACGTGTGCTTGCATGCATGTGTGTGTGTGTGTGAAGGAAGAAGATTAGGAAGAAAGTCAGGTTGCAGCAAATTACTATACATTATGGTTGATTTAATAATATTAATATGGTAAAATAATAATGATATCATACTTATAACGTTGTAGAAAAATAAAGGGATGTTTTGGAGCAAGAATACACGTTTGGTTACAAATTAATGAATTGTCAACATAAAAAATGTTTAACAATTTATCACAAAAAGA
>NC_136934.1:10020046-10105670 GCF_949987615.1 Pollachius pollachius | reverse complement strand
TCACTCAAATTGACTTTCCACAAACAATCCATTATATCTCTCATCTTACTGTTTACGTTCTGAAGATGTTGGATTAAAACACACGTTTCCAATCAGCCCATAAAACTAGCGTGAATACCAAATTGCTTGGTTGGCTGCTAATCACACTGTGGCTAGGATCATATGTTGATGATAAAGAAAGTGTCTATTCAATATTGCATGACGCACAGCTGGCTTTTATGGAATATCGATATATAGTTCCAAACATTAATCCTCATTTTTGTATGAACAAATTTTCTCGTTTAATTTAGGTTCAGGCTTTAAAGCTACTTTAACTATGCTATTATTTTATATTATGTTATGATTAACTATAATAAGCAACTACATGCAGTTTATGTGATGGTGAATACAGTTTAAAGACTCGCATAGGACTGTAGTGAATCTACGGACTATAGAAATACAGAGGGTAAGGATCGTGTGTTGAGATCTGACTTGTGAGTAAATGCGGTCATGGAGACTGTACCCTAATGAGGGCCCTGTAATCAGACTATTAACCACAGCCTGCTTGTTTCACACCAGTGAAAGCTGGCAGATCTTAAGCTTCTCATCCATGTAGCGTTGCGTTGGGTAGCCCACATCATGCCCAGGAGTTACACGTAACAATCTTTAAATGAATCACAATTAAGCTCAAGTAAGAGAAGCCAATGCAAAGGATATCACTTAATTTACTGAAAAAGGTCCAAAAATATATTTGATTGTTTTTGAAAAAAAGAAAGAAAATGGGCGTAGGAAATGGGCCTAACATTGAATACCATTGACAACACTTGCTAACGTCCACACAAGTTAGTCTAGACTCTAAAACATTCAGGGGAGGCCTTGATGCGGCGCACATAACTGCATGGAAATACCTCAAGTAGTGTAATTACAGCCCTACCATGCTAGACTAGACCAAACAGATGGCAATTTCCTTTCTAGCAATCCAACGGAGGTTAATCTCAGGCTGATCTGCAATTGAATCTGGCAGCCATTTTGGGGCTTGATTTGACTCACACTTACACGGGGCTAATCGCATGGGTCGTTTCACCCCTCATTATTGCCTCCACGCGAAACTTGCAGCCCCTGGATGGCTGTGCCTGGGAGAGGAAGGAATTGACAGCTGGAATGGTTCGGTGGGGGGGTTGATGAGGGACATTATTGCTGCCAGAGGGGATGCTGGGTAAAAACCTTGCAGAATAGGCCTAAGTGTAAGTTTACTATTATTTATTCATAGTGGTTAAAATAGTTATGGGGTAAGGTAGAAAGCCTTTATCAACCAATCATAGCTGTGTTCTTTCTGCTTTCTGCCATTATGAGAGGTTAAAGATTTGAATACATTACATATAGATAACACTAATCATCTTTATATAGTATTTAGATGGCAACTTTTCTTTCAGATTGTATATTATTATATTCTAAATATTGTTACAGTTCGGAATAGTGTAGCCTACTATATGCAGTAGTAGTAACAGTGGGAATTGTGTGATTGTAATAGCAGGAAATTGATTTTGACAGCAGTGCATGATTGCATGAATATATAAATATGTGTTCACTGCCTCGACTACTTTTCTTTGGAAGACAGATTTTTGTTTAACCCGCACCAGATGTAGATTGCATCCCCGGCACATTTCTGATAATTATTTCATGAATCTCTAAAAGGTCTTAAGTAGACCAATTAGTGACTAATTTGATCTTAACTTTATACTCAAAAAAATGTACAATGAAATAAAGATAGAAGATGAATAGATGTTAATGTTGTCTGTGTTTGCGTATATTGTTTTCTATTTTCCACTATATGACTGCTTAATTAGATATTCCTTCTTGGGTTGTCCTTTAAGATACTGATCATGGGCTATACTACCTTAAACCCAAATGAGAATCACTTCATAAATATATGCTTTGTTGAACAATCATAATTGTGTAATACCTCTCTCAGCCATTAAAGGATGACTCATAGCAATGGCCGTGGTGCGATTTGCCGGTGGGGATGGTGGGGATTATCCCCCCCTCTGGTTTACACGTCCTACCCTCTGCTGAATTATTTTTATCCTCGGTGGGGATAAAAATTATCCCCCCCACCCAAAGTATTTTCACCATTACATCGTAATAATTAACAACCAAAATACACAGGGTCCGTCTTCATTTTGAAACATTTTAAAATGTTTCTCAAAATTATCCCCCCCTCTGGTTTTTTCACAAATCGCACCCTGGCAATGGCCATCATAATATCAGAATTCCCTTAATGCCATATTTCTCTAATAACGTTGTCGTTTTTAGAAGGCCAAATAACCCAATATGTGCTTAATATCACATAGCAGAGTGAGCACATTGAAGTTTAATACTTGGTATATCGTATTGTATCCTCTTTCCTTACCGGACCAATCTGGAATAGCCTTTAAAATAGCTGAAATCTCCGATAGCTCAATCAAAGATGCTCGTCAATTGCTACAACTAGAGGGCACTGTTGGCAACGCTTCTGTGTGTAGACGATCAAATTAAACCCATGACGTTGCAATCAAATGGATGGACCTCAAATGGTTCTACCCAGGGGCGATTCTAGGGTCAGAGCTTTAGAGGTGCTGAGCACTCAATGAGCCCCACTGCCACACCACCCACCCTTTTTTCACACAAAAACAAAAAATATTTCTATTGAAAAATAACTTCATAATTTTAACATTGGTTCAACTAACTCAAAAGATTTTTTTCTTTTTTTGGAGCCCTTTCCAGAAGTATGTAAGTATGTTTTGGACATTATTTAACAATTTCAAAGACGAACAAATATAATTTTTAGAATAACATTTCTTACTCCCAAGTTTTAGGGGTGCTGAGCCCCTTTTTAGGGGTGCTTCAGCACCCCTAAAAATGGGCTAGCCTCGCCCCTGGTTCTACCTCTTTATTAAATCAAGTTTTTCCCGACATTTTATAATACAATCTGACCTGATTTTCCAGCCCTGCTGGGGTAACACTTGGTCTAAATGTATTATTATTATTATTATTATTATTATTATTATTATTATTATTATTATTATTATTATTATTATTATAATTATTATTATTAGCAATAATAATAATAATTTAGGTCAGGTTACCTTATTATTATTAACAATAATAATAATAATAATAATAATAATAATAATAATAATAATACAATAATAACGATGCAATTCCATAAGGATAATGTGTCATTATCATTCAGTAATCATTCAGCTTAAGCTACTGAATAGTCAGGCAATTAAACACTGATTATGGTATTTTACCACTATGTTTTCGGAAGAATATAAAGAATAAACGGGTGCAGAATTTCAACACAAGGAGGAAATTGGGTGATATCTTTGTTTACACGCCATGCCTCTTATTGTTATTCTAAGCAAATATTGGGTGGGATGGGATTCTGAGGATAAATGAACAGCATAACTTCTTCAAATTATTAATAAACTTCTAAAAGGGCTGAAATGCTTGGGAGAGAACTGAAGTAATGAATAAAACAAAATTCAGTTTGAATGTAATACAATTGATTGTTCTCCTCAGTGGAGTACAATCTCCCATCGACACATAAATAACATAACGTTTCTTTGTCTTTTTTGTTCTTGTTGCTTTTGTCATTTTGATCAGTGACTTTCATCCCTACTGAGGGCCCACTAGCGAGTTCGGGCCGTTCATTTCCATCTCAGAGGTCATGTGTGGTGCATCTGATGTGGGCCTTCATACCACACAGTAGGGAGATAAAGTTCAACCTAGAGGTATTAGTAACAATTGGTTACCTCCATGAATGCCGCGACACAAGTCGTTTAACTAGTTATGGTGGTGTGACTTGATGTTCTGTGCCTCATTTGCTTAGTGGTTCACTCCTCTCACTCCAAAATTGAGGGGGTATAGGATCTCCTTACCAAACTATACAGACATTTCTGGAAAATATTCCCATTCTAAGTGCTGCAATGATGCGGACCAGCTGTATAAATGCCCTCACTATTGTCACTATAATCAGTGAATAAGTGTTGTTGGAGTAGGTGGTAAGTCTAGTGTCAAGTGAAAGCATATATTCTATAAAAGATACTTGAAGTTATAGTCGATTTAAAATGCATCCTGTTAGGCTAATGGAGGATTATATATATATATATCTATAACAATATGCAGTAACTATTTCTCTGCAGAATTATGTATGAGTTAAAATGATGATGACATGAAAATGAAATGTCAAATGTTGCCACGGTCATCGCAACATTTTGCGTGTTGATTTATCCCTTTAGGTCAGGACACATTAATTGTCTTGAGATGTCCTATTCCGGTAAATAAGAAAAAATAATGAAAGAAATCTGGAAAAAATGTGTGCTTGAAGCAAATGGATGTTCCGAAAATGATTCCAATTATGTCTCATTTATTTTTGCCCTAGCTATAGCAGTTATCCACCCATCCCCCCGCCCCCTCCCTCCCCACGCGCACTTGTTGGAGTGTCACACGCGGCGGTAGCTCTGCTGTTTCAGCCGCGAGACGTACTCTCCATCTGGGGCGCGAGGAAGGATTACGCGCTTATTATCTTCTTAGCTCTAAATGGCCCCACGTTCCTGACTTCGTCGACCCCTCTGTCGTCAAACAAACTCAGCTTATAAAGCGGGAGGGACAAAAGAAATGGCAATAAAACGCCATACGATATTCTTTTTGGAAATAACAACCTATCGCTCTTTCGAAGTACTATTTCGCGCGTAAAATCGTGACACCACTGCATCGGCACAGCATCGCCACGAGCCCTGTTCCGCGCGCAGGGTCGTTAGGATAGGCCTATAAGTGATCTTTTGCAGACTTTAATCTTATCAGTGTCAAACCGTAGTTGCCTTCTTCACCCGGCCAGCAGATTTTTCAGGGTCGTTTCGCCTTTCTTCGGTTTAAATTTAAGCTTTTTTCCCCACTACCCGTCGCTGGTGTTTGTGAAAACTTTAATCGGTTCAGCAACAGCCAGGCGACACTTTTATAGGTGTGTTTTCGATATCGATTAATATGACGGTTTGACCGGTTTACTCTTGTGACTAAAATAAGATATGGAGTCTACACACCCAGAGAGGCGTCTGCTCCTCTTGTTTTTCCTGGTCGCGTTCATCAGCCACGTTTGTTTTTGCACCAGGAAAACAACCGTTCGTAGATCAGGTGAGTTAAAAAACTGAAATGGTCTGCACTATAATTAAAACTTCTACTGTTTCCTATATGGTTGTTATTATGGCTAATGTGAATTTATAGTGTTATTGGAGGCTTGCCACAATAGGCTTAAATCATATTCTTAATGGGTATTTTTTGTTTTAAACTAACGAGCCATTCAATTTAACTTGTAATAGTAATGTACTGTACTATTATTACAATGTATGCAAATGTGAGCTTATTATTATTATTTCCCACTTTCTTCCTAACACTAAAGGATGCAATTTGCATAAACCTATATATATATATATACACACATACATTGTCATTGTCCAGGGATTTTGCAATAGTATGATGCTGATGATTGACCATATTAGTAGTTGTTTGATTCTGTCAGAGCACAGTCAAGTTTCGTGATAAACCAGTGGGGACACAATGTCGAGTCCTGTCAAGTTTATTCGTCTCACAATTGCAGTCTCTAAAGGCTTCACATGCCCCCCTAAAGACAGCACTCTCCCACCCCTAACCATAGGCCCAACCCATTACCCCTTACCCACCAACACTTTGGACCGCTCCAAAGAGCGAACCGGCGTGCTGAAATACAAGCCCTGAAAGACTTTCTGCACGACTCTCTTTGTTGTCCTTTTCATTCCCTGGCTGTATCTTTGTTTCTGTTTTTCTTCCCGCTGCCTGGTCTGAAAACACACAAAAACATTCCTCTCTCCCTCTTCCTGTTCTTCTTGTACCACAAACAAATATCCCTTTCACTGGCCCTCTTTTAGACAACCCAGTTGTGTCTGGGTTGTCTGTTCTTGTTTGGTTACCTGTCAAGGGAAATCAGTATTTGTTGTCCCCGCAAAGTAATACCACAAGGCTTTAGAGTCAACACATATTGCCTTTAATGCTCGAAATTGCCCGAGATAGCCGAATGTGTTCCAAGGCAGAGTTCACCCTGGCCTTATCAACCTCAACCTTTATATTTGTCCATAGCACGCCTGTTTCAGACCCATTGAACTGGCTGTTGCTTGTTTTTTCCTTGTAAAGCCAGACATGGGCTACGTCTCAGACCGCTCATCCTCCTGTAGGAGAGGGGTTAGGGCCTTATCTCCCGGCAGGGCTCGGCGGTCAGAACCCATGGCCCAGCCTCAGATAGAGCGTTGAGGGTTTAAGCTGACAGACTGTGACGTTATCACACTCCCAGGACACATGTGTCTAGAAATGAATTCTTCTTTACAAAAAAAAGACAACCTATTTTCCTTTGAGTAATAGTCCTAATGATATAATTAGTATTGTTATTATGATTATGCTAATTATGGGCTGCGAGTGCAATGGGGAGTCACTGCACCTGCAAAATATACCTTTATGTTCAAACCACATCCACTGGGCTGAAGCTTGGAGCCTTTTAGTCCTTGGAGGTAGTAGAACTATAGAGCTCAATGGGAAATTAAATGACACAGTAATTGATACACACCGAGTAAGCCTGCATCCTTCAAGTAAACACAGTGTATGCCATTGGTCATAGCATTAACTCCATGTTCCCGAGTCCTCAGGGTCAGAGGGGCATTTGCTGGCGAAGGAATTAAGCTGACATACTGTATCACACACTCCAATGGAAACAGGAAGGGCATGGGGGGGGGGGGGGTGGCAGAGAGACAAGAGAGAGGAGGAGAGCATTCAGAAGGTCAGGGGAAAGGTAGATGTGTAATGAGGCGAGAGCAATAGAGAAGAAGACACAAGCGCAGCAGAAAGAGTAGAGCGCGAACAGAGTAGAAAGAGCAATAGAGCCACACATGGCATTCCACTTTCTGATTGGTTCGTTCAGCTTGATTTCTGTACCTGTTCTCGTAGCTGCTCACAGGTGATTGGCCGAGATTGTATGTGATCGTTCACATGAGATTGGATAGCACCAGGTTAGAATGATCCAAGTATTATCAGGTATTATTGCTGATATTATTGATAGATTTTGTTAAATCGACAATGACACACAATTATTGACAAATGAAAATACAGTTCATATGATATCTTGAATGTTGTGATGTCTGGATGGGTTTGACACCATGTGACTTTGTGGGTATTATAACGTAAAGATGCAAGAAGAGCATTGTGAGAGCTTGAGACGGCCAAAGTGGTCAGCAGCGAAGAGGCAGATCTGAGTAATAGATGTAAGAGATGCCTCGTAAATTCTGGGGGGGGGGGGGGGGGGGGGGGGGGGTATTCATAAAACGAATACACACACACGATCCAGAGTATGGATGGGTGTGACTGCTCCTCCGGTTGTCCCTCTGAGATGCATTCAGGCTGTAGAAGCACAACGGGTGCAGCCTCTTGACCTTTGCAGGTGTCATGGAAGTGCACACAGGGCTTAATGCCGTGCACCACGGAGGTAGTGACACTTGCACTCCACGACTCCCCTGGGCATTTTTTAAAACGTCACATACAAATATATGTCAAACCAGCTCCAGTTGCTTCTTTTTAACACTTTCCCAAGGTGTCAGCACTCAACACTTCAGGTTTGATAAAAGAAAAATGTGTGTAACAGGGCTATTTTTTCAAACTATATTATTGGCTTTTGTAACATTATTTAGGTCATCACAATGATGCAAGTAGCAAGTCCCAACCAGTCTTGAGAAATATAGAGAAACTGTTATTATTATGATTGCTTATTGGGTAAAGGCAGAGATACAAATATATGTAACTTTGTATCTATCTGTTTCTATCTGTGTGTATATTATATATGTGTGTATATCAGTCTATCTATCTATCTATCTATCTATCTATCTATCTATCTATCTATCTATCTATCTATCTATCTATCTATCTATCTATCCATCCATCCATCCATCCATGCATCCATCCATCCATCCATCCATCCATCCATCCATCCATCCATCCATCCATCCATCCATCCATCCATCCATCCATCCATCCATCCATCCATCCATCCATCCATCCATCCATCTATCTATCTATCTATCTATCTATCTCATCCATCTCTCTCCCCCGCTCTCTCCCTCTCTCTCCCCCCCCCCTCTCTGTCTTTCTCTGTCTCTCTCCCCCCCCCCCTCTCTCTCTCTCCTTCTCTTCCTATCCATCTATCAGTCGGTCTGTGTGATAACAAAATCAATGTGCTTTTTAGCAGCTTTAGGACAGCATAGTTTAATAAGTAAACAGGTTTTGCTTTGGGCATTGAACATGTGTTGAATGTTTCAGCTGAAGGATTGATAGACTGCAACTTCTTCTGTTACCATCCAATAGAAATTGAGGTTTAAGCAAATCCTAACCTTGCTCAAAACACAATTCTTTGTGTTTTGAGATACTTTATTATTTTTTCATGCAAAAGGGTACTCACCAAATGTTTGGTGAGCCATAGTTGCCCTACTTTAAGAGTGCAACCTTTTCTCTTTAACAATATTTTCAGAAGACAAGGCTACCCTCCAGATGACCCGCTCATGTCTCTGTCTCCCTGTCTATCTGTCTCTGTGTCTGTGAATCAGATCGTCTGAGTCCTCCTCTGGACATCCAGCTGGAGACGGTGAACTGCACCGCGGTCAACGTTCGCTGGAAGATGCCTCGACGGCATGTCAGTACCATCACTGGATATAAGGTGAAGTAAAAGATGAATACACTTTCCACCACGCAATCCTCATGTTAGCGTTAGTGTGTGTGGGTATGTGTAGTCAATTCAAATTGTATTTGTATAGCCCTTAATCACCATTACAGTCTCAAAGGGCTTAACAGGCCAAATATTTATGAAACCCCCCTGACCCAAGCCCCCAAAAAGGCAAGAAAAAAATCCTTTGTATGTGTGTGTGTGTCTATGTGTGTGTGTGGGGGGGCTATGGGTTTCATCAAACCTTGTGAATATGTACAACGTGCGTTGAAAAGTCTTCAGTGCATATAACTGCACAATATGTAGAACAACCAACATTTGACAAGTTTACTAAAAAATGTAGAGGAGAATCCAGATCTGGGAGGATTTACTAAAGTATCCCTAGAGAAACCTACCTAATAACACCAAATAAGTAAGATGCAATACGATATGAATGGAGCTGAAGAGTGCTTAGACTAAGGCTCAAGCTGTATGAGAAGGGATTAAACCTTAAATTGTCTGTGAGGTCTTATGTACTCAGTGGTCTGCAGGGTCAAATACTAAATTTACCAGCAGCAAATGATGGATAGAGTAGAAAATACTTGCATATTAAAACAATTGCTTGGTCTGCAAGTAAAAATATGCAATTCTAAAAGATAGCTTTGGACCCTGATGGCCTGTAGAGAGTTGGAGATAGAATATCATCAAATGAAACTGTGCCTTGCCACCCATTGTCATGCCTTTGAGATTTTTCCAATCACAAAATGTACTGAGCAAATTACAACATGGTCAGACTCTGAGCCAATCACACCACGGACTGAGCCAATCACAGAACATCAGAAGCAACGGCTGGGTTCACTATTCAGTCCAATTCAACAGTGTAGCCATCATTCATGAAAAAGCCGTAGGGCTAGTGTAAAATCTTTCTATGAGTCAACAAATATAAATATATATTCAAAATAATATAAATATATAAATACATATTCAATACATCCATGAAAAACCAAAAACACTTCACACATCAAACAATCCTTCCGAAATCAAACCGCCCCTGAGTTTTGTTTTATGTTACACAGAAAGCCAATTTTGCCTGTAGGCTACTGATGTAAACAACCGTTCCTAGTGGCTTTTAAGCTGCCTGTCAAAGTTATTGTCCAGTGCAATGTCCTTGGGAGCCTGCTTGCCATTTGAACATTTCTTGGTGTTTTAAAAACCAACTTCCTTCACTGTGATGTTTTTCAGCTTTTGGGCAGCCTCAATACTTACCTATAGTGCTTTCTTGATAGATTTTTGATTTAGAGTGAGTTTGGTGTCATATGATTCATTCTGGTAAATACATATGGAAGAAAAGATGGTGTGATTTCTGAAAAGTTGTTAAGTTGGCTTATATAATTTATAGAAGCTACACATAATTATCAGTGCTTCCTTTAGATTTTCATTTTGCTTTTTCTCACAAATATAGGACTGCAGAATGAAACATTTTCGTGATCTTTTCTTACAGTGCTTGTAATGACCTGTAATGCCTCTTTAACACAGCTAACATTTCATTTGTAAAATTTTGTTGTTTTATGGTTTTTCATTCATAAACTAAACTTGTTCATGCAAAAATTATCATGCAGTGGTGGTGCAGTTCTTTGAGATATTTGACCACACAAATGAAGTAATTCAACCTAACTTTCTGCTGTGTCACCCAACAGTGTATTGTTTTTTAAGTGCAGGTATGTATTTACTGAAAGTTTTCGTTATTAGCTCTATTCTCAAAGAGAGCGAGAGAGAGAAAGAACAAGTATCCATGCTGCATTCAATGTTTTTAATTGTATTTCTAAAGGTTGTTATGAGTCATCCAATAAAGCGCAGATCAGCAGGTGTTTATGAACATATGTCTGCACTTAAGAGGATTAGTCGCAGAGCTACTCCTCCGCTCAAAGCTAAGCATGTACGCTCAATCAGCCAATCACTTGGGATGTTGATGCTGATCTTGTTTTCATCATAGTATTCCCTCCTCTTGCTTACGAATCTTCAGTGTCACGTAACAATCTGTTGCCGTGTGCCTGATGCTGCTTTGATGTTGGCAGGAGGACTTCTAGGTTTGGGAACCAGTTCTGAAAATACAACTATGTGATATAACTTATGCATGTTGTGCTAGGACTGTTTTTGTATTTGTATGATACACAGATTCAGTCCATTCAGACACTTAAATCATTAGCAATGGTTTTAAAAATGGGTATTTGATATAGCCAATTTAATGATACTGCAGAGGGGGGGTAAAGTAATAATTATAACATAACATTTCTGTGTTTGTGTGTGTGTGTGTGTGTGTGTGTGTGTGTGTGTGTGTGTGTGTGCGCGTGCGTTCGTGCGTGCGTGTGTGTGTGTGCATGTGTGCTTCAGGTCTTCTATAAAGAGATGAGGAACAGCCGTCCAGGGGGTACAGCCTCCATATTGGAGGTTCCTCTGAGTCTGGACATGCTAACCACTGTAAGTTAAGCTGCATTTACTTAACAAAGCCTTTTCTGGCTTGATTAGTTGTGAAATACATAACCCGAGGTTCATGTTAAGTATTTTAACTAGCTAGTAAATCTCTCACTTCCTGCCATTCATGCCTCTTTTTCTAATAACTGTAAAAAATATTATCTTATTTTTGGCAAGGTTGATGGACTGCGGTCCAATTTCTCCCCCTCCGCCCCTTTCAGATATCCTACTTTGCTCTCTGAATTTGCTCCCATCTCCCTGCAGATCCTTTTAAACACTGTAGCTCACCTTCCTCCTCCAGTCACTGTGATAGTCAGTGTCCGCAAAATGTATAAAATCTCCTTTTAAAAAAATAAAATCCTTCCTGTTTCAGGTCCCAGCCTGCTCTCTATTATCAACTGCTCACGTCCGATTCAGTACTTGACTTCTTTATAATTGAAAGTGTTCTTTTAAAAAAAACATAAATCAACCCATTATAAAGCCCTTTTAAACATGAAATAAAAACCAATGTCCAAGCTCACGTTTTATCTAAATTCCTTAAAATAATCCTGACGGTCAAAAACTCCTTAAGTCATTAAAAACTGGCTTGGGCTGCAAACCTAGCACTTGAACCTCATTAGTGAGAGTGACTTATGACATCCTTATGTATACTGCCAAAGGTGAATATTCCATTCTTATTCTACTTATCTCGGCTCTAGCTCAGGAGGTAGAGCGGGTTAGCTGGTAAGTGCAGGGTTGCTAGTTCGAGTAACTCCTGACCTAAACTGTCGCTTTGCATGGCTGACGCCGCCTTGAATGTGTGCTTGAATGGGTGAATGTTAGGCAATATTGTAAAGCGCTATGGGTGGCCACTGGTTACTTAAAAGCTTTATATGAATGCAGTCCTTTCACCATTTTACTAGATTTGACGGCTGAGTTTGAAGCCATCAATCATATCAATCAATCACTTTACCTGATAGGTTGCATAACTGGGCTGGCTTTTCTACTAAAGCTTTAAAAAGTGGTTTCAGTCTTGCTTGTACATTTTTGTCTAAAAATACATATAATTCAGCACTTTTTTCGTGCTTGGATTATTAGACTTCCTGTGATTCGGAACACAATGGTGATCTTTGGAAAGTAAGTCCATGGAGGCGGCTAAGTCAAGGAAATGTTATTCCAGCAAACTCCCCTCCTTGACACATGATGAATTTGGAATCAAACAACTTGTCTGAATCTGGGCAAGAGGAGCAAACGCCAATATGCAGATATCTCGGCATGTTCCTTGACCCTGCTCTATCTAAAACCTGACAAAACAGAAGTTATTTGATTGGACCTGCTAGCTGCAGTTTGTCAGTTTACTGGTCCATTTCACTCAAAATATAAATTCTACTGCTTCTAATCTTGGTATCATCTTTGAACAGAATATGACATTTGATCCTCATGTTACAAAGCTTGTCCAGTCCAGTTCTCTTCAGCCAAGAAGTATCGCTAAGATCAGATAGAACCTGTCTGCTTCGGATCTTGACCTATTAATTCAAACTTCAATTTGTCTCCCGTCTGTATTATTGTAATTCCCTCTACAGAAGCCTCAGTCATGCTGCTCTTACAGTTCAAATTGCAGTAGCCAGGCTTCTTACTAGAACTAGCCGTCGGTCCGACATTACTCGTGTTCTTGCGTGTCTCCATTGGCTTCCTGTATGATTTTAGAATAAGCTACAAGATCCTGCTGATTTCATACAGGGCAATGCATGACCTTGTTACTCATTTGTTTGGTCATTCACATATGTTGTATGTGTGTGTTAAAACGTGCTATATAGATACTGTTTTTCTTACTTAACTTAACACGTGTTGGGATCCGATGCCTTAAAACAGCCCACTGCCATTTATAATGTATCATCATTCACTAAGCTCTGTTGCAAACCTCACTTCTTATTTAAAAATCCAATAAATGCATGCTCTCTATTTATCAATAAGGAGAGTTTTTTCGTTTTTTTATTTTTTTTTCAGAATTTAGGGTTAGGGTTAAAGTTAGAGATCAGAATTGGATGATTTGGATATTATTAGTCGTAGAATTCTGGCAATCATTCAATTATGACTGTTAAGAAGCTAGATGCTTGACAACAGACATTTTTGACTAAAATGTGCTCTTTATTTTCATAGGGGCAGTTTGACGGACAAGCAAGTTTCGTAAGTGTTATTGTTTTCAAAATCACAAAATCGTAATTTATAAGATAATTTATTAAACTGTCAATACGTCATTCCAAAAGTTAGCGTCTCTTATTTTAGTTCCTTGTTTTGCTCTCCTTTGCTTCGGTCCTGCATTGTACAGGATGTAGACATTGGAAGCCTGAAGGTGAACACTCAGTACAGAGTGAGTGTGGGGGCGTATGGATGGGCAGGAGAGGGAAGACCCAGTATGCCTCGAGATGTTAGCACCTCTGCACAAGGTAGGACTATAATGTTCAGAATCACACCTGCATGTCAACGACAATCTCTACATGCTAATAACAAAACAGACATGCTGATATATTCAGCTGAAATCTACATATATATGTAAATAACAGCACGTGCATGCTAATAAGTATAAGTATAACGCTGTATGTTAATTACAACCTCTTTATGCTAATAACAACAGCTGCATGCTAATAACAACACCTGTTTGCTAATAACTACATTAAAAGTGAATATCACCTATTTTCTAATGAGTACTGCTATAGGCTAGTATCAACACTGATTGCTAAAAAACAACATCTTAAAGGTAACGTTGGCAACACCTGCATGCTAATAAATATATCAATAAAGAGACTTGCATGCTTTACTTAATTTACATGATGCTCATATGACGCTCCATGCTGTTAACCTGTTAACTGCCTCTGAAAAAAACACATGTTTAAAGTGGTATTTTATACTTAACAGAAATGTGCATGCCCCCATCGCCACCCACCCAGCCAATGGTCGCGGCAGTGTCTGAAACAGAGCTTGCGTTGTCATGGAAACAAGGAGAAAGTGAGGGAAGCGCACCTGTCCTCCACCACCTTGTTGCCTACATCAGGTAGGAGATATAGCTGAGTGTCTCCATGACGATTGATTAAAACTCTCTCTCACTTTCTCTATCCCTCTCTTTTTCTCAAATTGCCATACAGAGGCTGACACCTATACACACACACACACACACACACACACACACACACACACGCACACACACAATTATAAATTGTATTGCATCAAGAAGGGATTTGTTGATTATAGTACACACAGGGTCAGCAAAGGTGCAATCAAATGCATTTTCTGTATCAACAAAGCACAAAAGAACGCCTACAACAACCTATTTTTTTTTCGGGACACATAAGAGATACATATACCAGCTGTACCCATATCACACCAAGTCCCCCAGTCGGTCCCTGATTGCCCGTTCCTTCTTCTTTATGTTGAGCAGACAGACTGGTGGGGATCTGAACATGGAAATCTTGTTTTCTGTGGAGTCCTTTACACAGTCAAACACTGGTGATCTACATGAAACACTGCTCATGGAGCCTTCAACGGGCCTGCTCAGTACAGGCTCCTTTTGTTATGACATGAGGGTCACAGGGGACATAAGAAAGAATGAGGGCTATTCGTAGCATAGCTTTCTGGTTGCAGATATTAAGGCAGGGGACAAGCCAATAGATGCGCAGACACATACATTTGCACGCACGTGCACGCACATATGCACGCGTGTGCACGCACACACACACACATTGCCAACTAGACTGGCATGTATTTACCTCACAGCCTGTTGTCTCAAATTAGTTGTTTTCAAAAGTGTTATCTTCTGTTCTCTAATGATTGGCCACCCATTATGTTATTATTTCCAGAAAAAAGTTTCTAAGAAATTAGGAAATGAAAGAAAAACAGAGAGGAACAATAGATGAAAGACTGAAATAAACCTAGCCAGGAAAGAATGCGACTGAATTATTAAAAGGAACACAGGGTACCATACACCACACAGCATTTGTAAAGGCAGTACAAGTCCTCAATAAAGCATTGAGGACTGAAGGGAGGAATCCAGAGCCGTGAGAGAGGGAGGCAGAAACACACAGAGAGGGCATTAAACTGTTGGGTTAATGTGACGACTTTACATGAATCAGATTCCCGAGTTTGCATGCAGAAGCTCCCCCCCACCCCCTTTCCACCAAGAGTCATCTCAGAGCCAAATAGTTTGCCTCTAGACATCAAACAGAACCCCTCTGAAGAGAGACACTTTAAGGCTGTGGAGATGACTCTATTCAGCAAATTGTTTTGGCCGCAGGCATCTGTTGATCTGGCTAATACGGTGTTGCACTCAAGAGACCGCTGCTAGCCGTGGAAGTCAGAAGAACTGGGGGGGCTGGAATGTAGAAGAAACAATCTGATGTCTGGGCCTTCAGCTTGTCTGTTTGGTGTTGTTTGGTTGTATCTGCCGTTCCAACTATGTTTCCCAAATACTGCACTGTAACCAACTGTCCCATAACTTGTTGTCGCTTTGTTAATGGAGTAAGTGTGTATTTGATTCTAAATAGTAGTGAATAGGATTCAAATTGTACTTGAAAATGCAAACTCGGGAAAGGGAAATCCAAGCACCTCTGTCTTATACGCACGCACGCACACACGCACGCACGCACGCACGCATTCACACACAAACACACATAACACACAGACACACCCACACATACACACACAGGCAGAAGTATGTTGTACCTGTAATAATCTGTGCAGGCTGTGTTTTTCTGCGTGCAACAGTGTCAGCGTCTTAGTGGCTCTTTTCATCAGAGTGAAGGCAACTCATGTCCAGTTTATTGAGTAAACAGGGCGCCTTGGAGGCTAACCCTGTAAGTCTGTCACCCATGCCGGCATAACAGATCTTACCAAGGTCTTACTGTGGTCATTTGCTATATGTCATCCCCTCTCTCTCAACCCAAAAACCTAGCTGAAAAATATCCAGTGTATTGAGCAAATATTTCCATAAACAGCATACACTCCCATTATACCTCTTCTAAAATGTTTCAGTGAGTTGTTCTCTGGTTTTCTCATCAGACCAGAGATGGACACTGAGTGGACGTACATCCGGGAGCCCATTGAGGCCACCTCCATGGTCCTAAAGGGTCTCATGCCCGACACCGAGTACCAGTTTGTGGTGAGGGCCGCCAACGTGCACGGGGTCAGCCCGCCCAGCCAAATCAACACGCCCGTGCGCACCCTCGGTAAGGTCAACAACAACTCTCCAGCTGGCAGGGTGGAAGTCCTGCACGATGGCCAGACGCAGACCTACTGTGTAGCTCATGCGTTCGTACATTGAGACTTGCATTGATTTTAGTTTTGCTCACAGCAGACATTGAGGATCAAACCTAGTACCTTTCCTGTTTATAATGGAACTCTCGAGCCACTTATTTGCAGACCAATTCGTAGAAAATCTACTGAGTGTAAATTCAGATTACAGGTTATCCTTTGCACAATGATGCTTAGATAGACTGTGGACATTGCTGCTTCAACTCAGAATATGTTGGCTAAGAATTGATCTCTCTAGGCACAGCAAAGAATTCAGTTATCAGCCACTCGCTTTATAGAAGTTGTATACAAAGGACTCACAGTTATCCTGCTCAGATGCTTCTCTTGCTGAACCCGTCTTTCTCAACCAAAACAGCTACTGACTACGGCACATTGAACAATAGTTTTGCTTGTTGGTCTGCTGTTCCTTTGGTTAGATGATGTGCTTTTTTATATCCAACCTAATAATAGATATCATCTCTTGAACATTTGGTTGGCAATTCATTTAAGATGCATTATTCTCATATTTGTTGAAACTCACTTAATATTCCGAAAGCAATTAACAAATCAAATGCTCGGACCAAGAAGTAAAAATAATCGGGTATCTGTGGCTGACGCAGGCCTGTAATAAGCCTGTAAATGATTAAACAATCAGTTTGTTTCATCATTTAATTTGGCCTGAATGAAATGATTGGATGGCCTACCTGTCTTTCTACCTACCTACCAGTTACCTGCGCACACTCTGCTGTGAACTCATTGTACATGACCAGACTCTTCCACAAGGCTAGGCAGACCTAGGGCTAAAGCTAGCGAGCTAGTCATGTTTTTTAGGGGGTTAGCCTTGGAGGAAGGCCTGAAGTCAGGGAAGGGATTTCTTTGCAGTTGGATACTTTCAAAATCTTGCTTACTCCAGCTGTTGTCTTCAAATTTCCTACCCTAGGTATGACTACTTTCCTCTACATGTATTGTTCCTCGTCTGAACTATGGTTTGACTGCAAATTCATTCTTTGTTTGCTGTTTTGGAAGGGCGGCGTGATTCAACAATTATTAACAGTTTTACCTCAATCTGTTTGCCTCAGCTCTGAAATTTTGATCAACACACCTACGCACACAGACACATACGCACAGCAATGCCATTCAAGCAGGTAGTGTGCAGACACAACCACTAATACCAGCTAAGCCCAGTAGGCTTAAGGTTGAGTTTAAGTGTGTTTCTGTGCAAGTATGTGTGTCTGTGTGTGGTTGTGTGTGTGTGTGTGTGTGTGTGTGTGTGTGTGTTTGACTGTGTGTGTGCGCGTGTGTGTGTGAGTTTGAGTGAGTCTGTTAGCGTATACCTGTGCATCTTAGCTTGTGTGCTAGCATGTGTGTTCAAGAACGTTAGCATTTGTTTGTATTGTTGAGCGTGCTTCGGTTTCCAATGCATCACCTTTTCGCTTTACACCTGGGCATACTTTCCGTTCTATATGACCACTTGCCGAGCCACGGCCAGGGATTACTGCCCGGCCACTAAAGGCTGAAGAATACGTTCTCTTTTTCAATGTGGTTGTGCGAGAGCATGGTATGCTACCTGGCGTGCCATGCTGGAATACGCAAGGGGGTTTATCGAAATAAGAACCTTATTTGCTGTTGGTATGGTGAGTGGCACAGGGCAGGAAGGGAGAAATAACAAGAGAGAACTGGTGATGAATAGAGGACAGAGAGACGGGAGAGAGGCAGCGAGAAGGGGGAGGAGACGGATGGTGGAGAGGGAGGGGAGGCGTGATTGAGACAAGATGAAGAGAGAGAAAGAGAAGCGTGGTGTTTCTCAGCATGGGTGAAAAGCTGGTATTGTTCCACTTCTCTCCAGACAGGATTAACAGACCAACAGACCTCTCCTTCACCAGCAATAACCCACACGTACTCGCGCACACACACACACACACACACACACACACACACACACACTCAGTGGTTGTTGGGACTGTTACACAATAGTAGAATAGGTTGTGACTGTTTTTAATGGTTGTTCCCTATTCTAGTCAAGTTCATTTTGAGCTAGAAGTTAATTTCAACAAATGATCAAAACTGTGGATGCAAACTGTTGATCAACTTCAAACATTTAAGATTCAAATGTATATATGAAATAGGTATACATTTTCACACGAAAAATGTGCCTTTCAGGAAACAAACCATAAAACTTTTAAAATCTACACCTACGTATACAAATTAAATTCTGCTACTTGTGATTGATTTCTGCCCCGTCAATACATACCGCGCAATTTGTATCGTAATCCATTTGCACCGACAGAGGTTTGATTAAGAAGCCTCACTTTTGGTTGTAGCGCTGTTCAATTATCTCACCACGTTGCACTGGGTCTGGCTTCATCAGCTGTGTGTGGGGAGCAGTGGTTGTCTCTAGGGACTGGTCTGTCTCTAGGGAACAGCATACCAAAACTGCTATTGGCTGGTCGGTAGAGACCCGCCACTGGGCCAACTGTCCCTGTGGTGATCATCATCGTCATCATCTCCTCACCATCACAGGCCATACAATCTGTCTACCGCTCTTTTCTGCAATAGAAGACTAAGGTCATTGTTAACTATTGAAAATACTCTTATTTGTTTACTACATTGTCGATTTCACTGTTCCCTTGGGCTAACACAGTTTGTTCGCTGATGTTAACTGATGTTTTAAAAAAGAAAGCGAAAACTGTGGTTATCGTTCATTGTGATGTTCAATATTTATTCATCAATCGTGCAGAGGAAGACAGAGCAACCACAAAGTCGACCGACATATTCTGTTATCCGCTATCTGAATCATAAGTCCTCGCAGTAGATATGTATTCATTACAGAAACACAAATAATAACTGTTTTAACAAATAACAAATTTTCTGTAACACCAAAACTCCGTCAGGACTCCCATTATTAGTTTGAATACCACTCCATTCGCTTCTATGACAAAGTACCAATCCGTCAACAGCTCCCTCAGACGTCGGCAGCGGAGACTACGGACAGCGCTACAATACAGACTCCACGGCCAAGGATGACGATAGCTTTGACGTTGATGATTCCGACTATGATATTTTCATTGAAGAGGTGGGTTATTGTAGTTAGATAGATAGACTAACAGACAGACGAACGGGTGGACATATATTCTTTCTTTATCTACTCCTGATACATCCTCATAAGGACGTCATTTATGATCTTTCTCTTATTTTAGTCGATAAATATAAAAGGCCACTTTCTGTTCTTTTTGGCTCTCAAATCCTTAAGATTTTAGTGCTTTACCTAAGAAAATGTTTTGAAGGACAAAGTTTCTCTGTGTTCCCAAAGTAATATCAAGCCATTAGGTGGAAGGAACATTGATTGGGCTCAATGAGCAGTCGTCACCATGAGGCCTCTCTTGCAAATAGCCTCCTCCTACATCCCATAATAAACCTATAACATATTCACTCTGTCCGTAGTTGTACCCAGGAGCCGGGGAAGACAACCGCAAATCCCAGCTCCGCTCTCGCCCTGAAACGCCGTCCGGGCGAAATGTTGTCTACCGCATGAACACCGCCACCCCTCCTAAGGTCACCAACCCGGACGCCTCCGCTCTCCCTGACCTCCTCTTTCGCCCGGTCTTCTCAACCACACCCCAACTGAAGCCTGTCCCTGTTCCCAAGACAACAGACACCCCCACCACAACTCCGGCCACTACTACTACTAGTACTACTACCAGGTAGTACTAAGGGGTGTTGGACTCCCAGCCGAAAGGTCCTGGGTTCAATCCCTCATTAACTCAGTTCACCTTTAAATATCATCACGGGCGCAAACTCCCGTGACCTCAGTCAGCTTCTTAATTACCTGAACTCGTATTTCTTCCACAGTGATGGTTTGCAATGTTTTTTTTCCAGTGCTTTGCAACATTTGGAAGCAAGCCTGAAAAAAGCCTTTGTTATTAGAAACTATAAGCATGTTGTAGGGTTTAGTCGCCCTATACCCATCCAGCCATTTGTCTTTCAAATCGGTTGATGCAGTAAAAGCTTTTAATAATAAATACTTCACACCTCAACATTGTTTGAGTTGTGTAGAATTTGTTATCCAAAGCTTCTATTCACCTTACTAGAATGAGTTGTGACTTTTAGGTTTCAGGGATTTGCCCGATGGTTGTATGCGTTACCTTTTCCTGCTCTGGTGTCTCCCAAGAGTACAGGGGAGAACAGAGAATGGCACGTCAAAGAGTCTTTATAGAATACATATGAAAACCCTCACTGTTAAATGTAATGTGTTCTCAGAAAAAGCCACACGGGAGAGCAATTTATAGGGCTAAATGTAAAAGGGAGTGTAACAGCACTCTCTGGTACTTAGCAGCTTGATATCTCGTTCAAGCCAGCAATAAAAAACATCAGGGGAAAAAGCAGTTAGCCATTATTTCTGGGACTCACCTAGAATACTGTACATTTTTCTATTATTGACTATATATGCTGTCATGTAGTCAGTAATGGACAGTATTATAGTCAGTCAGTTACAAAATAAGAGACTGTACACCTGAATCTATTACTGACTGAATATATACGAAATACGGTCAGCATTACAGTCATTCAGCGACAATACACAGACTATATCTTAATCTATAAGTGACTATATAACTGTCCTATTGTCTGTAAAAGTCAGTATTATAGTCATTCACAATGTAACAGACTGCATATTTTAATCTAACATTGACTATATAGCGCTCCTATTGTCAGTAGCAGTCAGTACTTCAGTCAGTCAGTTCCAACATTACAGACTGTATATCTTAATCTAATACTGACTATATAACGCTCCTATTGTCAGTAGCAGTCAGTACTACAGTCAGTCAGTTCCAACATAACAGACTGTATATTGGTCATCGCTCTCCCCTACTAGCACCACCCTGGCGCCCACCACCACCACGGCCCCCACCATGAGTCCGTGGATGGGGGAGGTCCCTCGCGTGTACGAGCTGACGTGTGATGACACCGTCTGCCCCCCGGAGAGCTTCTGCCTGGGCGACCTTGACAGCGGGGGGTCGCGCTGCCACTGTAACCTGGGGCGACGCGGAGACACCTGCTCCGAGGGTGAGACGCCACCCCGCCATGTTGTGGGTCACAGCCAGACACACACACTCTCACTAACACACACACACACACACACACACACACACACACACACACACACAAACGCAGACGCAGACATAGCCTTGTGGGAGATAATCCACCAATCGTCAGATCCCTGGGTGATGCCAAGGAGCCATCACAAGTATACCTAAGAGCTGATAATGATAACAATTATCATCATTTATTGCACTTATATAGCACTTTTCAAGACACCTAAAATGCTTTACAAAGTGAATGTTGGGGGGGGGGGGGACCTGATCCAATTCTGCATCAGTGAGTAAGCATCAGCAAGCAAATAAGAAAGCAAATAATCTAGATCATGGGAGATTATGGTTGGCATTCTCCTCCATATAATAAACTAATGTAGCTGTGTTTGTTATATGTATTGTCCTCTTTCTCTAGTGGTTCCAATAAACTTCCCCAGGTTCTATGGCTACTCACACATGACCTTTGAACCTCTGAAAAACTCCTACCAAACCTTTCACATCACCATAGAGTTTAAGGTAGGCCCTTACTTATTATATTTGTTAATTTTTCTTAAGGTATCATCTGTTGTATTGCTCACATATATATATATATATATATATATATATGTATATATTCATAATAGTACCAACTGACAATAGTCAGTTCAACAAGAGTTGAAGGTCATTTTCTTTTACAATTGTTGTGGTCTACATTATTCCAACAATATTCAATAAAAAAAGATTATATTCTACAATATGCCTTGAGGATGTGTATTGAAATATTTATTCAGTTGAAAAAGATAGTAGTGATTTGCCCTTTAATTCCTTCTTATTTTCAGTTTGTATCTTTTTAACAATAAGCAATAAAAAAATACAAAACAATAACCTTATCCAACCAAATATGGTTTCAAACAAACTGTGCTACCACTTAATCTGAGTACTTCCCTAGGTCCTTCCCATTCTCGCCCTTTTATCCTAAACACCATCACCTGGCTATACTAGGGCCTGATGCTCTGAAGGTATGGAGAGGAAAGGCTTCACCACCTTAATGAGCTTCTGTGCTACAGGCAGACTCAGAGGATGGTCTACTGCTCTACTGTGGGGAGAATGAAGGCGGACGGGGAGACTTCACCTCTTTGGCGCTGGTGCGGGGAAGGCTACACTACAGGTTGGTTGGTGCAAAGCCCTTCGTAGACCAACACAGAAACCAATCAATCTCAATGTTCAAAGAATACAATGATGAATGAAATGGAACTAACTTTAGTATAAATAAAATTCATAAAAAAGCAATTATGATTGATTAAAAGCAAATACATTCCAAATAATTTAGTGGCTAAGGTGTTGGACAAAAAAAAGGTTCTGGGGTTTAACCCCCCAAAATTAAAAAATGCTTTGATGATAACATAACTTTTAAAGGAACTTTATTGCGTACGTTTCGAATACATTTGTTCATCACTATTTCTTCGGCAGTGAAGGGTTGCATTGTTGGACCAAAGGGGTGTTACCTGGTCCTTTCCTAGGTTTAACTGTGGGACCGGGGCAGCCCAGATACTCAGTGAGAGCAGCATTGTCCTGGGCCAGTGGCACACGGTCACCATCTTCAGGGACGGGATGAGCGGCTGGCTCCGTCTGGACAACAACACCCCTGTGTCGGGTCGCTCGCAGGTAGCAGCAGCACTCAGAGGAGACCCCATTCAGTTAGTAGACCGCAAGTAGACAACACACACTGAAGAGCATCGGACATTTTAGACTACTTTAACTGTGTTTTTAAAAAAAAAATTGTCCCAATAGTCAAAGTTTTTTCTTTTAAATTTAATTACATAATATTACGCTTCATTCTTAAAGGGCCTGTACACGAAGATCACTTTTCGGTCTCCACTATACGTGGGCGGTTCCCCAAGTGCCTATTGGCTGCTCAGAGCGACAGGGACCAACCGTGGCTTTGCAGGGTGTGTCCAGAGCCTTTCCTTTAATAACAAGCCAATGGACATACGACCATGGCCATTGGGCAAAGCCCTAAGTGGGGCTGATATCGGTGAGTAGATGTTAAATTGTGCATTTTATCACGTAAATATTTACTAGAGAATTGTATACAATATACATATGCAACATATGTTACATAATATTACAATCGAAAGATATACTTACACAAGGAAAGGTAGTGTCAACACCTCTGACTATGGCTTGACACAAATAATGACGACAACGTAGAGAACATAAAGAATGATTGTTTGGAAATCTTGATATGAATTTTTAAGTTTTCTCTTACATTTTCCTCATTCCTATCGTTTTTTTATGAACTATTTGACAGCATAAATAGAAATAACACGAGAACAAAAGAACATCCTCTTTGATTCATGTTGTCCAGGCCAGTGGATCATTACCCTGCCATGGTATTGATGAATAGATTATCTCTGCTGTGCAGCTCAGTAAAGACAGCGACCATTGATGTATTCTGACAGAACTGTCAGGGAATCAAACCACCCGCTGCTTGTTTCAAGCAGCTTCTGTGAAAACATACATAAAATTCTATTGAAGTTCATGTGCAAAGGGGCATTTGCATGGAGTTCAATACATAAATTTCAACATAAAATCTGCACAAGTTGAACATGGACTGGTTGTTGGATATCAATGACTTGGTGCCAGTCTGGATTGCCTTGTACAGCACATACTTGAAAGGGTAGGCTTCATATGTATGGTGAGTGGATAGGGTCAAACATAAAAACAACAACAACATGTATTCATGCACATATGGCTGTGTTTGTTGTTTGTGTGTGTGTGTGTGCGTGTGTGTGTGTGTGTGTGTGTGTGTGTGTGTGTGTGTGTGTGTGTGTGTGTGTGTGTGTTTGTGTGTGTGCGTGTGTGCATGTGCCAGGTGAGTGCAGTGACAGTGTGTGTGATCTGGTCACCTGTTCTAACGGAGGGAGCTGCTTCGCCAACCGTGCCGACGGCTACATCTGTTTGTGTCAGCTGGGCTTCAGAGGAACTCTGTGTGAAGACAGTAAGACTCCATGCTACCACACACACATACACACACAGACACATGCAGGCGCACACACACTTACGCGCGCACACACGGACAGACTGATAGACACACTTACTTTTAAATACATTAATACAGACAGACACAAACCTTTACATACATCAACACACACACACACACGTGCACACACAGGTGAGCACACACATAGACACACATTCATAGAAACAACTGACTCTTATGATTGCTGTTTGCATTCAGTCGATCTGTGCTTCAGTCGTGCGGTGACGACTGTAACAGCGACCAACGCGGTATACCTGAGTTCAATCTAAAATAAAACACGGTCACGCTCGCTCCAGGCAAGGCTGAAGTAAAGCTCCTCTGACACCCGTGACCTTAGGACCTGCTAAAGCGCCATCCCTCCACCTCTTCTCCTCCTACCGTCCTCCAAAGCTTTCTCGTTGCTGCTGCCCCTCTTCAACGAGACTCTGCGGTCGTACGCGGCCGTTCCCTGGCCCCAGGCCTCCCAGAGCTACCTGTCCTTCACCGAGTTCGAGATGACCTTTCGACCCTCGCTGGCCGACGGGACGCTGCTGTACAGCGACGACGCCCGGAGCGGCGACTTCATCGCCATCAACCTGGTGGACAGTTACGTGGACTTCAGGTTCGACTGCGGCTCCGGAAGCGCCACCATCAGGTACTGAGGGACGAGAGACGCGCTGAACTCCTCCCAGACGGGACGTTCCCGTATAGGACATGGGACATAGTACCTGGTATAGTACAGAAGTATACACAGAGATAGTAATCATAATGGCAAAGAGGTAGACGATTAAAAAGTAAGAATATGCAAAAAATGAAAAACTAAAATGTACACAAAAATATAAAACTAATTGTTTATATATATATATATATATATATATATTTTTTTTTTTTTAATTAGAAGCAGACAGTAGACGAGAGTCTGTTTAATAATTTAGCATATTAAGTAGACTAGATGGGGCAAGATAATGATATTTCATCACCAAATATTTATTAGGTGTTTTACCTAACCTTAATTAGGTCTGATTAACTTTGCACACATTGCCTAAATAAGTATGAATTTAGTACCTGAACTGGACTACCCCTCTACAGGCCAGTTTCATCACCGATTGACTCATCTTGTCTGGAGGGGAGTTTGGATTTTGTCCATAATGTTTTTTTTCTGTTTGAACATGGCCCTCTCCGCTCTACTCCCAGGTCAGAGGTCACATGAATGAACCGCTTGTTGCCCTGTGTCTTAGGAGCCTGGAGCCCGTTACCATGGATACGTGGCATGAGTTGAAAGTGTCTCGGACGGCCAAGAGCGGCATTCTACTAGTGGACAACCAGAAGCCAACAGAGGGAATCGCTGAGGTACTTTGAATGTTTGTTAGATATTTTTTGTATATATATTTTTTATTATTGTGTATTATGATGTACCTAGTTACTTGTATTGTATTGTATTATTTACTATACACCTTAAACAATTTCATGATTCAGCATCATGGCCTCTGGATTTCACCTTTTTATTTTATTTCTGCTATAAAGGGAGCCTTTACTCAGATCAAATGCAGCTCTCCTCTGTATATCGGGGGAGTACCAGTCTACGATCAAACCAAACCCAGCGCAGGTGTGATAAGACCTTTCACTGGCACCATCCAGAAGGTATTGTCATCTATCAAAACAATCTACGTTACTCTGTGCCTCAATGTATCATTTTTAATGTTATTTTTGTGATTGGTATTTATAGATTGCTTATTTCAGCATCTTATTATACGCTGAGCCTACTTATTAAGCTCAGGATTCTGAACCAAACTGACAAATGTATTGTGTTAACATTTAAACCATATATTTACTTTGTTGAAATAAAGAAGGAATCAGAACCAAAACCAAACAATAAGCAAAACACAGACAACATTGACAGGTGAATTTTAGGCTTACAACAAGGAGAGTGGGATATAACTAGGATGACATCTAGTGGACAAAAGAACAATCACAACACTGAGACAAGTGGCAGACTAGTCTCACAGATCAGACATTATTTGAATACGTTCAGTCTAATGGCATACAAGCTCAAATCTGGATGAAGTTTCACTTTCTGTTGCTTTCTATTTGTTTAGACCAATCAGTAAACAAACTCAGCAGCAGAACTAAACTGAAAAAGAGTGTAATGTTTCAAATAAACACCTTGTAGACGGGCCACTGTAGAAATACACCTGAAACTAATTAAAATCCTTATAGCCCTGTTTTAACATAGTAGAACTGGTGGATCTGAGATTAGTGGGCAAACAGACATTGCTGCGACGTACAACATGATTTTTCCAGTCCAGTTCATCATTTGTAATAGATTTGCTGTTCTTTCCATTTGGCTAGCTGGTGCTTAACGACCGTGCCATCTCAATCACATCTGGTTCAGCTGGAGGGGTAAACTTGGCTAACGCAGTTCATCCATGTGTGGACAGCCCCTGTGCCAACGATGGGACATGCAGGCCAAAGTGGGACGGCTACGAGTGTGACTGCCCCCTAGGGTATGATGGCAGACACTGCCAAAAAGGTCAGCCTCTGACAATAGGAGCATGTCATGTCAGAAAGATCAGTAGAGAGTGTTTCGAATTCTTGGGACCGGGACCTAACTTATATTAGGGTGACCTTTTGGTAACTTCTATGCTGTTTGATGATATCGTTTGGATTTAAATAGGGAATAGTTTGGTCTCACAAAGGTCTTGTATAGTGATTAACATCCGCCTAAGTATTCGTAGACATGTGCTCATGGACCAACTAATAAACACTAAGTTTCACACAAAATTCCAGAGATTCAGCAAATATAATTTTCTTGTAAAAAGCAATATTTTCACTTTTGTCTTTCATGCTTATTGAGGGGTTACAGAACGGTGCATTTTCTCTTGAAATAAAATACATTGTAATGTATTAGACAAATGAATCCCCTCTAAGCCTATCTGTGCCTTCCCCCCCTTGCTGTCATGCTTTCGTTGAGCAGAATGCGGAAATTACTGTCTTAATAGTAAGTTCTATTCCTCTATATACACTTTAGAATAATACATTTTTTCTTCCTTATCTTTTGTTGCTTTGGTTCATACACATATTCTTAGTGCCACCTTGTGTTCATTGATAACAAGTGCAATATCCTTCATCCAGCTGTGACCGAAGCCATCGAGATTCCACAGTTCATTGGACGAAGCTACCTGACGTATGAGAACAGTGACATCCTGAAAAGGTTAATGTCTCAAATACACATGCACACATGCATACAAATACAAACTCTCTGACTCACACACACACACAGAGCGACCCCCATTGTCTCTGACATGGTGTGGTTTTGCATTTAATTCCATGTGCATGATGGATCGTTACTGCCCTTGTTGAGTCATGAAAGCCAGGTTGGTACAGTCAGTACAGTACAAATAACTCAATTTATTTCATCCCGCCAACATTTATTTTTCCTGCTCTGTTCCTCGTGCCTGCTGGGATGTCTCTGATGGTCCAGGGTGACGGGGGCCAGAACCAGCCTGTTCATGCGCTTCAAGAGCACCGCCAAAGGGGGCCTGTTGCTATGGCGAGGCGACAGTCCTATGAGGCCCAACAGCGACTTCCTGTCTATGGGGCTTCAGGATGGAGCACTTATCTTTAGGTAGGTGTGTGTGTCCTTGTATGGGTGTGTGTGTGTGTGTGTGTGTGCGAGTGTGTGCCCTTGTGTGTGTGTGTGTCTGTGTGTGTGTGTGTGTGTGTGTGTGTGTGCGTGTGCGTGTGTGTGTGTATGATATATAAATATCATATATAATATATATATACATATACATATATACATACATACACACAAACATACACATATATATATATATATATATATATATATATAATCACTTACAGAAGATAACAATTAATATATATACAAAAATAGTTTTAGTATGTTTGACTTGCTGTTAGGATTTGCATCATCATCAAAGTATCAATTCATCAATCCAGTTAAAGTGATGTCGCCAAATGTAACACTACGACGAGTTAATTAATCAAAAATGAGCAAGCTGTATTGAAGTCAGTGCAGCGATTTATATTTCTCCATCGGTACACCGGCTGTATTGTCTATATTTATACCACATGGGGCGCTTTGCGACGAAGGGAATGACTGAATGAATGAATTTAATGAGCTGAAGAATGTTATTTATTTAAAACAAAGATGAAAGATCAACGTGAGTCTGCTGAGGTCATGGATCCTCTTGTTGTGCGAGAGGTGCGTTCTTCCTGCAGGCTGGTCACTGCTCTGTGGTCACGGTGAGATGTTACTGGGCCTCTCATGCCGTGTGTGTCTCAGCTGGAGAAAAAAAAGACATCTGTGCTGCATTAGGGTCTGAGTGCAAAAATCCCATAACATTTTATTTTCAGTAGGTCTCAGTCAAATAATACCGAGACAAATATAATACAAATACAATACAATGACATCAAACATACGACTTTAGACCGGGACAGAAGGAGGTGCCAATAGGAGAAGCCTCTTCTCTCCATCTGTGGCAGCAACAGGGCAGTGACCTGGAGCTAAGTGGGAAACAGGTGGGAGATCTGCCTGCGCTTCTGGATCATCCGGATGCAGAAGCAGTATAAATTCCTGCTGCTTCTTCCACCTCCAATCCCATTATCGACTTCAGAGTCTCGTCAGAGGAGTTCAGAGTCTCTGGTTGGATAAGGCCAACCCTTGGTCAAGGTTGACATGCGGGGAAGAAGCTTATTGATTTTGTTCCCATTCAAGGGGAGGTTTCCTTACTGTTCAAATATATGGAGACATCTGCTATGCATCAAGTCAGCGATGATCACCACCTATCCACATGGTCTTGGCTTGGCCCACAAGATGAGGAGCTATGGAAAAAGGAGGCTCAGTGTCTCCAAGTTCCAGGAATATGCGTCTCAGAGTCCAGAAGAGCTTGACAAAGTGGATCAGTGGCCCCCATGTGTTCAGGTCACCCAGAGCCAGATACAGCTGCACCACTGTGGTCCTGTTCCAAGCAGCACGCTCTATGAAGAGAACATGACGAAGCAGACCACTTCATCCAGGTTTTATAAGCCTTGGCAGCTTTGGTTTGTAAACCCTTTGCCCTTGATCCCGGGAGGGATTCTTCTGATTCATCTTATCAATAGAAAAAGAGTTGTTGATGGCAGCCCTATATAATACATGTAGGTATCCCATTGAATTAATCAAGTGACATAAGAATCAATTTTATTTTTTATTTTTATGTAATTCTAGCAACCAGTGAAATAATTGGATCCAATATTTTAATTGTTAATGTATGTTTTGCAGCTTTACTTCGGGGGGAAATATTGTTGTGGTGTTTAGATCAACGTCAAAACCAGTGGAAAGATTTAATTGCAATGTTTCGGTTGGATTTACTTCCCTAGGCCTTTGAAATTCACACACAAACACACACACACACACACACACACACACACACACACACACACAAATACAATCAGCCTATTCATTTTCCTAGAAGGTGCTTTGCCGAAAAATGTAATGGATTCTTGGAAGTGGCACTATAAGTGACAGTTTCACAATAAAAAAGGCTACATAAGCAAATATTCAGGTGTTTGAGAGTGTGTGTGAGCGTGAGTGATACTGAGGATAATACTGATAGTAGATGATTCCTTTAGTAGTGATGTGTTTTAAGGGAACCTTTGTAAATAGGCAATCCTCTCAATCTTAACATCATATGTATACACAGCATATTGCACTCATTAAAGGCAGTTAGCTGTGTGTATCATGATCATTAACTACAAAAGTGATACGTGGAAATAGACAACCAAGCAGCACCTCTTAGTAACATGCAGGACATGTCGGTGTGGACCTGCAATTAATTTACAAGCATCAACCTTAATTTCCTTTCAACTTAGTGCACTTTCATTTTGATCATCAACAACATGGCTTGAATCCCCTTATCAGACCTCAATGTGTGTGTATGTTTTTATGTGTTGCTATAGTTACAACCTTGGCAGTGGGTCCGCTAATGTGGTCGTGAATGGTTCCTTCGGTGACGGACGGTGGCACAGAGTGAAAGCAGTCCGGTAAAGTGCCATCACATTACCTTTACTTTCACCTTCATAATGAAGAACACACATTTTACACCTGTTTGAGTTACAGGAAGTTAAAGTGAGGACAGTTGTAGTAAAATATAATGAAAAGTATTCTTCGGCAGGCTTTGTTAGATGCATACAGTAAATAAATTATACTTTTTAATTTTTAAGTAATGCTATTGATGGATTATTGCTTTCATAGGCTAACAACTATGGATACTTTTCCAAAGTTGTTAAACTCATGTATGTCTCTCCAGGGATGGCCAATCAGGGAAGCTGACAGTGGATGACTATGGCGCCAAGACTGGCCGCTCACCTGGCAAGATGAGACAGCTCAACATCAACGGCCCTTTATACGTTGGTGAGTTCCCTTTCTGGTGGACTTCATGAGCAAGATTCTACAAAGGTCAATCTACAATTGTGACTGGTATTTTTGTATTAAAATTTATGTTGATGGGGTTCCCCGGTGGCACAACCGGGTAGAGGGCATACCATTAAGGCACAGTCGGAATCGCAACGACCCGGGTTCGATTCCTGCCTGTGTTCCTTTGCTGCATGTCCTCCCCTCCATCTCCCATACCTGCATGTCTATCTCAATCTATCATTAAGAACAAAAATGCAAGAGGTCGTAGGTTGGGCATATGGTTGTTGCAAATCTTTTCATTGCACAATCTATTCAAAGTATAATATGGAACATTTCCACATAGAAATATGTAAAAGCAAGTAGATATATTTTGCTGGGTTGTGTTCCAACAATGGCCAAACTCTGAGAAATCCATTGCCTTTTTCAAGGTAATGTGGGTTCTCATTGATGGCCTGGCCTTATACCCCTTAACCTCCTTGCTTCTGGGAAATACCAGGAAACCGGTACCAAGAAGAGACATCCTTTATTGATATATTTCAATGTCAATCTAGCTTACTACGATGTGGGACTAGGAGAAGTGGCTCCTGGCAGCTACCAAGCTAACTTTCCACACCCTCATAAAGATATTTTTTTGTGTGATTGTTTTTGCCACAGATTATCTCTCTAAATCTGCATTTGAATGCAGAATCTGCCATCAACATGTATCGGATGTGTCCTGGACTCCTAAGGCTTAGTTATGGTTCCATGTTAATGTGCTTTGACGCAGTTGTAAACCCTGTTTTGGTTCCGTGTCGTGTTTTACTGAGTGGACAAATCACAGCCTTTGCTGATGCTTCGCCTCGACGGAAGGTTCCATTTATTGGGAGGCCCACGTCACGGCAATGCGGGGGACGCAAGGAGGGTCTGCAAGGACGTACTGGGTCCATAAACCCTTACATTGCGTCGACTTGGAGCCATAACTAAGGCTTCAGATGATCAGCTCAATGACATAAATTAAATAACTAACAGTATGTTTTCTCCCATGAAGGTGGCATGAAGGAGGTAGCCCTGCACACAAACAGACAACATGTAGGAGGTCTGGTCGGCTGCATATCCCACCTCACACTGTCCACTGACTTCCACCTTGGCCTGGTGGAGGATGCCGTCGATGGCAAGAACATTAACACCTGCTCTAACTGACCAACTATCGACCACAGGCAGTGGCCGTTTTGGAGAGGTCCTTTTTCCCACCCTGACAAACATGATGAAACTCTTCAGCAACTAGGAAACTCTTTCCGTCAAGACTGAAGTTTGTTAATGTACAGTATACCGTACCAGAAAATGAATGAGACGGTAAGGGTCAAAAGAAATTAGAGCCAGCAAAATGCTTACACAATTCTATGATTGGAAATTGTGAACTTTTTGTATTGAGTGCTATCACTATTTGAAGACATTTGACGACCTTGTGAAACTCAAATGGAAAACACAACAAAAAACCAGAGAAGCAGCACCACAACAAAACCAAAGAAAACCAAATATACTTCAGCAAACAATAAATTGTTCTGTGTCCTGAATGAGAAAATGAGTTACTAGAAATGCAGCCTTTGAAAACCTTTTGAGGGACAATTTCATTGAATTGATTCGAGAAAGAAGATAAAGAAATAGTACTTAGCAGAAATAGCAGAAAGTTATAGTCGGTCGAAAATCCTAGCTATTTTATTGGTATTTATGTGAAGGTTCACTTCTTTTACTGTATGTCGTGGTCTTTGTGTATTTCATTTCAATTTACATCTACATTTTGTAAAAAAAAAAAAAAAAAAAGCTGTGTAACATATGCCAGGAAGGTAAAGATTTCTCTTTCTGCCAGTATGAATGTCCAGGACCAAATTATTATCATTGACAGGCCATGCGAGTCAATGTGGGTAATTAAAAAAGTTAACCTCTCCTTTTTAAAAATGTTCTCATTTGTAAACCTCTATTTGTAAACCTATTTTTCAAATTGTGTGTTTCATGAGGAAATTCAAGATTCCTAATGTATAGGTCCTGCCCATTTAAGACAAAAACACAACTGCTAATATGTATTTATGGATGAAGGAAAAATATAAGCCTTGTGAGATCATCCCGAATCCCGATCTCACAAGTTCAGATTCTGTTTCTCTGCCATAGTTGGAAATCAATTGCTGCCCAGAAAAGATTAGGATTAGATTTATTGTGAAACTCAATGGTGAATATCAGGATGGTCTCACGAGACTAGACAAATATGGCAGGATTTTTCCCACGATTGTTTTCCATTTTTACACCCTCAGTAGCACAAATGACAGAAACGTGAGTGCGAGTCTCTTGCAAATTAAAATGTACACAATGCACTGAATGTTGTGGATCCAGTGATGTGGTAGTTTGTTTGACTATCAGTGATTTCTATAACTTCCTTTTGGACACCCAACTGTACATTTTGTTTATTAATGAGTTGTCTCTTTAATATGAAACCAAGAAAGGAGCCTAGCAGTTATTTGAAATAAAATAATTTCTGTTATTCTTCTAAACCGAAATTATGACAAATTGTCATTTTAACTTATTTTTCAAACTCATCAGAATACAAATAAAAAAACATGAATGGGACTACTCAAATCACAGAAAGAAATCACCGGGAATAAAGATAGATGGAGGGTTGAATAGTATTTTGACTAAATGTATGACTGATACACTGGCCTATTTATGAATGAATGAGCAACATAAACGCTAATATTTTGTCATCACTGTCAAGGTCACAACACAAATATGTCACATCTTCCAGCCTGACCATATAATATGGGTCATTTCAATCTGCCTTTACCAATAAATATTCAGTTGAAGCAATCTCCAAAGATTGTTGTGATGTCCACATCACACAAGATAGTGCTGAGTCGTTCTTGTATTTGTGAGTCAGTGGTTATGTCTGTGCGTGTGGACTTAATGTGCGTCACATCAAGAAATCTTTGCTCAATTGGACCTTGCACTGCTATAATATATGGGCTACAGTTCCACAAGGACACAGACAAAACATGTTTAACTTCAAGGACCTGGAATGGAATATCATTAAAAAACTAGTTAAAGCACTCTTTCTTCTCCAAGCCAATACGCTTCTACTCTTTTTCTTTGTATTTCTCAGCTACACTACCTTCACCCCTGCCCTCAAATTGGTTATGGATTTTCAGGTTCAAATTACATAGCTCCCTTCTGCTTCTGAAAAAGCTTGTGACACATCAAACAGGGTTACAAGTCACTCATGCCGTGGCACATCTTGTACACCCCAGGCATCAAATACAAAAAAAAACTGCATTTCCCCTCTGAATAATACCCTGTTTTCAACTCAGGATTTTGTGTAGCGAGCACTATCTTTGTTGGAAATAAGTGGAACCTGTACTGTCATTATTGTTCCTGAGGAATAACAATAACAGGCCTAGAGTAAATGGAGGTAATGCACTGTGTCACATCGACATTTGATGAAGTTCATTATTATTAGTTTTCAAAGTGATGTGGAAATCTCCCTCCTGAGCTCCATTGGGCTTAGAAAATCACAAGTCTGGACTTTTATTACTGTTAAGAAAGGCCAGACAAACTCAGCTGATGTTATTTCACATTTGTGAAAATAAAATGGGTTGATTCCACTGTGTTTTTGCAATGGTTTTGAAACGCCATTTGATTTGTTTGAATGATTCACTTTATTGGCTCAATAGAAAGTCCCCTGTTGTTTATTGTTTCCCTCACCATGTACCGTTTTATTCATATTTTCCTTAGGGGTTGTGGCCTTTTGTTCACACGTGACACATCCTGACATAAGCAGGAGACATGGGATGGCGTGTTGAATCGATTGCTCAATCTCAGCACTACAGTGAACAAAGTTCTATTGAATTTCATTAAAATGCCGGCTGCTAATCCTGTCCTGTCACATGGAGGCTGGCCAACAAATGCATGAGTTGTGTTCGAACACCAAACAATGCTGGAGAACCCATGCTGACAACTTGGCCAAAAAGCAGAGCAGTGAATCCAATGTGTAAATCCAATTGTGTACCGCTTATATGTATGAGAGACTCGTAGAGAAGAGAGTCTGAAATAGCTTGCAAAGCTATGCTTTCAAAGTAGCTTCCCAACATTGGACATAGACCAACCTAAGATACGTATGGAAGCCAAAACACAAAATGACCTCAAATGCAAGGTATTACATTGTAGTTTCAAAAGGGTAGTGAAAATAATTCCAATGCATGACTTTGTTATTGCAGGGAAATTGCTTACTTTATTTAACCTTGGGTGAAGAGGATGAGAAATTGTAATTTCAAAAACATGACTAGGCTTGCAAGCTTATATTGGACACCTATAAGTGAAACGCGTCGATAAATAACTGCAAAATTGGTTGTTTCTTGCAGCAGTGAATGCAGTCATATATTAAGTGAAATAGGACACTCTAGGCTTTTTAAAACAGGTTAATATTCTGAAACCCGATGGAGCCATTATGGCTGTTATGTTGTGGTTTGGTTTCACTGCTCCAGCGGTTTATATCCATGGGGCGCGCCAACGTCTCTGAATATAAAGTTCCACACCATACCAGGGTGTTCCCCCAGCCTGCCCCAGACCCCTACACCATCCTCCAACACCTTTCAGCCCGGCCAGCCCCCCACAGGTCCTCGTAGATCTGTAGGTTTATGAAAGACTATACAGTATATACGGTAGGAGACACTAAGCCCATGTGGGGAGATAGGACTATGATATACCTCCAGAAAATGTATTGAATCATGGCTTGTAGTAAATTATATCTTAGTTCATATAATAGGCCAATACATGATTGTATATATTTTACAAAAGATAAATGCACAGCCACATAGTAGGCTAGAATAATATAAATAAATGAATACAAATAAAATAGGGGAGAGCTGAGAAAACCATGACGTTGTGGCCAACAGTTTTATCACTTTACTTTTCTCTAATTTAATTTGAAGGGAGAACGAGAAGCTTATGAGGTCATTTGAAATACAACAATCTTTCCTTACATTTTTGCATTTGAATGTAGTCCTCAGAAGTGTAACAGCTTCGACAGTAAAATGTTATCCTAGCCCTATAGAAATTATAATATAACGTTTAACATCTTCAGGGCTTTGACATTTCAACGTATAAGCAGAATGTAATCTGAGACCCATGCGATGGCCTTTGGCTGCTTTTGGACTTCACTCGCTTTATATCTTAATTAGTGGAACTAACATTGTGGGGCACTGGGAAATATGAACAAAAGGGAAAGATACGACAATGTATACCATAACAATTACTAATGGTTCACACTTGCTTATGCATGCTTACCATTATGCGCTAAAAATATATGTCCACTCACCTTGTGTTCCTTAGCTACCTGGGAACCCAGATTCCCATAGCTACTCAGCTCTCGGTCCAGTTGTTGTTATTTCATGGGTCACACAGCACTTTGAACGTTTTTTTTTTTTTTTTGGTTGCAACTCCAATTTTGACTCTGACTGATCCCAGCCTTGTAAGGCGCGTTTGACACAAGCTTCAGCTAAATGACCAAATGGATTTGAAGTCCAACCCCAGTCCAGCGTGCTGCTGTGTCTTCCCCCAGCACCCATCATGGGACCAGAGTGCATGGAGGGGAGCACTGGGGGGGGGGGGGGGGGGCGCGAGAGGCAGCCTCTGCTGACACTTCAGGGAGCTGGTGCATCCCTCCCCCAGACACGGGGGGGGTCTTCATCTGGGCCACCCAGTCCCTTCTGGTCCAAGCAAGTGAATTTGATGGCTGTTTGTGTACAGCGTGTAAAGATGTGTTCACATGCACAAACAAGGTTGCCTCCTTGGCCAGGTCACTCAATTATTATAATTAATAATAAAAGTAGTATTTTATACCTAGACTTATGCTTTCTAGTTTAGCTGTTTGGTTTTATTAGCACCGTGTGTTTGGATGTCGTAAGGATTTCGATATACAGAATTACCTGCTGTTATACTGATATTATCACCAAATACCTTTTAACCAAATTAGTTGTATTGAATGTTGGGGTTTATATATGCTTATGAAGTTTTAATCGTGGATTAAAACCTAATAAATGCGAACAAAGAACATCTCTTTTGAGTAAAATGATTGTTTTGAGTGAAAATTTGTGTTTCTTTGTTTGAACTTAATGTAGGGTATATTCAATATGGCCTTTCTTACTTTTTTTTCTGTTTCACCATCTTTCTAATTGATCTTAGATTTTTATTTTTCTAATCTTTACTACTTTCTTCATGGTCAATTGATCTTTCTTGCTTCATTCTTTCTTTCTTTGTTTATTTATTTACTACTTCGCTACATTGCTTTGGCTGTTACTTATTACTCTTAACGCAGTTTATTGTTTGTTTGCTTTATGGTTAACTATTTTTGTTATTGTTTTCAGTGCTATACTGTTGCGGTAATACTGACTGTTTTTGGTTCAACATGAGATCAAAAACCCTAACCTGAGGTTTGGCTATGATTTATCAATGTTTGAACATTGTTTAATTAGGTTGCAGTAACTTTCCTATCCCTGTGCTGTCTTTGTTTGTTACCTGCAATGTGTGTGTTACCTTCTTCTGATTTCACAAATTAATATTTTATTTTTTTAGATTGTTGAGTTAAATGTCACCAACTAACCGTCAGTGATTGTGTTATAAATTATTTTATTTTCATTTTCTAAATTGAATGCCATGCTCACACACAGTGAAGAAAGCAAAGGTGCTAAATAGTTTAACAGGTCTACTAGCCTTGGGACGCAAATGGCATGAACAATTACGCTTTCTGTATTCTCCCACAAATTCAACTCTTAAATAATAATGAATTTGTGACCAAAACTCACGCAGCCTAGTTCTTGGCTGTGATTGTATGTCTTCTGTCTATGTGTATGTATTAGAAGCCACGGATTAATGATAGAATCCAGGGGACCCTTTCCACATGCTGCAGGCATAACTCCCAGCCTGTTGGGAGTGAAGATAAAGATTATATAATACAAGTTAAAGAGTTTAATCAGCCTCAGGAGTCTTAAAGATAACATCTGTAACATAGCATCATCATGTTGTTTATTTTAAAGATATTAAGGTCGGACATATATGCAGTACCGTCAATCAGAATTTAATTGACATCAGGTTATGATTCAATCAGTTAATCAATTCGCCCATCAATTTCCATCATCCGCTTATTTCTATTCTTGGTCCTGTGGGATGTCATGAAGCCATTTTAATTTGAATGAGACAATGGAGTGGAGATTAATAGAAATGATTGTGGATGTAATTAAATTTGCCCCTTTAGCATATGGAACCATGTATAATTTGCTGGTTATTTCATGAATCGTCGGCCACTGAATTCAATTAAAAGACATTAAAATGACGGGGATGAGAAATAGATAAAGAGATGAGTAAGTGGGGGTGCTTGAGGGAGAGCGAAGAGAGAGAGAGAGAGAGAGAGAGAGAGAGAAAAGGAGAAAGATTTGTCCAGACTCATTCTATCTATTAAGCCTACATTCTGTCCTCGTTATTTTTCCACATCACGTAATCCAACCTAGATTCCCAGTACAGCCTTGTCAACAAAAACCCAGGGTGGGTATGGCAAAGGAAAGAGCCTTAACAACACGCAATACATGTGGCACAGATGCTTCAGAGAACAATCACTGATGGTTTTCCCCTGCAATGCCCTTCTATTCTTGCTTCTTTCCCTTGTCAAGATTTCCACACAACCCTGGAAACGATTTGAGCCCTCTGGATCTCTGGGGACATCAGGAAACCGCCCGGTTGCTGATCCAAGGATTCGAACCAAACATGGTTGAGTAGATTTACTTTCTTTGCCCCACATGTTAGGAACTTCCAGATGTCCCAATTATTTATTTCCCCATATTTGTATAGCTTTGATTGTTTAAAAAGGTGTCACGTGTACAATTATTAGTTTAAAACACTCAAAAATGAACTGCAATTATCAACAGAATGCAAAAAAGAGATTGCAGAGATGTTTAATTCAGTTAGCAGCCAGCCCAGCTAGCGCCCGGCCCGTAGCGTCTCATAATACCACTTTGTACCTCAAGAGATGATTTCCGTCATTGCAGTGTCCAGTTCAGTGCAGCCCTCAGTCCACCGGGAGAGGAGGAAGAAGCAGAGCTTCCCAGAGGGCACGCTGACTTACCGTATCACTAAGCATAGATTCACTAAAGCAAACATTTAGCTTTACCTTATATCTGGTGGGCGAGCTTTTTTTTGCGACCAATTGGGACCCAGTTCGCCAAATCCTACATGTTGCCCCTTTTCTGTCTGTTGTTATCCGCTTTGCTTTCTTCTTTTTTATAGTTTTCCATGAACTACTTTTCTATGCTGACAACCGGATTATGGTGGGGCCAGTAGTACGTAATCCTTTTCTTTCTGACCTTAATGACGCCATACCACCAAACCAGGCACATGGGTTTATAAGAGCACAGCAGCAATAGAAGCATGAGCCGTGGCCTTGCAATTGCTTCTTTTAGTATAGTTAAGGATTCAAATAAAATAACTGATTTTCAATTCTTTCTTCTCTTAGGAAAGAACGAAAATTCCTATTTATCTATTCATTATTTTTATTTCCCATTTCTTTCATTTCTTTATTTTATTAAATCTCCCCCAAAAAATAATCCTTCTTTAATTCATAAATTTTCTCATTCATTTTCTTTCTAAAGGGTAAACCATGCCGGTGTTGGTGTTTTGTGAGGGCATCGATCCTTCAAATGGACAGTTGTGGCTTCAGGACATATACTCTTGGTCACTGAAACATACTCAATAGTAATTAGCCGTTCTCTACTAGGAACAAACGCCACAAAACCAATAGGGTACAAGCCCAGTTGTTGGACACCACCCATGTAATACCAGTCAAAACTAATTAACCAATGACCTTCACAATGAATGTAGGCGACCTTAAATGTTCCAAGCTATAAATTCCAAGCCATTTGCCGAATGCTTTTTCCATGGAGATGAGCTAACTATTCTGGATCACATTTTAAATAAATATATACAAACTCATTTTTACCTGAGACTGCAGCTACATTTCCATCAAATAAAAGGACCCATATTTTCCGCCAGGTGTGTGTAATTAGCCATTACAAGCCGTTTCTAAATCGGCACTGCCGTGTTACTCATTCGGCTTGTTATGGCTAATCACACTCACACCTGGTAGTAAATGAGGGGCCATTTATCATCTATATGTTGAAAGACACAGAGGTTGAAGGTCAAGCCCTTGGACCTCACTTACCATGCAGTTTAACCTGGGGAGTTAAGTAGCTGATGCTTGACAGCTTGGGGGAGAGGCAGCAGACAGCACAACCCAGGGTGGTTGAATGTCTAGTTTTTATCTACATTTAATTGTGTCTGTATCTAACAACCCACTGCTGCTAGAGAGGGTGACAATACTTTCGGTGTCGGAATGTTTTTTTTTTTCATTGGTTTGTTAATTCAAGTTTTTCCACACTTAGCCTAGTTTACATTTTTGGGATAGACGGCTTATAACAACATTGTATGTTACAACTATATAAATCAGAACATTGATTGAACATTTGGCCAGTCACCTGTTGCTGTAGCACAGCAAGTCTTGACTAAGTTATAAGCTACACATCTGTAACAACCTCTCTGGTGCTCCCCCTCACACACACACACACACACACACACACACACACACACACACACACACACACACACACACACACACACACACACACACACACACACACACACACACACACACACACACACACACACACCCTGCCCCCCTCCCAAGAGCACACACTCCAGTAATCAAAATACCCATCCCGGAAAATGTGTGATATTTATACCGGCCAATCAATTTGCGCTAAATATCATTCCTCCTTTCCTGAGACTCATCCACGGGCCAGTAATGTATTATTCAAAACCTTTCCCGTTTTAATACACATAAACACATTTGAAGCTCTGTATTTGCCAACCATCATTTATCCATCATATGAAACATGTAAACCCATCTGTAAAAAGGTCCTACCGCATTAAATCCTTCGGCGAACCGGTAATCCCTTGGACCGTTAAGTGTGGAATGCATTGCCTAGCGCATATCCATACATAAGCACAAACCTGCAACATGCACACATGTGCAAGCAGCATCTACATGCAGCCAACAGTGGTCTGGGTGTAACATGTCACAGTGAGCCAGCAGCATCTAGGATGTACAGATTAAGGCCATCTACTGCTTCGGGGGCTTATAGTTGAAATCGCTTTCTATTAAACCCTACATTCCTCTGCTGCCTTTATTCGTACTTCATCTCCTGTTCCACCGCTGAGCATCTCGGACTTGGAGCTCCATAAAAAGTAGTGAGAGAGGGAAGACGGCCCAGCTCAGAGGTCAGCTGCTCGACGCTCCACTGCCCTGCAGTGCTCAGTCATTCGCTGGGATTCCAGTGCCCTCATAGCATGGAATGAAGCACAACAGTTGTGTGTTTGCTGTCCACTGTGTATTCCTTCTATATACCACTTGCTTGTTGTGACTCGGAAACGCGTCGCTCAATGATTTCTGCACTTAGACACCGACACAATAACCACGACCACCCTGTCCAATCGATTGACCGCATTCCTTCGGCCTGTTACAGCCCGTATTAACCGTCTTCTTTTCCTTTTGAACCCCCCGCCCCCATATCCCCCCAGATGCATCTGTGTGCCAGCGCTGCGCATACATGAACACAAAAGGCTTGGTTGCCTTGGAAGATGTATGCGTGTGCTGTCATCTCTGCCACGTGCTCTACATTGCACCGACCAAGGGAATCCATGCAAAATGTAAATACCTACGTGGCGTGCCTACGTTCAGAGAATGGATTATTTGTGAAGTATTTAGCAGCCTAGAGTAGAAGGGCCTTTGGCGGTGGCATTGCTGAGAACATGATGTGTGTTACGTAACGCTCTGGTGGTGGAGGGGACTGAGCTAAAGGCTGTCCCACATATTGCATGTAGTGTGAGAGTTTATTGGCAAGAGAGGCAGAATATGTGTTTGAGTGGTGGGAATAGGACAGACCGAGAGAGGGAGAGAGAGACAGATCGAGGGAGAGAGAGATACAGAGAGAGAGAGAGAGAGAGAGAGAGAGAGATGATGGGACGAGAGACAGAGAGCAGAAGAGATCAGTGAGCGACGAGCGAAAGAGAGACGCACACACATATACACACACACACACACACACACACACACACACACACAGAGTGAGAGACTATAGAGAGATAGGAGGTTATACATAGGGAGCTGGAAAAGGGCTGCTAACTAGCAGAGAGTGTGAGAGACAGCGTGGTGTGACTGGGAGAGTCTTCTGGCTAACTTGGGAATGCATGGACAGCGCGCACACAGTGAAATCTCCTCATCAGTGCTCGCAATCCTGGGGATCTAACTCATTAGTGGAGGAGGATTTCAACTTGAATTGTTTTTATTTCAGCTGGGCAAAGCAGTTGAGGACACACCACACTGTGCGGATCTGTGTTAAGGCACTGGTTCTGACGTGACCCGTGTGGAGTTTAAATATTGGATATTTTCTGAAACTACGTTTTTCTCAACCACTGCTGTCTGGAAACGACTGCTACAGGTGCATTGGTGAGTGTTACTATTTGTGTTGATTTTGTGGGTGCTTCATGTGCCGCTTTTTTGAATGACATTTTTCTATGGACAATCTGGACTAGTTGAAGTTTTTATAGAGAAATGTGTAGGCTGAAATAATTATATTGTACCCTATGTAAATCGATAGTTAATACATAACTATGCTTGTATAATGAAATCAATGTAAGTTATATTATCGAGGAAGAAACAGCTATTGATTGACATTTAACAAACAAAAAAAGTAAAAACAGCTGTTGCCTTTATGGATAATCAATTCTTTATAATCATTATTTTGTCATTGTGTAAAAAACGTTAACAAAAAATATAACAGGTTAGGCTGGTGCAGGTGTAATCGTACCTTTTCAACACAAAATGTTTACGTTTATTATATCCGAATCAAAGTAGGCCTACACCAATCACGGTTAACTTTAGCAGGCTGGCAGCTCCGAAGATCTGGGCAATATATTTCGGATGCGTCGGCCACGTGCGAGACTTATGGCAGCACAGCGGGGGTGAAAAGGCGCCAAAAAAAGCGCGGGAGCGCTGGGAAACACGTCCCCTTGACAGAGCCGCGGCAGCCGTCAGTCGTCATGAGGCGTCCGGACCATGCGGCCCAGCACTGAAACGATGGAGGCCGACACCGCGGCCACCCACCGTAACTTCATTACTAAGGTGGACGTGCCTGACCATGCGCACTACACCGTGGCTTTCTTCGTCTCCGTCATCGGCGCCCTGGGCGTCACGGGGAACGCCCTCGTGCTGTTCGCCTTCTACAGGTGCGTGTGTGTACGGTAGAATTACAGTTGTTTTCAAAACGGATTGACAGAAAAATTAAGATATTAGTGTGTGCGTGTGTGCGTGCGTGCGTGCGTGCGTGCGTGCGTGTGTGTGTGTGTGTGTGTGTGTGTGTGTGTGTGTGCATTTATGGACAGATAGTGAGTTAAAGTGAGAGCGAGAGTGAGCTGTGTTTTTGTTAGGGAGAGAAAGAGAGAGTGGATGTGTGTGAGAGAGAGAGATCGAGAGGGAGAGTATTAAAGGATTTTGTAGTGTGTCCGCCTCTTGGTCTCCAGAGATAGATGTAACGGGTTGTCCATCAGGGAATTATAGTCCTGAAGCATGTTCACTAATCCCCATTCAGGGAAAAACGGTCTTGAAAAAAATGCTCTCTCTGTTTCTGCCATTTACAAATATTGGAAACACCCGTTGGAATTTTATAATTTCATTATTCCAATCTGAATTGTGGGGCCAAGTTCTTTGTGAACTGAATTGAAAATGAATAGAAAGACATGAAAGCACTAGAGAGAGAGAGAAAGAGAGAGCAGGACAATTCGAGAGTGAATAAGAGAGGACAGAGTGATAGAGAGAGACAGAGGCAAGCAGTAAGTGGGAGGAAGAGCGATCTTTCCACTTTATTCGAAAATTTTTGAATGATGTTCGAAATCTGCGATTGAATTCCGAAATCCATTCTTAAAGATAAATTAATTGTTTAATTGGCTAAGAGGGTCAAGTGAAGACTCAAGATGACAAATGATGAAAACACCTACCAGCATGATGAATGGTATTTCAAGTAGCGAGGGCATAGTGTGGCTTAGGCAGTGGCGTCACTAGGCTGTTTGTTTATTATTTAATTAGCCCCGAATCTTATAAAAAAAAGAATCAACTTCCTTTTTTTTTGCTTGCTTGCTTTGCACTAGATACAAACATGGGGATTCCAGGGCCATCTCAAAGTAGTCTAGTCCTTGTAGATAGTCCTTCTGGCAAGAGATTAAACGATTTAAAAACATAACCAGACTGTTTACCACCTAATGTGAATTAACCTATCCTATCTCCAGTGATATATATATATATATATATATGTAAGGTCTGTCTCACTTGTACTCTGAAATAACTTGAATGGAACTTTAGATGTCTGGGGACAAGCAGCACAGCAGTCAGGAAGCTATTTAAATAATAATAAACTGTGTATTTTGTATATTTATGTAAAGCATTATGAAAAAATGTGCATGCGCAATAAAGCATGCAAAAAAAATTGCCGCACACTAAACACGCATTTTCCCTTTTCCTCTGGGCTAAGCCCCAGATATTTCACAAAACTAGAAGCGCCCCTGGGCGTGTTTGAACTGCGAGATGCTGGGATCTTTGCCCAGCAAGATAGCAAATCTATCTGGAATTCACTACACTTCACTTCGGACAGCAAAATCTGCTAAACAAGTGTTTAACATCAGTATTTCTGAAACATGTAGTAGTCATCAATTAAAGGTGAGATATTATACCACCAGGTGTGAGTGTGATTAGCCGTTACAAGCCGTTTTGCAAATCCGCCTTTGCTGACAATCCACCTTTGCTGAAAATCTGCCCACAAGTGGGTAGATTTTCAAAACGGCTTGTAACGGCTAATCACACTCACACCTGGTGGTATAATATCTCACCTTTAACAATAATTGACTGATCAAAAACTCCCTAAACTTCCTTTTATTTTCATTACAGCAACAAGAAGCTCCGTAATCTGCCCAACTACTTCATCATGAACCAAGCGTTGAGCGACTTCCTCATGGCCTTCACCCAGTCGCCCTTCTTCTTCATCAACTGTCTCAACAAGGAGTGGATCTTCGGAGAGCTCGGTATATCTACTCATCTTTCTTTACAATCCTTACTCTTTTTCCCCCTTTCTTTTCTCTTAAAATTCTCCTTTTGATTCAAGATAAAAAAAAGTTGGACATATATAATTATATTGTGTGCATATGTGTACAATATATTTGTGTGTGCATTGCCCCACCAGGTTGTAAGCTGTATGCGTTCCTGGGGGCCCTGTTTGGCATCACGTCCATGATCAACCTGCTGGCCATCTCCCTGGACCGCTACATGGTCATTACCAGGCCCCTGGAGGCCATGAAGTGGAACTCCAAGCGGAGAACTACCATCGCCATCGTGTTGGTCTGGCTCTACTCCCTGGCCTGGAGCCTAGCCCCTCTCGTTGGCTGGAGTGAGTTCACCATTTAACGAGAGCACCATCCAAACAAATTCATAGGATTACTTTTTTAATGGGAATTGACTGACATATAATGACATATGACGCATATTATTATATTGAAATAATATCAACGCAATTTTTGTTCACAATTGCCGTTCAATGTTTTGTGTTATTGACATTCATATATATTTCAAATGAGTCTCATTGGCAAAGGCATCCCTCTTCCAGCACATATGAAACAAGTGAACAACAAAAATAAAAAAGATTTTATTAGTGAAGAGGTAGCCCAAACTGAAGAATCCAAAAGCAAAACAAAACAAAAATGCCCCTGCATTATTCTTACAAAGACATAGTTCCTCCGGCAGTCAGTGCACACTATCTCTAAATCAGCCCAGAAGGGGTGCACTTTACTCTCTAATTTGAATCGGTAGCCAGTGGGTGCTCAATGAGTCGGAATGGAACATCGGCTGTTGGCATTCATTTAATCCCATGGGACACGGCCCCCCAAATACAACAGAGCGCTTAAGACTACACAGTGTGATATGAGACACACACACACACGCACCCGCAGAAAACACACGCCAATATGTGTGCAGTATAACATAGTTAGCTATGCAACAGCGCGTTTCGAGCTGTGACCTTAAACGACAGTGCTTTAGCACACCCCAGGCTATGTCCCCCGCTTCCATGGAATCAGCATGCACCAGCAGCCAGATGTTCTCAACACCTCCCTTCGGCTCCTCACTGAGTCTTCATGTCACGTTGATTCCCCCCTCCAGGCTCCTACATCCCCGAGGGCCTGAGGACCTCGTGCACCTGGGACTACGTCACTTACACGGTGTCCAACAGGAGCTACACCATGATGCTGTGCTGTTTCGTGTTCTTCATCCCCCTGGCTATCATCTCTTACTGCTACCTCTTCATGTTCCTGGCCATCCGCAAAACAAGCAGGTACAATCTCAAGAGCTTGTGTCTTTTTGTTATTGCTGTCGTTATTGCGACCGGAGTATCGGTGCAGTATTGTGTTTTTGTGCGAATGCATGTTTCCAGCTCTGTGTGTGTGTGTGTGTTTGTGTACGAGTGCATGTGTGTGTGTGTGCGTGCGTGTGGGTTTTGTGTGTGTGTGAATGTGGTGTGTGTGTGTGTGTGTGTGTGTTTGTGTGTTTGTGTGTGTGAGTGTGAGTGGGTGTGTGTGTGTGTGTGTGTGTGTGTGTGTGTGTGTGTGTGTGTGTGTGTGTGTGTGTGTGTGTGTTGTGCGTGTTTGAATGTCCTCGGCTTGGAGACTAGGAACTAATATATATTACCTTTTGATAAAAACTGTATATCTTACCAAAATATTTGAACGCATGCAATTTTGAGAGTGTCTGCGTGTGTGTTTCTGTGTGAATGTTTGTGCGTGTGGGTGGGGCGCTTTGTAAACTCGGGACAACATTGTTATTTTACCCCTTCTTTTTTACCCCTTCCAATATGTGATGTGAATCAATGCTACAATCTAGTGACGCATTTAATGAAACCTTGCCTAATGTCCCTGTGGAGAACCTGCTATGTTTAAGGGGATGATGACTTATAGCGAGGGTCAAGGGTCAGCCTGCAGGCATGTGGAAGACACAGGTTATTGTGTCCTAGCAAAACAGGTTATTGTTCTTCTGAAGGAATGCAAGACAGACCACCCTACCCCCACATCCACACACACACACACACACACAAGCACACACTCAAACAGAGCCCCTCCAAACACACATACACAAACACATACACACACAAACACAACCTCCCCCAAACACACGCGCACACAAATGATGCATACATTAAGAGTGAAAAAAACATCACTTAACTAAATCAACTGAACTTGTAATGACCCCCCCCACAGAGATGTTGAGCGGCTGGGCACCCAAGTGCGGAAATCCACCATAATCCGCCAGAAGTCCATCCGAACTGAATGGAAGTTGGCAAAGATTGCCTTTGTGGTGATCGTGGTTTATGTCTTATCCTGGTCACCGTATGCCTGTGTGACGATGATTTCCTGGTCAGGGTAAGTGAGCTACATCTCAGTCTTGCGTTTAACTTTTGCCCGGTGAAGGGAGAGTGACTTGTTTAGTTTGCTTTGTTGTTTCTCCAAAGTTGTTTGATGTTCTTTGACGCTCAGTGTCAAAAATGTACAAACTTTTTGACTTTTTGCAGTTAGCAGGTGTCTGGGAGGGCACAGCACTGATTTCATTCCTGAGTAGCGCTGGCAGGCTTTGAAATATTAAACGCGCTACAGCACTGGAAATAGAACTGTGATACCTGGTTAGCGCAGTAGTCGAATGACGTGGATGGCTGCTCGGTTAATGGTGTCAGAGTTCTCCAGATTCTGTGGTGTAGCATGCAGTTCGGAACAGGGAAGAGGAAGCCTTGTGAATGCCAACCATTCAACCTTGTTATACATATAACGCTGTTAAAGGATTGACTTTCCTTTCCTAACCTGTTTCACACACACGACCCCCCAAAAAACAACAACAACAAAACAACCAAAACACATAAACCATCTACAATTATATAATAGTATCATGCATACACACACTCCTTGGCAGCTGGCATGGTTGAGTTGATCTATGACCTGGATATCCATTTGTGCCTACTCTTAATTGTTTGATGTCCTGCCTTGCTTCAACAGAGGTCAAATCATTACATCATTACAACACACAGCATCTTGCAGTGTGTTTGTGTGTGTCTGTAGCTGACATCTGCCCTGTGTTTAATCATGTTGATAATACCCGTTTGTTCTAATTCAGGCATGCCAACATCCTCTCGCCGTACTCCAAAACTGTCCCAGCTGTTATAGCGAAAGCATCTACCATTTACAACCCATTCATCTACGCCATCATACATCAAAAGTACAGGTAAACACGCAATACTGCACCTCGCTGAAGAGGCCTTGGGAATAGAAATGGAACAGATTCCCCGAAAAATAATTCTTCTTTGCTCATTGAAAATAGGTTAAACAGATGACTCAAGCGATTTCTTATCGGTAGTGATTTTTTATTGAAACATGAGTGACAAATGCATTTTGGCTTTATATGCTTTATTAACTACTGCAAAGTGAATATTGATGTTTAGATGTTGATGGAGACTTGGCAAAGATACTCCATCAACAGGGTTTTAAAGTATGATACTCACCAGTACAGAGTTGTTTTGTAAATAACAGTAATTCTGAGGAAAAAGACGGGAATGCACAAGAATGTGATTCTCACATATTATATCATATTGGATGTTTTAGGAAGCCAGGGACCAGAATATACACTGAATCTCAAGTTGTTTCTTAAGATGATATTTTGAAGAAGCATCGTTCATTGTCTTAGAGGAAAATATGCAAATAAATAATCAACAGGGCTAAAGAACATAAGGTTTGTCAGGAACAAGTGAACATTGTCAGTTTAATAACATGGTTTCAGCTTAAATAAAATATATAACGAGATGTCATCCAAAGTGTCTTGCTATGATGATAATAATAAATGTCTGAATATATTTATGAAACACATGTCCACCTCTCAGTGACCACATTGTCCTTGAACTCAACAGTTCCTCTTGTGTGTTGACAGGAAGACCTTGGCGGATAAAGTCCCCTGCCTAAGGTTCCTGGCCCCCAACAAGCGGAAGGACTGCATGTCGTCTTCGTTCAGCGGGTCCTCCTACCGAGACTCGGTCATCAGCAGGACGTCCACTGCCATTAGAAGACAGTCCACGGCCGCCAGCAGACACGCGTCAGCTTCCAAAACTGCAACGGGTGCTTCCTCGTACTCGTCCTCAGACAGGGTAACCATGACGCCACACTCACCCGGACTGAGACGAACCAAGGGGCAACGATTTCCTAAGATATTTTAAGTCGTTCTATGACAAACTAAGGACCAGAAGGATTGTTCTGAATCCTTCTCTTCCTCTTCTAGGTCTAACAGTAACATCATTTCTATATCTTGTCAGACGATTTGAATTTAAACCCACAATGCACATATCCACTAGCTTAGTTATTGCTGACTAGAATTTCTGTGATAACCATATAATTTAATATCAAAATAAATTAACTCAGGGTCCCAGTTTGGTGCTGTTCAATTTTCAATAGGATAAATCTAAAAAGATTGTTTCATACTATATTTTAGTTTATTTTTTATTATGTATTAAGTGTTTCATTCTGACCTCATAAAGGGTTATATCCCTGGGCTCGAGGCGGTCAGACGTTCAGTCTGAAGCCTGAATGGGATTTCGCAGGCCTTTGATAGTCTGTGCGTTTGAAGATCACAGTTCAGTATGTTCAGATTTTCTGCGTCTTTAGTTCAGCTCTCAGACGCGTCTTACTTATTTTACTCTATTGTTTATATTAGACATTTGAGGAGAGGTATTATGTTTGGTACACCTCTGCTTTACGTTTAATCTTTATTTAACTATTGTATTCTACAGTCTAGTGTTATCTAATCTAGACTAGAACAACTTTTGTCTTCTGTACCCTTTAAAATATTCAGGTATATTTTAGTCTAACCAATGCATGTCCGTAACATTCTGTAACTCTAACATCTCAGAAGTATTTTCCGATTTGCGAGAAAATACTATTCTAGTCTGTCAAGCCTTGACTCGTCCAGCCTAGTCAGACCTTTCAGGTCGCTTTTTGCTTTCAGGTCAATGTCGTCCGTTATGTCAGTCCAGTTTTGTTTTACTTCCGTCTATTGCAGTCTAGAGTACTTAACACTTTCCCAGTCTATAAACATTGAATGGAATATGTGATTCTCTCGTCTGCACAGCTCTTCCGTGTAATGCTTTCCCCTCTGCATTATTTACACAAACTGTCCTCTTGTCTGCACTGTCCTCCATCGCTGCTCCCAACGCAGGTCTTCAGGGACGTGGAGATGGACCCCATCGACTTGAGATCAGGGGCCTCCTTCCGTCGGCACTCGTCGCGCGGTAGCACCCGCCGGGAGAGGCTCTTGAAGAAGCAGCAGACGGAGAGAGCAAAGAAGAGCACAGCACACAAGGTGAGAAGGGAACAGAGAGATATAGTGTTAAGGGCTGATTATGGTTCCACGTCGATGCAACGCCAGGGGGTTTACAGACACCTCCATGTGTCCGTCGCAAGGGCCTGACGTGCGCCTCCCTAAAATGTTGACCTTCCATCGAGGTGATGCAGCAGCAAGGGCTGCAATTGGTCCCCTTACTAAAACCCGACACAGGACCAAGACAGGTGCACGACTGCGTCAAAGCTTCTGCCTGGTCATAGCGTTGCGTCGACGCGGAACCATAATCAGCCCTTTAGATCCATCTCAAATAGCATTGTTCAGGAGGAGATATGTAGAGAACGGCCGTTGAATCCTTGCCGTAAAGGTTCCGGGTTTCAATCCCAATGTCTGCAGTCTGCCTCTGCGCCCTCGAGCAAGATGCCCTTACCTTTAATGCATCCTTGCGACTTGTATCGGAAGAAACGTTCACTGTATGTGGCTTTTGATCAAATTGTAGCTTTTCTAGTTGATGCTTTACGGTCTTGCTCGTTGCTTATGCGTGTGCGTGACTATTCGGGCATTTGTGTGTTCACACCACCAGCAACCATCGGCGTCGACCAAAGAGTCGGCGACCCACTGCAAGAACAAGACGGTCTCCGGTTCGGCCAACATGGCCACCGCGCCGCCTCAGCTGGTGCTCATCCGGAAGAGGAGCCAGAGTCTAACCAACGGCTTGTCAGACGCCGGGAAGAAGACGGCCGTCACCAACGGCTCTCCGGGCAACCACAAGAGCAAATCTGCGGATTTACATTTCAGAAACCTTCCCTCTCTAGATCAAGCGCTGAACGTTCCTCGCATCATCGTCATCAGCCCCACATCGGAGGACTGCTTGGTTAAACACGAGAGCAGCTTCACAGATGACGGTTCTGTAGGGACTGTAGTGGATGAGGACTCGTTAGAGGACAATGATGTCGTTTGAAAAATGTACACGGTACCAAGTACACTGTCAAATTCACTGTTTGGATTCTTGTTCAGTCAATTAATTGCTGTGTTGGAACTATATATGTATTTATGCCAGAGAGTATTTTTATGTTACAATACCTATATATGAAGCTTTGCTGGGTCGGACCTATTGTGACCCTTCAATTCCAGCTCAGATTGTTTGTGTGACATTGTGTTACTTTTTTGGGTTGTTGGCTGGTAACTGGTTGCGTAGAATTTTTTTTTTTACTTTAAAATATTGATTTATGAATAAAAAGCCATCTAAAAGTCAACTTTCACATTCGAAGGGACGCATGTTTTTTGGGCAATGCTTGGAGTACCTAAAACAAGCGGCTTAATTTGACAATAGTTAGGAATATACCCTTTCTACTGATAGAGCTTTGGCACCTGAAAGCTTGTTAGTGTAACGGGTCCCAGCTGGGAGCGCCCGTGGACAGATTATAGATAACTGAAAAAAACAAGGAAAGAATGCTGACACGGGAGACGTGACTGGTCCTTCAAAATCCTCATTAGTTATATATTCATTTGACATGTTTGGTCTACTAAAGGCTACTGTTCATCTCCACATTGTCCACGCATTCCAAACTCAGCATCATATCTGTACTGGTCTGGGTGGATCTGAGCAACAATCCCACTATCCAGTTCAGCTAAACTAATTGATGATGAATAACTCCAAGAAGCGTGGTGCCGATTAGGAAGGTTTACTCAAATTCAAAGAGTGAAACTGAAACACAAACATAAATATATATCAGTTGCAAAACGGGATACACTCAAATGCAAAACACAATAAAACATATTGCAATAACTAAGTGCACGATAGTTGGAGCTTTACTGTATCTCTCCACAGACAATAAACAGATCTGGAAAACATAGCTGGCGCCAGATAAAATGGTACATCAATCACATGAATCGATGATCCAATAACCAAAATAATGCTGCTAAGGACCTAACAAGCTGCAGTACTTACAAACATTGCGAATATACAGCTAGCAAGACTAAGAAGGCAGAAGATGCGATTTCTCTAGCGTTAACGTATCAAGTAGTCAGCGGAATCACTTCCGGGATGGTCACTTCCGGTCCAACCGGAAGTACTAACAAATAAAGACGGCTCGATAAATTAAAAGCCTCGGCATGAAAATACAGCGACGAATAGGGTCCAGAACACTCCCCCCCTGGGGTCTCTAACGAGCCCAGATAAAACCAAAAGTACTAGTCTTGTGGAGAAAGGAGGAGGACCACTTCGGCCACGGAACGGGAGAAGACTCTCTGGGTGCCGTCCTTGAGGACTCTGATGTCCACTTTCCTCACGACCCCGTCCTGGCTTGGAAAGGCCTCCACAACAATAGCCATAGGCCACTGGTTTCTCTTGGCTTGATTGTCCTTCATTAGGACGATGTCTCCTATTTGGAGGTTGGGCTTCTTTTCCTGCCACTTGCGACGGCTTTGAAGTGTATGGAGATACTCTCGTCGCCACCTGTTCCAAAAGGTTTCCGCTAGACTCTGAACCTGTTTCCATTCTTCCTTGAAGAGGCCTCCTTCCCCAAAGTCACCTGGGGGAGGAGGGGCTGTACAGGTCTTCTGGGTCAAGAGCATAGCTGGAGTAAAGATGAGAGGAGACTCCGGGTCTGAAGGCACTGGGACAAGGGGTCTTGCATTCATCACCGCAGTAATCTCAGCCATAAGAGTAGTCAGGACTTCGTGTGTGAGACGCGATGATCCACATTGAAGGAGCATGCAGTCGAGGATGCGACGTGCGATGCCAATCATGCGCTCCCATGCGCCCCCCATGTGAGATGAGTGGGGTGGGTTGAATACCCAGGTGCAGTTGTGCTCCTGGAGATATTTCTCCACGGTCTCTGAGCTGGAGCTTGGTTCATCCATCTTGAGTTCTCGGCAGGCACCGATGAAATTGGTGCCTTGGTCCGAGCGTATTTGTTTTGCTGGGCCTCTGATCTTCCCACGAAGCTTCTTGCAGGTGATGCACTTGAAGAGAATGCTGCTGATGCATCTTTTAGCTCCAACCACCCAGAGTCCGGCTGCTCTGACAGCACCCTCTGTAAAGTGCCTCCCTTGATGTTTCACGGCCTCATGGTGATGACGCACGAGCAGGGTCGCGAGGTGATGGCGGCCCGGGATGATGATTGGGTTTGTTTCTTCTGTTGCTAGCTTAGACTGAGCTATGCGGCCTCCGACTCTGAGAAGCCCATTGCCGTCGATGAAAGGGTGTAGCTTCGATAGACTGCTACGAGGGGGGAGACTTTGTTCGGAGGCTATGCTCTTCAGCTCTTCTGCATAAAGCTCATGCTGGACGGTCTTCATCACGAAGATCATGGCTCCATCCATCTCCTCCTCTGAGGGGCCCCTTGGACAGATGTGCCATCCTCTGCAGCTGCCCTTCTGTGCCGGCAGGGCAAAAGAACGGGCAATATGGATCAGACGTGCGACTGTGGTGGTGAGAGAGGTCCATTTTGAGAAACGCTCAAAGCGTGTGGGGTCCATAAGGTGTCGAGCGACTACGGTGAGGTTCACAGCAATCTCGGGGCGTAAGTCGGAGTCGGAAGCGGGGTTAACAAGGATGAATGTCTCTTGGGCTTCGAGAGGGTGGGGAAGTGGATTCCGAAGAAAGGCTGGTCCGGAGAGCCATGTTGTGCTGCTTAAGAGGGCCGCTGGGATAGACCTAGACCCGTGGTCAGCTGGGTTGTGGTTGGTAAGCATCTTCTCGACAAATTCTAGGTATTGGGCTTTCATCTGTGGTTGCTTGCTTAGAGTGCGGCGGAGAGAGTTGAGGCGGCTTTTGGCGTACTCCCTGTTGTTGGGCAGTTGTTTTCGTGGGGACTGGAAAGGAAGGGGTGGGACCCAACTTTTCGACTCGTCTTGTTGATACTCGTCCTCCATGATCTGCGGGAACCTCAGGTCATCCATTGAAGGAGCGAGCTTGTTGTCGTTGGCTGTGTGAAGGAAGACTGACTGACCAAGGTTTTCTCCATTGGACGTCTGTGTGCTGTCTGTGGTGTCCAACGCTGAGCAGCCGTGGGTGAACGTCTCTTTCACCTGGATTTTGCTGCTGCATGGGCTGAGGAAAGTGGGCCGTCCATTTTCCAGAATGGAGGTTTTGAATGTTCCGACGTGGGGCGGCTTGTGCGCTCCTCCGAGGCACACGTCGCCGACGACGACCCATCCAAGGTCCAGCTTTTGGGCGAATGGGGCGTCGTGTGGACCGTTTATTTGGCTTCTTACTTTGTGTACTCTAAGAATGTCTCTACCGAGCAACAGGAGTATCTGTGCATCTGGAACCAGGGGTGGGATCTCGTCTGCGATGCGTCTCAGGTGTCCGTGGTGTCGAGCAGCATTGGGGGTTGGGATCTCCGAACGGTTGTTTGGGATTTGGTTGCATTCGAGGAGTGTGGGAAGAGGGAAACTGGCCTTCTCGTCAGCTGACTCCACAACGTAACCACGGGCCTTTCTGCCAGCTGTCTCCTTGAGGCCTGAACATGTCCTGAGTGTGTATGGCGATAGACTACACGCCACGTTGAAGATGTTAAAGAACTCTGACGTCGCCAAGGAACGGTTGCTTTGCTCATCCAAGATAGCGTACATCCTTCTGGACTCCTCCCTTCGTCCTTCAGGAAAGACGCTGACAAGGCAGATCTTGGAACATGCCCTGAGACTAATTCCATCTCCGCATACTTCCGTGCACTTGGAGGTGACTTCCTGATTGTCTGCTTGTTCTCCTCCCTCCCCGTTCTCTGAGGCAGTGGGGGACGACTTGGACTTCCAGGGAGCTAGTCCTGGGTGGAGTACTGAGGTGTGACGGTTGCTGCCACATTCCTTGCAGTCCACCTCTGTGACTCAGTCCCGAGCTGAGTGGGTTGTTGAGGAGCAGCACTGGAAACATATGTGATTGTCTTTTAGAAACTGCTTGCGCTCTTCGAGGGTCTTCTCCCTGAAGCCTCTACATTTACTCAGTGGGTGGTCTTTGTCATGGATGGGGCAGTGCTTCCCAGGGTCAATGTTTCTAGGGCTCTCTGTGGGGGACACTTGTGTCTTGTGCACTGATATGGCTGTCTTCATCTGTCTGTCAAACCTCTCTTTCTTTTCGGCTGCTGTGCGGGAAGGTGGGAGGTTGAAGCTGGGATCTGTTTTAACTCTGGCCTCCCTGCGGATGAAGTCAGCAAACACAGCGGAGGGGGGAAAGGCCACATTGTTTTTTACCTTGTATTTGGACCCAAATTAAGCCCATTTATCCTGGAGGTTGAATGGGAGCTTGTCGACGATGGGAGCCACTCCTCTGGAAGTGTCTAGGTAAGACAGGCCAGGTAAGTAGCCGTCCATCTTCGCGGTTTCTAGTTCTAGGAGCAGGTCACCGAGGTCGCGGAGCTTGAGAGGGTCTTTGTACGTCACCTTCGGAAAGTCCTCCAGTTTATCGAACAGAGCCCTTTCGATTGCCTCTGGTGAGCCATAATACTCTTCCAGCCTCTGCCAAACCATCATCAATCCGACCTGGGGGTGCCTGATGTTGACTGCTTTGAGTCTTCTTGCCTGTTCTGAGGACTCCTTGCCAAGCCATTTAATGAGGAGATCAAGCTCTTCTCCGGCTGACAGGCCCAGGCCTGTGGTGGCTCCGTAAAAGGTGGACTTCCATGCCCAGAAATTCTCTGGCTTGTCGTCGAAATTGGTTAGCCCTGAGGTCACCAACTGACTCCGTGCAAGATACCTGGCGAGGTTGTTGGTGGTGGAGGTGTCGGGGTTGCTTTGGTTGACCGTTCTGCCCTGGTTGCCATGAGGATCGTTGAGGTGTCGCTGACGGCCTCTCCCGTCCATCCCTCCATCGTTCTGCCAGGGCGCCTCTGTTTTCATAGGCAGGGGTGTGTAAAGTATGGGCGCAACGTGCTGCTTTATGTCACTTGTAGCTAGTGTTGACTCCTGATAAGATGAGGCATGTGGATTGTGTGAGTTAGACTTCAGGGTGGATTGGTCCTGTACATAGTGTTCTGTACGCTGGAGTTGTGTCTGGGGTGAGAGAGATTTAGAAGCTCTACTGCAGTGTGACTGATGGTCTGAGTCTATCAAACCTGACTCCAGTATTTCTGCTTCTATCAATGCAGCGTCCATTTCCTTTTCTGTTTGTAGAGCCTCTAGGGTGGCGTCCAGTCTGACCTTTTCTAGTTCGAGGCGGGCCTTCTCTACTTTGAGTTCTATTTCCCTCTGAGCGAAGGCAAACTTGGAGCGACTTGCTTCTGCCTTTGCTCGGGCTTTGATCGCGATCTGGGTTGATGAAGAACTGCTTGATGCTTTTGAGGAACGAGACCGTATTGACTTGTGGTCCTCTTCTTCGAAACGTTCTTCGGGCACCTTGGTATATTCGTAACCCCCTTCTGCCATGGTGAGGGGAGATGTGTGTGTTCACTGAGGTGAAGACGTCGGGGAGGTTGTCGTGTAGGCTTGATCGGGGCCTGTATGACGGTCCTTCAGTCTTTCTTCCAGCCGTTCCTTTCTTACAGCTTAATGTTATGCTGTTTTTTCACTGTACTGGTCTGGGTGGATCTGAGCAGCAATCCCACTATCCAGTTCAGCTAAACTAATTGATGATGAATAACTCCAAGAAGCGTGGTGCCGATTAGGAAGGTTTACTCAAATTCAAAGAGTGAAACTGAAACACAAACATAAATATATATCAGTTGCAAAACAGGATGCACTCAAATGCAAAACACAATAAAACATATTGCAATAACTAAGTGCACGATAGTTGGACCTTTACTGTATCTCTCCACAGGCAATAAACAGATCTGGAAAATATAGCTGGCGCAATATAAAATGGTACATCAATCACATGAATCGATGATCCAATAACCAAAATAATGCTGCTAAGGACCTAACAAGCTGCAGTACTTACAAACATTGCGAATATACAGCTAGCAAGACTAAGAAGGCAGAAGATGCGATTTCTCTAGCGTTAACGTATGAAGTAGTCAGCGGAATCACTTCCGGGATGATCACTTCCGGTCAAACCGGAAGTACAAACAAATAAAGACGGCTCGATAAATTAAAAGCCTCGGCATGAAAATACAGCGACGAATAGGGTCCAGAACAATATCACTGCACATGTTGTCTAACTAGACATATTTTACATGTTCTTAAAACAAACCAAACTACCCAAAATCAATTCAAAACACACCTTTTCTCACAGTGTTGCTTCTTCATCTCTCCTGTCTCTGATACAACAAACAGCCAGCAAAAAATGCATCCTCAATGCTCCCAAAACCCCCCAAGTTTTCTGGACTAGTACTTCTAACAGTACCTTGTAAACTATATCAATAAACGTTTTAACACTTTACAAAAACCCCAAGCAGTGAGCCACGTGTGGTGCAATTACAATATAACAAGATGGTGGACATGAGCGTGGTCTGTACTAGCTAAAAGCTACTAGCTTAACAGTAAGACTTCCAACGGCGTCACCATTACAAATCTCTCGGCGAGCGTCGGACCCCACTAGCTACACGTGCTCACCCTCACACCCACACTCTACGAAAACATCACACCACACACTCTCCAATCACCAACATCGACTTGTTTTACATTTTGAACACATAACCCACCTGAAAAAAACAAGGAAAGAATGCTGACACGGGAGACGTGACTTGTCCTTCCAAATCCTCATTAGTTATGAGGAACTCACGGGGATTCAGGCAAACCACAATATTACCGTGCCTCCCACTGGCAGGATAGCGCAACTGCACTGCAAAAATGCAAAACCACAAAAGACATTGCCCATACAAAACAAGATCAACCCAGTAGGAAATAAAGCGCCTCAACAATATAAAATGGCGCAGTATATAAAAAAACAATACACACAAATGTGGGCACACATCAGTGGGCATCACATTAGGCTATTTTTAAATCACACACTACATTGACTCGCTGTTTAGCAGAGACATGTGAGAGGATTTTGCACACAGCAGTATTCCACGACTCAAACTTTCCCAATATAAACGCAACAATCTTCAGTGGATTGTTTGGCCTACCTAGTGAATGCATAACTAACCTGGTAAGTAACAAAAGTCTGTCACTTTCTTACCAGCCTTTTCCTTGTGTTTCCAAGTCTTTGTTCGCGTTATTTTACACCGTTCCTTATTTTTTACGTGTAAAGGAGCACATTGCCTACATCCTTGAAGTTCTCAATAGAGTTTGCGATATATTTGTGAAAAGAAACCCTAATTGCGAGGGTATGTGTTGTCGTGTGTGTGTGTGTGTGTGTGTGTGTAGGTGTGTGTGTGTGTGTGTGTGTGTGTGTGTGTGTGTGTGTGTGTGTGTGTGTGTGTGTGTGTGAGTGTGTGTGTGTGTGTGTGTGTGTGTGTGTGTGTGTGTGTGTTTGGCGGGGTGGGGGGGGGGTGCGTGTGTGTGTGTGCGTTTACAGGTATTGATTGATTTATATATTGCACTGTGGTATACCCTTTTGAAGGTTTTGGACGGAAAAAACTGCAAGCTCACGTGTTGTTAAACCATGCTTACAAAATGTGGACTGTTGAGTTGAATGTACTGTAAAATCAGCAGCTGCTGCTTCCAAAATGCCCTCTACTGCTGGAAGAAACGGGCAGAGAGAAAAACTAAATCCCCTGGACTACCCTGGACCCTGCCAACCATCCGTACAATAGCAGGGCCTTCTTCCTAATTTATTATTATTAATATTTTTTAGTTGTAGTATTATTAGTATTATGAGTATTAGCATTATTATAATAAGTCATCTTGGTATTTAATATGATTTACCACTAGGCAGAATCGCCTGCAGCCATGCGTGGTCTTCATAGTTTCGAACCCGAGGTCCTGGTGTCCCGCTTGCTTATCAACAAGCTCACTCACCGAGCTGACGCACGACATGGATGTTTTTTCGTGGTTCTTGGTTTTTGGCCAAATTCCCAGAAAAACATCTGGCTTCCGACGGATTAACAGAAGGATCACAAATCGGTGGACTAGATGAGAGAAATCGAACAGCTGGATGTTATACTCTGACAATATGGGGCGAATACATTCAATACGGTTTATAGTGGCATCAATTATATCTGCTTACTACTGGGCTGTTGGACGATGGGAGGGATTTGCACACTAAAATAGATTTTTGTAACGGCTGTGTGAAAATAAAAACGTTTTCCTTTTTGTAGTAATAACAGTAGATGCCCACTAGAGGGACACAGTCACGTATGAGAAGGTAGATGTGGCGATGTGGAGGGAGAATTGCTCCCAGTATAGAGGGGCTATACAGTGAAACCACAGTTGATTCACCATCAGCTAAGCAGCTTACAGAGCCTATGATGTCATATCTTTACCAGGAAGGAAACTTTCACAGCTGTGTTATGTTTACAAAAGGAAGCCTTTCACATGGGTGTGTCCACCTCTTGTTTTGTAGTGGACGTGTCAATGCCTTGTGTGGAGTCAGAGAACAAGTGTAAGGTGCATACTGACAAATAACAGGCAGTGACATCCTCATAGGCTTCTAAGTTCAACGCGGGCAGCATAAACAAATACACGTCACTATTGCTAGTTAAATTCGTCAAGGGGCAAAACTATATTTTTCCCCATACTGTTGAAAATTCACTTTCGACCAATAATCCTAGCAGCCAAATTTGACCTAAATGTTAAATGTTCTTGTAGATGGCTAATAACCCCATGGCTGAAGCATTGAAAGGGCAGTATTCTGAACGGTTGTGCATGCAGGCTGGAGGAGGCCAGGGTATGGAGAGGAAAGGGGGTAGAGAGAGGAGTGCTGATGCGGGGGTCCGGGGTGGGAGTGGGGGGGTATTGATGTTGGGTCAAAGTCGGTACTCAACACTCTGAGCAGATGCCCTTCTGCCCCCCTGGAGACCCCACTGGGGATCTGAAGCTCCGCCCCCCGGTCACAGACATATGGGCTGGCCTGCTACACACACACACATGCAAACACACACACACATTTGCGCAGACACACACACACATACATACAAACTGATGTGTATATCGCTCACACACAATAACACACATGACATGAATTCACATAACACACACACACACACACACACACACACACACACACGTAAGCTAATACACATCACATGAATAATTGATTCCATTTATATAGCGCTTTTCTTGGTACCCAATGAGCTTTATATAGTGAGCATGTGTGTGTGTGTGGGGGGAGGGGGGTTATGGGTACACCTCATTCACTACCACATTCGGGTCCTGATGAAAACACACCACACACACCCACACACACAATTTTTGGTGTGTCAAATTGAACCAGATAGTATAAGATGTATCTGTTCTGTAAAATACACCGCATTTTAAAATGATTGGGAATCCTTATTCCATTTTCCCATTCTTCATCAAAGTCGTTCCTGTAATGCTCATCCGTTTCTCTCACACTATACAATTGTTTATGAAGGGATGGAAGTTAGCTAATGTTTTCAAGGGAACAGCTTTATTCAATGCCATAATCATGTGGTGTTCGGTGTGTCCGCCTTTATATTTGCCAGGTACATATAGTCCTTTATGTCTGATGATAATAATTAATAAATAAAAACACATGGGAATAGTGAGGAAAAGCACAGACAATTCATGTTTTATTTTCATGACTCTATAAGCCTAGCCTTGTTATATCGTTGTTCAGACTGTTTGTTAATTGGATTGGTCGATGCAAAATGCAGCATTATAAAAAGCATAGCCCGGTCCATTGGTTCTGATTGGCTCTAAGCCGTATGCTCTATAAACACACACCTGTGACGCCAAAGCAATCCGTTGTTAGTGTTAACGCTGCGCCATTCTTAAAGGATGCTCTGTTGCTTGCCAAACATTTTGCTGCCTTTAGGAACTTTATAGGTCGGGGGAAGAATGATGAACAATGAGGGTTTGTTTTCAATAAATTATCGTATTTAATGCTGCTGTGTGTTGAGTTTGTAGTTAATACGAGGTAGTCTATAGTAACCATTCTAGTTTCCCCTTTGTAAAAGCACACACACACTCCGCTTCGACCTCACAAAGCCCCCTGACTGTTCTCAAATCCTCGTAAAACACACGTTTGCCTTATTTGACCAATGCAATGTAGACTAGAGGGTACTGCAATAATGAATGGAAGTCCAGGAGAACATCCTGACGTTACAAGCAGCTCAACAGAACCAGGGGGAGGGGCTGTTTTAAGTGTGTGTTTATTCCCCTGTAAAAACACACTTGGGTCCTGATGCCATCACTTTAATTGAAGCCGACTACAGCTAAAACATTCAGCAGTTATAAATGTTATGCACACACTGCAAATGCATACACAAACACAAATGTATGTCTGTCAATGCTTTTGCAGTGAGTGCGTGTGTGTGTGTGTGTGTGTGTGTGTGTGTGTGTGTGTGTGTGTGTGTGTATGTGTGTGTGTGTGTGTTTATGTGTGTATGCATGTATGTGTGTGCATTGTGCAAATGTGTGTGTGCCTGTGTGTGTGTGGGTGCCTGTGTGAGTTTCTGAGTGTTTGTATGTGCCTTTGTGTGTGTGTGTTTGTGTGTGTGTGTCTACGGGTGTATATATGTATATGCCTCTGTATGTGTGTGCAAGTGTGTGTGTGGCAGAGGGAAGCCTTTTTGTGTGTGTGAAGGACAGCTGCCCCCCCCCCCCCCCCTCCCCCTCTAGTCCTCAGTTTAGAACTCATCTTCAGAACCGTCAATCCCATAATCGTTTGGATCCAGCACTGTCTGTCTCCCCCGGCGGGTCTGCCGGTCTCGTTTGGTGGTCCGGTGGGCTTGCTGACGGGCGGGCATGCCTTCCATGATGCTGTAGATTGGCTATGAACAGGGAGTGTACTCGGGGGAGGGGGGAGGCAGACTGGGGAGAGCGAGAGACGCGATAGCGAACCGTGCTTCCTCATTCACCAGACGGACTGTCAGTGTTTCCAGACTCGGGGACAAAGTATGATGTGATGTGTAAACGGCGCTGGTCCGCCGGCCTGCGGTCGTGGGACGCACGGGGAGGGGGAGGGGGGGGGGGGGGTGAGGGCTGATCTATTATGAGTTTAAGCCTGAATGAAAACAATATCAATTTGGTACGTGACGCGTTTGACATTCTCAGTCACATTTTCCGCCTGACGTTGGACAGGCGGAAGGGGTTTAAGGCTACCCTGCAGAACTGTGCAGTGGTCACTGTGGTATCGAGCGTTGACAGGTGAAGACTCTGGCTTCCTTAAACCAACACAACACAAAGATCCACAGGATAGGTCACTTTGATTAGGATGGTGAGGTCATAGCACAGCTTCCAGGGCTGTGCGAGAGATCAATAGCTTGACCAATTATAGATTATAGACACAAACGCAAGCAGATAGAGGGATAGACATGGGAACAAATTGATATAAGGCCTTTAATAGTGAAGTAGAGACCCATCGAGATAAAGGCTGGGTTGGAACGAGGGACCTTTGATACAGTAAGTGGAGAGAGAGGAGGAGGGATTAAAGAGGATTACACCAGTCTGGACGAGTGTTCAGCCTCAGATCAGATGGCTGGCAGATACACACTCTGCCCTACAGAGTGTGTGTGTGTGTGTGTGTGTATGCATGTAAGCATGTGTTTTTTTTTGTGTGTATGTGTGGTTGTGGTATTGTATGTTTGCGGACCAGTGTGGTAGAGAGACAATGAGAGGCCGAGAGAGAGAGAGAGAGAGAGAGAGAGAGAGAGAGAGTGTTCAAGTGTGTGTTTGTGTAGCTCACAACATTCTCTTATGTTCAGGATGCTCGATCAAAACAAAAAAAACAACCTAGAATACTTCTCTCCCCACATGCTATTAAATATCACTCGTCAACTAAATAACCCACCAACATCCAACAGTCTATCCGTCCCCCACAAGAATGCTCCTCTCTGAAAGGTTTTCAAGCGATGTCATATGTGCCGTTTTATTCTTTCCCCATTTACCCTTTCAAAGTAAAGCCTCAAACAGAACCTTCAAAGAACCTCAGCTGAGGCCTGACGGAATAATCAATACATTGTGTTTGTGTGGGTGGCTGTGGGTGGCTGTGTGTAATGGGTGTGTGTGTGTGTGTGTGTGTGTGTGTGTGTGTGTGTGTGTGTGTGTGTGGATAGGGGTACAGGTCAGATTATATCTTTTGTTCACTTGGATGATGCATTTGTTGTCACAGACATCAGATCAGCAGATTACCATATCATTTTGGGGCAGGGCTGGAGGATGTTAATGTGTGTGGGGGTGTTTGTGGTGTGTGTGTGTGTGTGTGTGTGTGTGACAGTGAGAGAGTGTCTGTTTGGTGGGGGGGGGGGGGGGGTTATGTGTTTCTTCATGATTATTTGTGTGTCTATGTGTGTGGGGGAGGGTCAAGTTTATGTTCACACGTCATTTTGTTGGGGTAGATGCCGTTTTGTGAACCTATGCCGGTATCAACGTCCTTACACACGAGTGTGTGTGTGCATTTGTGTGTGTGTGTGTGTGTGTGTGTGTGTGTGTGTGTGTGTGTGTGTGTGTGTGTGTGTGTGTGTGAGGTGGGGGGCCTGTGTGAGGTGAGGGGTGGGGGTGGGGGGGGTGGGTGGGAGACATGGCCGGCTAAGCTGTACTCATTAAGCCCACAGAGAGGTGAGCATATGGGGACTGGAGGCTGAGCCCCGCGTCGCGACAGAAGGAGGCTGGAGGGACGTGCTGTCTGTGGCTTTGTTCTGTAGCACTCTCTCCATTGTGCTTGATATTATTATCCCTCCTCATGGCCAGTGGAGCTCACTGCCTGCAATAGCCTACCAGCCGCCTTTCTTTGAAAAGGGCTATTAATAAATAACCAATGGACTGGAACACACAAAATCTATTGAGATGACTGCATTGATTACATGTTAATTTGTATTTGGGGAGGGGGGTCATATTGGTTATTCCTAACAAAATTAGAGCTGCTGGTTCAGGGTAAGGTTTAGGATTAGGGTTAATTCAACTATAATGTTTAACCTTACATTTAAATGTTAGTAATTTGAGGAGTTCATTTAACTATTGTGAACATTTCAAAATGTGTACAGGTGTCCATTTTGATGATACAACTCATCTGGAATTGGAATGAAATAAAAAAAGAAGAGTAAAAAGATAACAAGCAAAATACTTGATTCTTCTTGTCTCAATGAGACAAAAATGTCTCAATTATCAATTTACAATCCTTCCGTTATATGACGCTAAAGTATTCCCCAACTGTAATCCAAAACCTTACACATACAAAGTTGTCATCATAACGATTCCATAGAACATTATTCAACGTCCAATTCGTTAATGGTACAATAAACCGGACGTTGAGTAACATGGCCCTGCTCTTAATGCCATATCTGTTTCCAGCCACTGCCATGCGTTTCAACAGCACGGAAAGGTTTAGCTCATTTACAAGCTTTTGTCACCTTCTGTTTTCTATCAAAATGTTTTCGGGGGGAAGGGGCGTTCATAACTGGCCCCTTTATTCATCAAGTGCCGCAGTAATGGCACCCCTCCATGAGAGTGTGTCCTAGAGTGTGGGTAACCCAGGGCTCTCTGCCACCTCGCTGGGTAACAGTTAATCTTGTGCTGCTTTGCCAGTGCACGTTGGTCTTTCAGAAACTTTGAATGTCAACTGGGCTAGGTTTCCTTTTATTTATGATGGACTTGTTAATAGGGCTTTCCTTTGTTGTTTATTTCTTTCTTTCTTTCTCACTCTTATTTAGTTGTCATCACCCCCTTCTAAGTAGACCCTGTTCTTGGACGTTGTACGGTTTAAGACCAGGTCTTGATGTGGTCCACTCCCAGTGGCCCCATTCTGCTTTACATCGTGTGCCGCATGACATGTAGGCCCTTATATCTTTTATACACGCTAAGACCTCAGAAAAAGCCTTAACAGGTTGAGCTCAGCTTGTTTACACAATAGCGAGTGTCTGTTTCAGGCTCATCCTCTTGGTACATGTTTCACTTTGTACATGGCTGTAAAACTAAGATCAATACACTGCATGGATCGATGATGATGATGATGATGATGATGAGGACCATAATAAACCATATTTGAGCGTACGTGAAGCTAAAAATAGCTTGTCAGCCAGCCAGCCATTACCCTTGAGCAGGCTCTTTCCACTGACCGGGCCTGTGGACGTTAACATGGTCTCACTGGGAGCGGAGCTGGCTTAATGCGTCCATTCACTGGTTCTCTGTCTGAGGAACCCGGGGCTCTCCGCCAGAGCTCCTTCCCAGGGCCTCCAACAAGGGTCTGCTTATGGGCTTATTCCGCCAACGTTCCCCCCTCCAATAACTCTGTTGTGTATCTTTCTTTATTCTTTGCACCTTGCTGCCAATCAGGTCAATAACAGCCAGCTGTGCAGTCCAGTCACGCGTGCACACACACACAGGTTTTGCGTGTGTGTTTGCGTGTGTGTTTGTGTGTGTGTGTGTGTGTGTGTGTGTCTGTGTGTGTGTTATAATTTATTTAAGCTAAGGCTGGGCTGGACCCCACTCGGGGTCTCGAAGTGGAAAAGTGGCTGACGACTCCCTCCTGGCCTCCAGGAGATTTCTCTGCTGCTGCTGCTGCTGCCGTCACTTCGACCTGGGCCGGCTGTGCAGACAGCGCCCTCTGATTGGACCGTCAGCCCGCCTGTGTCTCCTTCAATAGCACCATAATGAAAGCATCCTGGATCTCTCTGTGTTTATCAGACCTGCCGGGGTTGTTTCCCCTCTTGGTCCGGCGCCTGATTGAAGTTCAAACCTTTTCTTCTTTTCCTGTGAGTCAGAGTGCTCTGTTAAAACACCAATTATACCCCCCGAATACAAGTTTAAATGAATGTGTCTGGTGGTCCCTCTCTTAACCTCTTCTAAATTCTCAATCCACTATAATGATTAAGGTCATTCCCTCTCTTTTATTATTTCAGATTAAACGTCAGCTGTTTCTCTCTCTCTTTCACTCTCTCTCTCACTCGCTCGCTCCCTTTCTCTCTCTCTCTGTATCTCTCTTTGGATATCGCTTTCTCTCTCTTTCTCTCTTACTCTCTGTCTTTCTTTCTGTCTCTCTCTCTGGCTCTCTCTCTCTTCATCTCTCTCTCTATCTCTCCCTCCCTCTCTCTTTCTCTCTCTCTCTCTCTCTTTCTCTCTCTCTCAGTATCTCTCTCTTTCTCTCTCTCTCAGTATCTCTCTCTCTCTCTCTCTCTCTCTCTCTCTCTCTCCACCCATTCTCGCTCTCTCATTCTCTCTGCCTCGCTACCTCTCAGAGACATGTTTAACGGTCCAGGAAACAACAGTAGACAGAGACTGAGGAATGTGGAACCAATGGTCATAGGAACGTACTGTTCTGATGGATTGGCCATTAGCTCACTAGGATTTCCTGTGGCCTTCTTCCTTCCAAAAGATGTAATATCACTCCTCAGAATGAAGCATCTCACAGCATGTGTTAGTGCAACAAGGAGGACAGGTCTGTGTTGTTCTGGCATCCATTGGTCTCGTCTGTACTCAACTGATAGAGCACAGTGTTAACGCCGCCAGGGTGAAAGGTTAAATTCACACTCAGGCTACCAATGCTAAGAATGTATGACCTCACAGTATTGTAAACCTGTCAAGATAAAAGCGTCCAGCAAATAGACATATTTTATTATCATGGCATATACTGTATATATTATCATTTGTATCCATTGCGACAACATTGCATACTTGAGCCGCTGTCGGTGCAGTGTTTTACTGCGTGATATGCCCGGGCCGTTGTGATGTGTGTGTGTTTGGGTTTCGCTGTACGGATGTTTTTCACACTGAACCGGGGCCTAAGGTTTGCCTCCAGCGCTTACTTCATGTTCCCGAAATATCCGGATGAAAGACGAAGCGTCCTGCCCGCTCGTCCCCCCCTTACTCATCTCTCTGGGGTGCTGTCCACCCCTGCCTCCCTCCCCCATGTCCTCAGCTCTAACAGTATCCATTGCTCCTAGGGATGTATAATTGCTCCCCTATTCCTACTCTTTCTAATCCCTTTTCCTCCCCCCCCCCCCTCCCCTCCCCCCCCCTCCCCTCCCTCCCTCCCCTCCCCTCACCCCTCCCCCCCCCTCCCCTCCCTCCCTCCCCTCCCCTCACCCCTGCCCCTCCTCTCACGGGCGTTTTGTCCTCCACCCGCTGTCCTTTCATCCTCACTCCCCCCCCCTGACGGACTCCACCCCTCCCTCTGCTTTGGCAGGGCTCCTCCCCCTCCCCTTTCCCCTCCTTCTTTCCTATACTGTCCCACCTCCCTCCCCCCCCCCCCTTGGCCAGGCCTCGCCCACCAGCCTCCCCGTCCTCCACCTCTCCACCCACTCTCCATTAGGCAGTCTGTCATTAGCCCGTATATAAGGCCAGTGCATCCCTCTCTCTCTACCTCACTCACACGTTCACACACACACACACACACACTCACACTCACACACACACACACACACACACACGTGCACACGGTGTGCGGGCTGGAGCAGGACGTGCATTCAGGGAGGACTGGGAACAATACAATCTACCTGACCATCAAGGATTGCTTTTGCCCTGTTAGGAGATTTCCTAATTAAGAAGGTACAGCTTGACAACAGCTTTATACAGAATAGAGCATGCTCTGAGAATTATGTGATTGTTTTTCAGTTTAAACCCTCTGAGGCTTTGCTTGGTCGTTTTGTTATAATTCTTTTTTATTTTGTGATGTTTTTATTTGACCTGTTTCCATACAGTTTAAGTCTAATTGAGGCTTAGCACTCTTTCCCAAGAGATTCTTTTGTGTGCTTTGGATTGTGTTTGATCAGAGAAATGTCTTTCTATTACTAAATCAGTTGTTAAAGCCTTTTTTATAATCCATGCTAAAAAACTATGGAAACGGGTTTTGGTTTATGTGTGTGTGTGTTTGGTTGGATGTTTTTTAAAGTGTGTGTGTGTGTGTGTGTGTGTGTGTGCGTGTATGTGTGTGTGTGTGTTTGTCTGTTTGTTTGTTTGTGTCAGTGTGTGTCTGTGCATGTCTGCGTGTCTGTTTGTCTGCAGGTCTTTTCCTCTGCTTCAAATATTTCCACTAATGTGTAATTTTCTCTAAAACATGGTAGTTCATTCAAGGACAATGTACAGAACAAGCCTATTTTATGACCACTTCTCCAGCAATGTTAATATCACAATGTTTTCAGAATCTGGACAAAGTGTTTTAGTTTAATTAATATAACTATAATTTTAGCTTATTGTAGTTTATTATCATTGATCAGTTTCTCTCATCTGTTTCCTGTCGAACTCCTTTCCGTTTCTCCTTTATCGACCCCATTTAATCATTTAAGCCCTTTCGACCTCTCGGTAAACTGTACACCACAAATAACATCCGTTCTTCCTCTTCTTCATCTTCCTCCTCTTCGTCGTTTCCCAGACCCTGGGATCTAGCCCTCAAAGCGCTACCGGTCGTTAGCATCGCTGTCAGAGTTCCCGACACGGTTTGGCAAGACAGGTTGGCGTTCAGGCCCAGTGACCTCACCGCCCGCCTCCACAGCCGCCGACACAGAACCGACCCGTGAGCCAGTGACGTCACCGTCAGCCAGCCAACAACCCCCCCCCCCCCGACAACGTCACCCGGCTCCGTCGCCAACGCCGCCGTCGCCCAGGGAGACATGAGCAGCAACTACAGCATCACGCTCCTAGGCCCCGCCCCCTGGGGCTTCAGGCTGCAGGGAGGGAAGGACTTCAACCTGCCACTCGCCATCTCCAGGGTGAGCCGGACAGACACACGGACACGGACACAGGCGCTCGCATACACACGCGGACACACACAGTAGACGCGCCATGGTACACCATAGACATGCACAGTCACACACAAACACACACATACACACACGCACACACACACACACACACACACACACACACACACACACACACACACAAACCTGTCTCTCTCACTCTACGTCTCTCTGTCTCGCTCTCCCTTTTCTGCTTTAAACATTTGCCAATATCAAGACAGCTGCCTTCTCTCAATTAACATCTGAGCAGCAGCGATAGCAACTTGAGATGTATGTGTGTGCAAATATCTTTTGGCACGCACCTTTTTATTTGTGCAATGTGAAGAATTAACTTGATGGTCTCTTGATTCACTTTAAATTGACTATCAATTGGAGTCATTCACCTCTTTCCAATATATACACTTTGAAAAACTCTCCAATTATAATTAGTTGTGATTGTGAACAAAAACTGGTTGGAGATCTGTAGCTTCTCTGTCACCAGGAATTTAAAATCAGACACCCTGAAAAACTCTGAAACACACACACACACACACACACACACACACACACACACACACACCCACGCACACCCACACACACCCACACACACACACACACACACACACACACACACACACACACACACACACACACACACACACACAATGTGGTAGTGTGCACAGACATAGCCTCCTCTCTAATGCTGGCAGAGTACATACTCAAGGCAACATGAGACTGATGGATTGGGTGCCATGTGAATATTTGTCATACTGTGATGGTATCATGTGTAGTGTATATGTAGACTTTGCGTGAGTTGTTGTAGATGTGTGTGGATTTGTGTATGTGTGCGTTTGTGTTATTTTAGGGAAATCAGTGCCATATTGGATTATGAAAAATTATGATTTGATATGAGCGAGAAAAAGACCAGAAAGGTCGAACCGGACCACTGCTGGGTGACTGGCAGGTCATTCTTACACAGGATAGATTGCAGCCAGCTCGCTGTAATTGTCCCAGCCTCCACTGTGACCTCTGCTGGGAGATGGCGGTGATGGTGTATTTTAACAGAAGGTTTATAGTCCTGGCAGCAGTTCTGACTTGAAGTTAATGATACAGTTGAGCGCAAGCAATACTTTAGTCTCTGGGAATTAAGTGGTCTACCAGATGTAGATCTCCCTCCCTCCCCAATATCACATGCACCATTCTGCCAGGCCCAAATCCACAACAGATTCATTATTTTGATTTGAGATGAGTGCAGTGTTGGGATCTTAAAGTTGTGCTCGTTTAGATTAGGAGGCACTTGAACACGTGTTCACCGCTGCGGCATACTCTTACTACCCAGCCATCCTGCCGGTCTGATTCGCTGGCCATCAGGGTAATTATTGAGCCACAATTAAATAATGGTAAAGGTACAATAATGGCAATGGTAACTGGAGGAAAATAACACTTAGCTTATTATACCTGAACTCTCTTTACGGGCATGTCTCTCTCTCTCTCTCTCTCTCTCTCTCTCTCTCTCTCTCTCTCTCTCTCTCTCTCTCTCTCTATCTATATCTATATATATATTTCTCACTCTATATTGCTCTCTCTCTCTATTGCACTCTATTGCTCTCTCTTTCTCATTCATGGGTGCAGAACTCAGTCCCCTCCAACTTCTGACAACTTGAACATGGCGATTAGCGCTTTATACTTCTATGACTATTTTCAGAGAATGAATGAGGCTGCATTCGTGGATGTGTGGCTTTATTAAATATGGAGAGTTATGACCTAAAAGTGGTTGATTACAGTAATAAATATTTATGCTACTATAAATGGCAATGTGTCGGCCACAGCAGATCATTTGATATATAGGTTGGTGATATTATTAATGTCCTCTCCAAAAAAGAATGCCATGTTGTGGTCCCCCCTATAATGAGAATCTCTCTCTCTCTCTCTCTCTCTCTCTCTCTCTCTCTCTCTCTCTCTCTCTCTCTCTCTCTCTCTCACACACACAAACACAGTTGGTTCCATGCCCTGTAAGGTCTTTGGCGAGGCCTGACTAAGTCCTCATAAACCCTATTGTTTTCAGCATGGCTGTGAGAGACCAAGACAGCCAAACCACCACAACCAAACCCACTAAATCCCTTTAAAGAATCAAGCATCTCACTCAAACACACACTGACACACGCACACACACACACACACACTCACACGCACACACTCACGCACGCACGCACACACACACGCACACACACACACACACACACACACACACACACACACACACACACACACACACACACACACACACACACACATGTTGGCTGGATCCTAAGGACAGACCACAAAACGTCAGGTTGGTAAAAAGGGTAAGCGAATGCCAAACCAGTTACACTCGTGCTGCTGCTACGCTCAACTTCAAAGAATGTTCTGTGTGACTGCACATAAATCTCATTGTACTGATATGACACTTCTTGTCACTGTCATATGTGTATGTTTATATAGGTATGACGTATTTCCTGAACTTGCTGCACGATTTGTTGATGCAAAAGGTCCTAAAGCTAACCTCAACCCATTTTTAGAAAGGGCTTCAAGTTTGGTTTTTACAATGAAGAGAGGCAACGTCTAGATGGATTTAGAGCCTGACTCTTTGTTATGTTTTACAAGTTGAATGTTTTACTGGCATTTTTACAGGACTCGATAGCTCAGGTACATAGAGAAGCTCATTGAAGAGGAATGCTTTTAGAGGAGATACTATTTCTGGGCATAGGGACAGTGATCTTCGTTATTTATTTAAATGCCTCTGGTCATCTGGATGCAAACTGCAAGTGAATGCTTTTCAATGATGCTTTTCAATATAGTCCATTTCACAGAGGAAGAGACACTGACCCTTACAGCTTTGCTGGAAGAAAAACTGACTTTGATTGGCTACGGTTCTGTCATACTCCTGTGGGCCTTTCTTATCAATCATTTCCTGTTCCTGCTCTTTAGCTTGTGCATGTTGCCTAGCAACCCTGTTAACAGAACCGGTGGGGGGTGGGACTGTATTTCTTATAGTTCACATCAAACTCAAGCCAAACGAATCACACACACATTTGTTAAATCACTTAAGTGTATCCTGCCGAGGCCACTCGTATCATCAGGTAGTCCACAGGCCAAGACTATCGCCCCCTAAACGCTCTGATTTAGACCTCTGTTTGTTGGAACCGTGGCCTTCCCCAGGAAGCAGATTTCAGGGGGACCGGCCCCCAGGTCATCTCACTGGCCGGGAGACTACCGAAAGCTTTCAGGCTAATTACATTTACAGTACAGCTCACAGCAAACACTATTTACAGTCAGTTCACAATCGTAACCTTTTAGCGGCACAGCCCATAAATGAGATTTACCGTTAGGGTAATTTCAGAGAACCTGGCCCAAGGGAGCGAGTGCATTAGGCGTCTAAGAATAGTTAGCCAGTTCCAAGTCAAATGACCCCACGCAGCCAATGTAGAGATAGAATGCCCCCCAGAGCAATAGACCTATTAAATCTTTGGATACAATCTTATCAACTTTGAGTTCTCCATACAACACAAAAAGTCTTTGTTGCAAGTAGTGATACTTGCAACAAGTAGTACTGTAAGTAATAATGCAGCAATACATCGTCCATGTAAACTGGGTTAAATATAAGATCCACATGTTTCAACTCAAGTCTATTTGTATAGCCCTTTCTCACAATTACAGTCTCCCAGGGCTTTAGATTCCCACATTAGACGACACCGCCTAACCCCAGCCCATCAAAAGGGCAACCAACGATTTCCCCAACCGTCCCTAGAGAATGAACATTTAAGAGGGTTCCCTCCTCCTAATGGTAGCTGCTGTTGCAGTATGTGCTCAGAGGGACATGATGGATAGGATGGCAGAATAACCACGAGTTAAGAAAAGTCCAAATGAATGTCGGGCAATCAGGGAAGATAAGCAAGCAACAAATAACAGAAGTCCTTTTCGAATCAATCATGAGATTTAATGCAGACTCATATTTATAGAACTTACCTTTTTCAATCCATTGTTGGGCAATTAAACAAAATGTGGAAATCCCATTTGCTACAATGAGAGCTGTGTACAAGTTGATTGTCTATAATCGAGAGCCAAGACAACTGGACAGCTAATCTATATTAAAGCCTTTCAGCGAAAAATACATTTCCTGGAACTGTGTTAGCCGGGGTGAGGAACGTCTGTCACACACACCGTTATAACAACTGACCTTAGAGACACATTTAGAAGGCAGATTCAAACCAGAAGTATTCTTTATTTTCCACTACCCCTCTCCCTGTCTGTCTCTCTGTCAGTCTGTAATTAGGCTCTGTCTTTCAATGGATTCATTAATGCTTTCTATATAAAGCAGAGCCATCCATTCCAACCTTCCATTGAATGATGTGGTCCTAAATCCACCTCAATCAAACAGGTCACCCTAGCTTTCCTTCCTGTCCAAATATGAGAGCCAGAGTTAACTGCCTTTTGTTCTTAAAGTTGTGTGTGCGCTTGTGTCTGTGTGTGCGTGTGTGAATCTGTGTTTGTGTGTATGCGTGCGTATGCATGTGTTTTTGCGTGTGTGCGTTTGTGCATATGTGTATGTGTGCGTGCGTGTGTGTGTTTGTATGCATATGTGTGTGTGTGTGTGTGTGTGTGTGTGTGTGTGTGTGTGTGTGTGTGTGCGTGTGTGCGTGTTTGCGTGCGTGCGTGCGTGCGTGCGTGTGTGCGTGTGTGTGTGTGTGTGTGTGTGTGTTTGCCGAGGGGCCCGCTGGACAGAAGGTGGGCTCAGACATGTCCCACTTGGCCCAGCAGGATTCACATCATGGTCTGGGTTCATGGCAGCGGTTGTTGAAAGGTTGTCCTGAGGCCAGTTCAATTTGTCTTTACTTTCCTTTCAGTCCTGTCAGGGCTTTTGTTGTGTTCATGCTGCAAGTGAACGAGCAAGTAGCTCCTATGATGGTTAAATATGGCCACTTAGTGGTTGGACTTAAATATTTAGAGATTTGAGGTGTATTCCAATTAAGACCATGATTCTTTTTTTAAAGGAAATTGTTTATTTCTATCTAAGATCATAGTTGATATTCTATTATATCCTATTCTTGTATATTCACTATGTGCTAGATACCATCCTCTATGACCATCCAGCATCCAGAATTTTCGTCATTTGAAACACTTTTCAAAAGTCCTCAAAGGCCTCCTTCATTCACTCCTAAATCGTTAATATGCCCTTCCAGTGACGTCCTCAGTTATCCTTGCTGATGCATTATGGGAGGTGTACGAGACACCACGATGACAGCTGTGATGCTAACGAATCCCAGTCTTGGCTTCCATATCGCACATACATAAAGCTGAAAGGGTAACCCTGAGCCAGGACGACTTTACCTTCAGAATTTGTCAAACTTAAACTATGTTAAACTGAATGTTTTTAAGCAGTATTTTATTACAAAAAAAAGCCAAAAAAGCCACATCCAAGGCCCTTAAAGACATATTGTTAATGCTTGTGAATTTCATTCCAATTGGTAATCCATCTTACTTGGATAGGGCAGCCCCCTGCTTTTGCGTGTGTGTGTGTGTGTGTGTGTGTGTGTGTGTGTGTGTGTGTGTGTGATGTGTGTGCATGTGGGGGGTGTACATGATTGAGGTCAGAGGTTGTGGTTTGGTTGTGATTAATGATATTGGCAGACAGCTGAGGTAGGGGGTATAGCCGGTCCATTTAATAGCGGTTCCATTTACAAACCACATTCACAATGGTATCGAAGAACATCTGCAGCTTATCGTTGACACCTCCCTGATCTGTAACTGCCAAGAGTTTTATCATCAGTGTGAACTGATCGATGCTGTTTTAAAGTTGAATTTGATTCCTACCCTCAATTGTTTGGTTTTGACTGTTTTTTTTTATTATACTGCGGTAAAGGTATTGTAAATTAAAACAGACACTAGGCAGAACTGTTGTGTCGGGGACACCATATCAGTTTTGTTTAATATCATTATTCATGCAAAGATGATTTATTTTCATGTCACCATTATCCTTTCATGTAATGTGAGAGATTCGAGGCAAGTTCCAGCGATTAACGTTTCATTCAAATGTAACGTTGTGAATCATTGTACCTCAAACTGAAGTCCTTTACACCTCACACATGCATTAATAATTCCACAAATGCTGTTCAGTTATAGCATAGAAAAGTGCAATTAGCTTTTACTACTCAAAGCTAATTGCATTAATATTCCATGAATTCTGTTTAGCTTTAGCATAGATAATTGCAATTTGCTTTTACAACAAAAATCATAAGCTTGGTTTGTGATGACATCACCACAATAAGGCCAAAACCAGGCAGCATTGTCCCTGGTGTTGGTGGAGTGGAAAGGCTGGCTGGAAGAAGACGCCAGTGAGCCTGCCAGTTGTAACTGGGCCAGATTAACTCACTGCTTCCCAAGGCCTTATGTTCCATAATGTGTCTTGTGTGGGTTTGGCTTTGACTGGCTCTGCTGCAGTGAACTGTGGGTAATACATCCCCAAAGTCTAGCCTATGGCCATTGTACATAAACTAATGCACAGTCTATTAACGTACGTTAATGCCACAGACCAAGGGGTTGGATTATCCGTCCATGGGAGGGTATTTATTTAGGCAGTGGTGATGGTTGTTTATTGCTGTAAGATAAATGGGTTGGCATCAGCCCGAGGCAATAATTGAAAACGGGTGTTTTGAATTTGGGGAACGCAGTTGATTTCTCGTACATAAGATGACAATATATTAATGTTCGGTCCAATGTAACATCATTATTACAAGGTAATATTTATTACTTAGTATCCAAAATGACCCATTCACACAAGCACGTGCAAACACACACACACACACACACACACACACACACACACACACACACGTGCACACGTGCCCGCGGACACGTACATACACAGATTTCGAATAAAGTCGTTGAGTGCGACAAGACTGTTCGATCAGTTTGAGAGTGTTTCTGGCACCGTTAGCAAAGTTTCGCATTATTAAATATATAATAACATCACATTGATTGATACTGGCGTTTGGAAACATCCCATTCCTATTTCCATTTCCCCGGCCTAATTTGACATTCTGTCTACCAATTTCTGACTCTCATGTCACATAGATTTGTTTGTACTACTCTGAAGCCTTTGGTTGTCAACACAAAAAGATGGTCTCCGTAAATATACAAAATGTAATGGTTCATATCCTTTGGAGAGTGATCTCAGTAGACAGGTTAAGACTCAGTATCTGATTGCTTGGCTTACATAATGTAAACCTATCTTGATTGATTCTAGCTGGCATATTATCGCCCCCAACTGTGTTCCCCATGGCAAGAGTTTGTTTATTTATTGAATCATTCTGCTCATTTGTTGCATTTAATAATTGGTGTAGTTTGACCTTGTAACTATTTATTTAAATAAAGTTACTTAGCAAGTTGTTTTGTTAGTTTCAACATACTGAGCCATTTGCTCAACTTCCGTTTCTCATTGTCTACATTCGATTTCTCTTATCCTTGGGATCAGATCAACATTCTCTTCTCTTGCAATATCGTGTTGCAGCTGAAGCTTGCCTCTGACCCCAGTTTGATATCAACCATAGGCCAAGTGTGCCTTTCCTTACGCAAGCTTCCACTCAAAGTTTATGACGTGTTGCAGACCGTTCCATACAAGGACTTTTCTCTTCCTGTCTCTGGCGCTCCTCGTTCGTTCATTTCTCACCCTTGAACTCTGATGCCCCCTCCATCCATCACTCCCTTTGCCTCCCTCTACCGCGGCTTTTCTACCAACGTCTGTTTCTCTCAAGCTAATGATCTGAGCGCTTACCCTTGTGGCGTTTTCGGAATGTTGGATTTACCCTGCTTAATCCAGCTAGAAATGGAATCAAATTGTGCGTTGGAGAAGTGTCACTGGCCATATGTGTGATGAAGGCACACAATATTTTTACAAAGCGAGGTTTCGCTCTTTTCCTTTGAATATATTCCTATCCGGGGACCCTAACAAAATGTTATTGTTGCGCGGGCTGAAACCCATTAGTTCTGTCCTGTTTAGTTGGAACCCATCTGCAAAAAGAATGTCTGCGGAACCATATTCCTGGTCCCGAAAACCTCCAAAAGAGCTCCAAAGGAAACAAATGACGGGGACGGCTGCCATGTGAAGAGTGTGTGCTCTAGTGAATAATGTTATGGTTCCAAAAGAATCCAATAGCAGGGTTTGTATCTCCTGATGTCGACACCGGTGCTTCATACCGTGACGCAAAACATCTGCCCGTCGTCTCTGTCGTCCCCTCGTCTTGAGAAAGCGACCATTGTTTTCGCCGCCGTTGAGCTGACGTCGTCTTCCGGCCACGCGATAACTTGTTTCATGAATTTTGGAAGGGGAGGGGGGGTCCTCTTTGTAGCTGTAGTGTGTTGAAAGTAAGCTTTTCTTTCTTGGTCAAGTCAGTGTGTGGATGGTGTGTTGACACGTTTATCGTCTGTTGGGAGGTGGCGAGGGCCAGTTGGTGGAAAGGCTGTGAAGTTTTCTTTGCTACTGCTTTGCATCGACTGCTGTATGCTCTATTTACATTTCACATCGGCTCATTATCAACTCATCATCACGCTAACTATGGCCACAAATTTCTCTCACTGTCGTCTGTCGGTTGATACATAAAATGCTAATTTGCTGATCTAACGGGTGACCATATTGTTTATAATTGTTATTTATCTCAAGTACATATTGTCTTTATTTGTACGTTGATAGGTTGTTTAAAAAAAAGCAGCTTTGAATGAATAACAAACATAGTACAGTATCAGTCTAAAGTAGTCCACCAGTTGTTTGAGCAGCTGCCTCATTAAACGGCCGGTTCCCAGACGTTGTATTCATGTAACGGTGGTTCAACGGAAGACTCACAGTCACCAAGTGTTAACGGATGTCCCCCCACAGGTTAGAGCTGTGTGGAGAGAGAGAGAGAGAGAGAGAGAGAGAGAGAGAGAGAGAGAGAGAGAGAGAGAGAGAGAGAGAGAGAGAGAGTGTCTCTGTGTCACTTTGAGTACGGATCACTGGCTTTGGTTCAGTACTGGCCAGACTGTCTGTGTGTCTGAGTGTATGTTGTTGTCTCTCTCTCTTTCCCTGTTTCACTCTCTCTCTAGCTCTGTTTTTGTCTACATCAGACTTTAAGCAGGACTTAATGTTGTGTTGCTTTGTGGTTATTTTGTTAGACTTCAGTAGCTCCAAAACTCACACAATCAAACTGCACACTGCTGTTGATACAAGGACAAATATAGACCCTGTCTTTAACTACAGCAAAAGCCACAACATTTGTATTTCACTAAAAGGAGGTGAAAGAGAGAGAGTGAGCGGGGGGGCAGAAATGGAGAGAGAGAGCGTGTGTTTTTTTTTGTGTGTGTGTGTGTGTGTGTGTGTGTGTGTGTGTGTGTGTTTGTGCGTGTGTGTGTGCATTGTGTGTGTGTTTGCGTGTGTGGGCATTATGTGGTTAGCATAAGGTTTGAAATGGGCCCAGCTAGAATGAACAACACACCCTTGGAAGTGAGACAGAATTGGTCAGAAACAAATCAAACTTAATTTCAAAGGAACCAATTCATATTCATGTTTTCTTGCTGAAGACCTCCATCTCCATCTCCCTCTCTCCCCCTCTCCCCCCTCCCCCTTTCTCAATACTTTCGTCCAACCACCCTTTTGCCCTCTCTCTGTGGCTCTGTTTTCTTTCCATTGGTGGTTGTGGCGGTCGGGGCTGATGTTGCGTGTGATGGAGTTCTACGACTATAAAAGGTTGGAAGTACAGGGTCTTAACCTTAATCCCAGCCTAGGGCTTCTCTCATTAGCAGGCAGGGTATGTTTGTGATGGTGTTGAATAAGATTGTGAAAGAACCACATTTCATTTCACAAAGTGTGATCGTGTTTTTATTCAGTTTGCGTTAAGTGCATATGGTAATTATATATAATTATGTCCACAGTGTAAATAACTCTACCCTTAGGCTCTCGCTCTCTCTATCTACCAAACCTTTTTCTCATAATCTCTTATAATGACCAACACACGTTTGGAAGCATTTCAAAATGTTCAGAAACAAATCAAACCTAATTTCAAAGTAACCAATATGTCATTTATTTTTTTCTTGCTGAAAACTCCATCCATCTCACTCTCTCTCTCTCTCTCTCTCTCTCTCTCTCTCTCTCTCTCTCTCTCTCTCTCTCTCTCTCTAGCTCTTTCTCCCCTCAATGTCTCTCTCTCTCTCTCTCTCTCTCTCTCTCTCTCTCTCTCTCTCTCTCTCTCTCGCTCTCTAGCTCTTTCTCCCCTCAATGTCTCTCTCTCTCTAGCTCTCTGTAGTAACATGGACCGTGTGATCTTTGCATGGTGTCTAAAGTAACGAATGACCTCACCAGTCACTGGACACAAATGGATACACTGTGTGACCAAGAATGGTCAGAACTATGCTCAACGGATAAGCTTCCTGTTATATAACAACGTCAAGTCATCGCCCCAATTACTTCTCTTCATTGTTTTTGCCTTGACTCTTAGTACTCGGGTGTCATAATTTCCCATGGTACAATAGAAGCAAACCTTTCTCAAAGAGTGGAGAAACTATGATATTGCAACAACTAGGCCTATGCAAATAAAATCCTGGGTAACCAGACCTTAGTGAGAACCAAAGTTCTAACAGTGCCTTTGCCTCATGGGAAAAAGTGTATGTGCGTGTGTGTGTGTGTGTGTGTGTGTGTGTGTGTGTGTGTGTGTGTGTGTGTGTGTGTGTGTCTGTGCGTGCGTGTTTGTGTCGTCCAACACATGTTTCCATACGTGTCCCTCCTCTCCCACAGCTATCTGATAGAGCTGAATCTGGTTTATATGATAGCCACTAATGCTATTTAAGACCCACCCAGGGACTAGACCGCCAGCCACCAAAGATTAAGGCCAGGAAAAGGGATATGTGATAGGGTTGTGTGCTTATACTAATAATAAATTGTACTATTGTAATATATATTGACCATAAATTATTCTTTTGCTTTCCGTATTCAGTTAAAGGTAGGCAATTCAGAGTGTCCGAACAAAGTGAGATAGAATTTGAAAGTCTCCAACCGAAACCATCCAACTCCTCCCTTCTGGCCTGCCACTAAAGCCAATCCCCCTAAACACAGGAATAGCTCCCTAGCTTTAGCAACAGCTCTGCCTAGCCTTGTGGAACACTCCGGGCAGAGTGTGTGAGGGTCGCCGGGTAGGGAGTTAGACAGGGAGGGCCATCCAAATCATTTCAACCAAGCTTAATCATATTATCGGATGGTTTGATTTATTGATTGCTGTTGAGATGTTAAGAGAATTTGAACAAATGATTCACCAGACAATAAATTCTTCGAAATATATAATATATAATTCTACCCTTCATGATACACTTTAAGATGATTCAATTCATGGTACAAGCATTTTCTGCAGTCTGCCAAAACATATAGAGAGATGTTTTACCAATCTGCGGCCATACCAGTGCATATACTCTATATACAGAAATATTTACATTTTACTATTGGGCATTCAAACTCAAGCCTACCTGGTTGCCTGTATTGTTGCCATGCAACAGTGTGCATTTTCTTGTTTTCAAAGGCATTTACCTCCACTGCTCATTACCCATGCATTAACATGGCTAAGAGCAGGGCTTCTAGTTTTTGTAGGTTTTGGCCCTCTTTGCTCCACACTAACTGAATAATATTTACCATATGGAAAGAAGTCACGCACCTGGTAACAATTATGACATAACTCTGCTCAGAGTTTTTCATATCATAGATCTGATACAAGGAGATGCAGACACAAAATATATTAGATAACATATGCTATATATACTGCATCTCTGAGGGATCCCGGATGTTTCATCTGATCATGTTTTCTCAGACTCTTTACTGCCCAAAGGATCAGACATAATTCGATGTGTTTGAATTAAACATTGACCATAGATTGAAACATTGGAGAAGCAGAATAGTGTGAACAACAATGTTTTTTTCAGCTGGATGGCAATTTATTTTGTGTCCTGATCTTTTTAAAAGTTTATTTCAGTGCAACTCAAGTGAAAATGTTGCTATTCACTTTCTGTTAGATGCTAACACTAATCCCAAACCACAGCTGCTGCAAGGCGGTCATGCTCACCGTCCAAAACCAAAGACATTAGAAACTGTGTGAAAGCGTACGTGTGAACAAAGTGCTGTCTGGACTTCAAGAGCATTTTCCTGGATGGATATTAAATGTAATGTGAATACACACACCATGCACAATTCTTCCTGCATAATTTAACTTTTGAAAATGCCATCTAATCCTCGTTCCCTTGTCTCTTCTAATTGTTTAACTCTGTTTAGTTTGGAACAGTGGTAACGTTGTGTGTGGCTACACATAAGATGAACAACTGTTGGCTAGCTAAACTTCTGCGTGGCAGCAATAACAAATAAAAGTCAACCAGAGGGATACTGACACAGTCAAGATGTTTGGTGCGTTGGCCCATTTATACAAAAGCTGCTGATACGCTGCACATGTGGACTGTTGTATATCATGTAGGGAACAGTTGGCTCCATGACCTCCACAACATGTGTTTTTTACCAAGTCCAACCAATAACCTACTCTGAATTCTCAACTTGTCACTGTGTTTATCTATCTACTCAAAGACAACAGTGTGCAAATGGAACAGCTGAAATCAGCCTATATTCATGTTCAGAATTCATTTTTATTAAAGTTGTCTATCATTATCGGATGTTTAGGTGAATTGAGATGTTGTCAAAGTTAGGTTAGGCAATTTGGAGAAACCAGCCAGTGGATGTCGGATTTTGAAAGCATCCAACTGAAAAGCTCCTACCCCTCTCTCCAGGGCTCCCTCCAAAGCCATTCCCCCAAAACACGGGACTATCTTGCTAGCTTTAGCAATAAGTCAGCCTTGTGGAAGACTCCGGTCAAACGCAATGAGTGCACGGGCAGAGTGTGCACACATAGCTTGGCAGGTAGACAGACAGACAGGTAGGCCTTCCAATAATTTCATTGATGATTGGGATGTAAAGAAGATGACGACAAATATGACAACAAATGCCTTGACACTAAATTGCCTACCCTCGCTTTAAGGAGCAGGTATGGTAGGCATCTTACTCAAGGAACCCAGAATATTTCGGTTTGGGGTCATCATAACACACTTAACTCTGCTTCCCCCATTTAAGCCACTTACTCACTAATATTCTTGATAATAATGAATGAATGATAACGATAATTCGTTTTGCGTACAGACTCTACCATTGACCTTGACCCTGGCTTTGTTTCCATAATGCTACTGCTTAGTATGTTCTGAACTAGGGCAACAGGACCCTTTGTACTCACCCTCTCAACACGAGGCTATGGGCAGGAGAAGCTCTGAACTTCCCCTGCCCTCTTTAATAAGCTGTGAGCTTAGTGGGCCACCTGGTTGTAAATAATACAAGACAAGAAAGCAATTGGGGAAAGACCGAAGGAAGAACGCTTCATTTGCGGTGGACATGTATCACCCACGTCCACCATTGATTATGTGGTAGTATGGGGAACATCCTTTCATTATAGCCTTCTGGTCTGAAGCCGATGGGTCAAAGAACGAAAAGGAAGCTTTTGAGATGGCTGTTGACCAAAACGTAAATAATATTCCGGTCAACTTTTTTGAACGCCCATCTCTGCAGAAACTAACCACATGAGATGAATATGACACATCGTTTTCTCCAACAAACTATTAGGCCTGCAGCCGTCATGTATCATGGCTGGCTTCTAAGTCATGTGCACTGTCCTATGAGAGGGTTCATCCAGGTGTGTATGTGATGACGTGTTCCCCCAGCTCAACGACGGAGGCAAGGCGTCCAAGGGAGGCATGGCGGTGGGAGACCTGGTCCTGTCCATCGACGGCATCTCCACCGACGGCATGAACCACCTGGAGGCCCAGAACAAGATCAAGAACTGCTCCGGCAACCTCCAGCTGAACCTGCAGAAGTAAGACACACTGGCTAGCGCACACACATACACACAAGCTCACAAGCTCACACGCACACGCTCACATGCACCAGCTCATATGCACACACATTTTGATTCACAATCACTCTCTCATATACATACTGTCACTCAGATATACACACATCCTCTCTCGCTCACTAACTCACTTACTCTAGTTTACGACCAAAGATTGTATCGTGTTATCTAGTTTGTGGCTTTGTCCTTCCTTGTGACTCCACTTCTCCCCTCCTAACATTGTCCCTGCAGTACTATAAGTATCCATGTGACCACCAGTCACCCTATACATGGAGACAGATGTGCACTGTGTTGCAGGAGTTCACCACACCTCTTACACAGCGCTTGGCTATTAGTTCTGCCTGATATGTCTTATTAAGCAGATAGCATCCCAGAATGCATCACACACATGTTGAAGCAGCTCCCAGAGGCGTCTAACTGTAGAGCGTAGAGGAAGTCAGTATTGCATCGGGCTGTGGTGTTGAGATTAGAAAAGTTGAGTTTTGTCTGTGTGTGTGTGTGTCTGTGTGTGTGTGTCTGTGTGTGTGTGTGTGTGTGTGTGGGGGGGGTGTGTGTGTGTGTGTGTGTGTGCGTGTGTGTGTGTGTCTGTGTGTGTGTATGTGTGTGTGTGTTTGGGTGTGCCTGCCTTTCAGCTACACTGTGTTTTTCTGCATGTCGTACGTTTCATTGAACGTGTTTGAGCCCTTCTTGCCCTGGGCCATTCGCTAAATGGGATCAAAGATTCTTTGTCTTTTTATTTGCTCGTTTTCTATGCATATTTGTAGTGATCAATCACTGTATTGTCTTTATTGGCTTTTTTCTTTTTCTGCCTTTATCTTTTTTTTCTTTCCTCCTCTAAACTCATATTCTCTCATTTCTGTCCAAGTGGTGATTGATTAATACAGTTTGTTTTCTGTCTGAAGAAAATGCCATGTAAGCATTTAAGCAACCATGCACGGCACGCTCTGTGCGCATGTGTGTATTTGTGTGTGCGTGTGTATGTGGGAGAGAGAGAGTGTTTGAGAGAGAGAGAGAGCGGGAGAGAGGGCGAGAGAGTTTATTAATCCTTTATGACGTAGGTCTACAAGTTAATTATGTGGTCTACAGGGAACCCCAATGAGACAGTGATGGCAAAAAGATAGTAGTATCAAATTAAGTGAATGTCTACAGTTCCACTACCCCTAAAGAATAATAAGATGGATTGTTTTAACAAACCACCCACCCAGTTGTATCTTTCCCTTCATCCCCCAACCATCATCAATCTATCTGTCTATCCATGCATTCATTCAATCATCCATAACTGTTTATGATTATTTAATACATACCACATGTCTCAAATGAACCAACCCAGAAGGGAGATTCATCTTTTACTTCTAGATGAAAACCCTGTTCTTCTTTTACACATCGATTCTTCGAAAAGATTTTCCCCAAGCTTACCTCAAGGTAGTGCCCTTCACCACTGGGACTCTGATAGATTAAATTAGGTTCCCACTGAACTGAACTAGGACTCCCACAGACCAATTAAAACCACTTCCACTTCCACATCTAAATAGACAGCTCTATTTTAGTGTATGAATCACATTGAAGTCAAGCCAACAGATGATATATGTACATAAGGTTATGGGTTGTTTTTCCATGTGTTTGCTGACGACTATGCCTTCAACATATGGGTGAAATAGCCAAATTTGCCGTTAAAAAACTTAAGGATGACTAATGGTTTCAACACAGCAGTAACGCAGTAAACCTTCGGCAAAACCGCTGCGTTTTCTGAAACGTGCCCTCTCCCATATTCTCCTTCAGAACCACTTCAAAGGTCACGTCATACAGATCCCCTCACTGATGAAGAATACTCTTTCATCCGCTCATGGCTCTCAGGCATGTCAGGCATGCCAGGCATTATACATTTCAAACAATTGCCCCTTTTTGTATTTATCCCTGCGCTGAAAGAGCTTCCATATGCTAATGTATTAGCATAGCTGTCATGTCCCATTGTGTCTGTTTTCTCGCTGTACCAGTTACGGTATTGTCTGTTCTGCATTGCGGCGGGCTCTGTGGACTACATTAGTCCTCTTCGAGGTTGAGAACACATGGTTTGGCTTATTCTATCCAGTCATGTCATTATCCTATTATTGCCTCCGAGTGCCGCGATGGTGCTTTTCTGAAGGCAGGTTTCTGGTTCGTGGCATGACTGTGTGCACCACAGAGTAATCCCTGCCACCAGAGCATCCCGTCTCACCCAGAGTATGGGAGGGACGGAGGTGAGAGAAAGGGACAGAAGAGGTTAAACCCAGCTAGAGAGATTGACGAGGAAGAACAAGAGGGAGCTTAGCTAGTACTACATCTGGTCCTTAATTTTGGTGCATGTGTAATGGAAATCATAACTAAGTTCCACTGTTTCTGCTAGATTAAAAAAGAGAATTATCTGTCTCTCTTTCACTCTCCCTCTCTCTCTCCTTCTCTCTCTCTCTCTCTTTCTCTCTCTCTCTCTCTCTCTCCCTCTCTCTA